>NC_089494.1:261578589-261911089 GCF_036850765.1 Saccopteryx bilineata
ATGGGGAGACACCAGGCTGACCTCCACAGAGGACGTTCTACAGAACACCTGGCCGTAGCTGCTCACTGTGAACGACGGGGAGACACCAGACTGACCCCCACAGAGGACGTTCTACAGAACACCTGGCCGTGGCTGCTCACTGTGAACGACGGGGAGACACCAGACTGACCCCCACAGAGGACGTTCTACAGAACCCCTGGCCGTGGCTGTTGTGAACGACGGGGAGACACCAGACTGGCCTCCACGGAGGACGTTCTACAGAACCCCTGGCCGTGGCTGCTGTGAACGACGGGGAGACACCAGACTGGCCTCCACGGAGGACGTTCTACAGAACACCTGGCCGTGGCTGCTGTGAACGACGGGGAGACACCAGGCTGACCTCCACGGAGGACGTTCTACAGAACACCTGGCCGTGGCTGCTCACTGTGAACGACGGGGAGACACCAGGCTGACCTCCACGGAGGACGTTCTACAGAACACCTGGCCGTGGCTGCTCACTGTGAACGACGGGGAGACACCAGGCTGACCCCCACAGAGGACGTTCTACAGAACCCCTGGCCGTGGCTGCTGTGAACGACGGGGAGACACCAGGCTGGCCTCCACGGAGGACGTTCTACAGAACACCTGGCCGTGGCTGCTGTGAACGACGGGGAGACACCAGGCTGGCCTCCACGGAGGACGTTCTACAGAACACCTGGCCGTGGCTGCTGTGAACGATGGGGAGACACCAGGCTGGCCTCCACGGAGGACGTTCTACAGAACACCTGGCCGTGGCTGCTCACTGTGAACGACGGGGAGACACCAGACTGACCCCCACAGAGGACGTTCTACAGAACACCTGGCCGTGGCTGCTCACTGTGAACGACGGGGAGACACCAGGCTGACCCCCACAGAGGACATTCTACAGAACACCTGGCTGTGGCTGCTGTGAACGACGGGGAGACACCAGGCTGACGCCCACAGAGGACGTTCTACAGAACACCTGGCCGTGGCTGCTCACTGTGAACGACCGAGAGACACCAGGCTGACCCCCACAGAGGACGTTCTACAGAACCCCTGGCCGTGGCTGTTGTGAATGACGGGGAGACACCAGACTGGCCTCCACGGAGGACGTTCTACAGAACCCCTGGCCGTGGCTGCTGTGAACGACGGGGAGACACCAGACTGGCCTCCATGGAGGACGTTCTACAGAACCCCTGGCCGTGGCTGCTGTGAACGACGGGGAGACACCAGGCTGACCTCCACGGAGGACGTTCTACAGAACACCTGGCCGTGGCTGCTCACTGTGAACGACGGGGAGACACCAGGCTGACCCCCACAGAGGACGTTCTACAGAACCCCTGGCCGTGGCTGCTGTGAACGACGGGGAGACACCAGGCTGGCCTCCACGGAGGACGTTCTACAGAACACCTGGCCGTGGCTGCTGTGAACGACGGGGAGACACCAGGCTGGCCTCTATGGAGGACGTTCTACAGAACCCCTGGCCGTGGCTGCTGTGAACGACGGGGAGACACCAGGCTGACCTCCACGGAGGACGTTCTACAGAACACCTGGCCGTGGCTGCTCACTGTGAACGACGGGGAGACACCAGACTGACCCCCACAGAGGACGTTCTACAGAACACCTGGCTGTGGCTGCTCACTGTGAACGACGGGGAGACACCAGGCTGACCCCCACAGAGGACATTCTACAGAACACCTGGCTGTGGCTGCTGTGAACGACGGGGAGACACCAGGCTGACCCCCACAGAGGACGTTCTACAGAACACCTGGCCGTGGCTGCTCACTGTGAATGACCGGGAGACACCAGGCTGACCCCCACAGAGGATGTTCTACAGAACACCTGGCCGTGGCTGCTCACTGTGAACGACCGGGAGACACCAGGCTGACCCCCACAGAGGACGTTCTACAGAACCCCTGGCCGTGGCTGCTGTGAACGACGGGGAGACACCAGACTGGCCTCCACGGGGGACGTTCTACAGAACACCTGGCCGTGGCTGCTGTGAACGACAGGGAGACACCAGGCTGACCTCCACAGAGGACGTTCTACAGAACCCCTGGCCGTGGCTGCTGTGAACGACGGGGAGACACCAGGCTGACCTCCACAGAGGACGTTCTACAGAGCACTTGGCCGTGGCTGCTCACTGTGAACGACGGGGAGACACCAGGCTGACCTCCACAGAGGACGTTCTACAGAACACCTGGCCGTGGCTGCTCACTGTGAACGACGGGGAGACACCAGGCTGACCTCCACAGAGGACGTTCTACAGAACCCCTGGCCGTGGCTGCTGTGAACGACGGGGAGACACCAGACTGGCCTCCACGGAGGACGTTCTACAGAACACCTGGCCGTGGCTGCTGTGAACGACGGGGAGACACCAGGCTGACCTCCACAGAGGACGTTCTACAGAACCCCTGGCCATGGCTGCTGTGAACGACGGGGAGACACCAGGCTGACCTCCATGGAGGATGTTCTACAGAACACCTGGCCGTGGCTGCTCACTGTGAACGACGGGGAGACACCAGGCTGACCTCCACGGAGGACGTTCTACAGAACACCTGGCCGTGGCTGCTCACTGTGAACGACGGGGAGACACCAGGCTGACCTCCACGCAGGACGTTCTACAGAACACCTGGCCGTGGCTGCTGTGAACGACGGGGAGACACCAGGCTGACCTCCACGGAGGACGTTCTACAGAACACCTGGCCGTGGCTGCTCACTGTGAACGACCGGGAGACACCAGGCTGACCCCCACAGAGGATGTTCTACAGAACCCCTGGCCGTGGCTGCTCACTGTGAACGACGGGGAGACACCAGGCTGACCCCCACAGAGGACGTTCTACAGAACCCCTGGCCGTGGCTGCTGTGAACGACGGGGAGACACCAGGCTGACCTCCACAGAGGACATTCTACAGAACACCTGGCCGTGGCTGCTCACTGTGAACGACGGGGAGACACCAGGCTGACCCCCACAGAGGACGTTCTACAGAACACCTGGCCGTGGCTTCTGTGAACGACGGGGAGACACCAGGCTGACCTCCACAGAGGACATTCTACAGAACACCTGGCCGTGGCTGATGTGAACGACCGGGAGACACCAGACTGGCCTCCACGGAGGACGTTCTACAGAGCACCTGGCCGTGGCTGCTCACTGTGAACGACGGGGAGACACCAGGCTGACCCCCACAGAGGACGTTCTACAGAACACCTGGCCGTGGCTGCTCACTGTGAACGACGGGGAGACACCAGACTGACCCCCACAGAGGACGTTCTACAGAACCCCTGGCCGTGGCTGCTCACTGTGAACGACGGGGAGACACCAGACTGACCCCCACAGAGGACGTTCTACAGAACCCCTGGCCGTGGCTGCTCACTGTGAACGACGGGGAGACACCAGGCTGACCCCCACAGAGGACGTTCTACAGAACCCCTGGCCATGGCTGCTGTGAACGACGGGGAGACACCAGGCTGACCTCCACAGAGGACATTCTACAGAACACCTGGCCGTGGCTGCTCACTGTGAACGACGGGGAGACACCAGACTGACCCCCACAGAGGACGTTCTACAGAGCACCTGGCCGTGGCTGCTCACTGTGAACGACGGGGAGACACCAGACTGACCCCCACAGAGGACGTTCTACAGAGCACCTGGCCGTGGCTGCTGTGAACGACGGGGAGACACCAGGCTGACCTCCACAGAGGACGTTCTACAGAGCACCTGGCCGTGGCTGCTGTGAACGACGGGGAGACACCAGGCTGACCTCCACAGAGGACTTTCTACAGAGCACCTGGCCGTGGCTGCTGTGAACGACGGGGAGACACCAGGCTGACCTCCACAGAGGACGTTCTACAGAGCACCTGGCCGTGGCTGCTGTGAACGACGGGGAGACACCAGGCTGACCCCCACAGAGGACGTTCTACAGAGCACCTGGCCGTGGCTGCTGTGAACGACGGGGAGACACCAGGCTGACCCCTACAGAGGACGTTCTACAGAGCACCTGGCCGTGGCTGCTGTGAACGACGGGGAGACACCAGGCTGACCTCCACAGAGGACGTTCTACAGAGCACCTGGCCGTGGCTGCTCACTGTGAACGATGGGGAGACACCAGGCTGACCTCCACGGAGGACGTTCTACAGAGCACCTGGCCGTGGCTGCTCACTGTGAACGACGGGGAGACACCAGGCTGACCTCCACAGAGGACGTTCTACAGAACACCTGGCCGTGGCTGCTCACTGTGAACGACGGGGAGACACCAGGCTGACCTCCACGGAGGACGTTCTACAGAACACCTGGCCGTGGCTGCTGTGAACGACGGGGAGACACCAGGCTGACCTCCACGGAGGACGTTCTACAGAGCACCTGGCCGTGGCTGCTCACTGTGAATGACGGGGAGACACCAGGCTGACCTCCACGGAGGACGTTCTACAGAACCCCTGGCCGTGGCTGCTCACTGTGAACGACGGGGAGACACCAGGCTGACCTCCACGGAGGACGTTCTACAGAACCCCTGGCCGTGGCTGCTCACTGTGAACGACGGGGAGACACCAGGCTGACCTCCACGGAGGACGTTCTACAGAACCCCTGGCCGTGGCTGCTCACTGTGAACGACGGGGACCTCGCGGGGACTGTCCCAGACGAGGAGAGACGGAAGATACGGCGGCTGAATAAAAGTGAAGATGGTGGGTGGGTCAGGTCAGGGAACAGAGAAGAGACCTGCATGGGAACCGTGGTGAGATCCAGACAGACGCCCGAGTTCAGGTCGTTAACGGTAACGCCCCACAGCCCCAAGCGCTGACGAACGTGTCAGGGGTACGGAAGATGCCGACGTCGCAGGAGACAAATGACACGTAGGCGCTCTCTAAGGCCACTTGGGGAGCTCTCCTGTAAATCTAACTTCATTCTAACACAGAAAGTTAAAAAAAAATGTCTGTGGAAAAGCTAGCTCCCTCCACCGCCTCCTGTCCATAGCTTCATTTTTTTTCCAAGTGAAACCTTAGTTCTACCTTCTAAAGACATGAAAAATACCCCCCGAGGAGGGCCGACTTCGTTGTGGGCACCGTGCTGGGGCAGAGCTCACATGTGGGAGGAGGGCACCCTGTCTGTCTGTCTGTCTGTCTGAATGGTCGTATGGACCGACCGCAGTCAAGCTGCCGGGTCAGGCTCCCCTTCGGGTGCAGAGTCCCCCATCTGCCTTCCCTCGTGGGGGAGCCAAGAGGTCAGACACGGCACACGGGCCCAGTGGACACCCATGGGGCCCCCTCTGCCCGTCAGCCTGCTCCCCGATTGATCAAGTGCAGGGACAGGCCAGGGGATGCAGACGTGGGGAGAAGCTGTGTCGCAGGAGAGGGGACACAGAACAACTGAGTCCCCCCACCCCCACCAAAAGGAAAGTTAACCCCGGGAAGAGCAGAGGACATTAGCAGGTTGATTTCATCTCCTGAGGGAGAGCTGAGATGATATTGCAGCCGTAAGACAACAGAGCAAGCTATTGCGAAAAATATATAAAGAAAGAATATGAGAGTTTCTGGAAACGAAAAATTGCCAAAACAAAGAAACAATCCAATGAAAGGGCTGGAGGAGGGGTGGGATAACCTCGCAGAACTGGGAGTCGAGAGAAAATGAGAACCACCGACCCAGAGGCCAGATGCGCAGACCAGCACGCGCGGCACCAACAGGGCGCGCCGGGCGCTGACTACGTGCTCGGCAGGCTGCCAAGCAGGGTACCCACACGCAGGTCCCACAGCCCAGTGACAGGTGCAGCTGGGAGCCCTGTGTTACAGATGAGGAAACAGGCCTGGCCGTGAGGGACGACTTGTGAAAGCCACATGTCCCCTGTGGGCTTTGCTGCTAGGGGTTGGCCCCTGCGTCCCTCACAGGCGCACCCTGGGCGCGGGGGCTTCCCTTGCTGGTAGCGAGCGCTGGAAGAGCTTGAGAATCCAACCGCGGTCCTTCCCACCCCCACCGCCCCACGGCCCATGACTGACCTGTGTGAGAAGAGCCTGCACCCTCGCCTTGTGTGGGACAGACTCGGAGCCATAACCTCTGCTTTGGTGCATCTCTCAAGGTGGGCTTGAAGTGGGGTTTCACCGGAGGTCACAACCTTTCCATCAACCCTCCCCCCTTGCTGGGGCTTCCCAGAAGCGCTTATGTTAATAGACAGATGGTTCCCAAGTCCCTGACCCAGGCTCTGCCTCTGGGAGAGTCGGACCTAAGGATGGGGAGGGAATCGTCATTAAATACAGTGGAGAGCCCAACAACGATGTCCCCGGACTTCAGGAAGCTGCAGGAGAACTGGAACCACCTTGACCGGTGTGTACCACGTGCCAGGGCTGAGGAGGGGACAGTGCAGGGTCCTGGATGAACCCTGTCAACCAGTCAGAGGTGGTGGTGGTGGTGGGGGGGTGGATTCAGCCATCTTCCATGCATGTGCGTCCCTCCTGGACCACTCCTGGGAATAAACACTCCGCCCAACATACAAACAAGCCTCTCAGTGAACAGAGGTCCAATTACCTCTGTCTCCTGAGACTCTGCCTTTAAAAAGTAGAATATTTTCTCATGTTTATGGATTTTCTTCTCCCAACAAAACAGAACAGAGCATCAGCAAAAGCTCAAGATGAGAAGCTCAGAGGATGAAGGCAGCCTTCCCCTCCCACAGAGCTGTTCCCACAGCGCCCAGCTGCGCCAGAGCCTGAATGACACACAGGATAGAGACCGTGCAGCATAGAGACCAGGAGAGACCATGCAGGATAGAGACCAGAGAAGAGACCATGCAGGATAGAGACCAGAGAAGAGACCATGCAGGATAGAGACCAGAGAAGAGACCATGCAGGATAGAGACCAGGGGAGAGACCATGCAGGATAGAGATCAGAGAAGAGACCATGCAGCATAGAGACCAGAGAAGAGACCGTGTAGCATAGAGACCAGAGAAGAGACCATGCAGCATAAAGACCAGGGGAGAGACCGTGCAGCATAGAGACCAGAGAAGAGACCATGCAGCATAGAGACCAGGGGAGAGACCGTGCAGTATAGAGACCAGAGAAGAGACCATGCAGTATAGAGACCAGGGGAGAGACCGTGCAGCATAGAGACCAGAGAAGAGACCATGCAGTATAGAGACCAGGGGAGAGACCGTGCAGCATAGAGACCAGGGGAGAGACCGTGCAGGATAGAGACCAGAGAAGAGACCGTGCAGGATAGAGACCAGGGGAGAGACCGTGCAGCATAGAGACCAGAGAAGAGACCGTGCAGCATAGAGACCAGAGAAGAGACCGTGCAGGATAGAGACCAGGGGGGAGACCGTGCAGGATAGAGACCAGAGAAGAGACCATGCAGGATAGAGACCAGAGAAGAGACCGTGCAGCATAGAGACCAGAGAAGAGACCGTGCAGCATAGAGACCAGGGGAGAGACCGTGCAGGATAGAGACCAGGGGAGAGACCGTGCAGCATAGAGACCAGGGGAGAGACCGTGCAGCATAGAGACCAGAGAAGAGACCGTGCAGCATAGAGACCAGGGGAGAGACCGTGCAGCATAGAGACCAGGGGAGAGACCGTGCAGCATAGAGACCAGAGAAGAGACCGTGCAGCATAGAGACCAGGGGAGAGACCGTGCAGGATAGAGACCAGAGAAGAGACCGTGCAGGATAGAGACCAGGGGAGAGACCGTGCAGCATAGAGACCAGAGAAGAGACCGTGCAGCATAGAGACCAGGGGAGAGACCGTGCAGGATAGAGACCAGGGGAGAGACCGTGCAGCATAGAGACCAGGGGAGAGACCGTGCAGCATAGAGACCAGAGAAGAGACCGTGCAGCATAGAGACCAGGGGAGAGACCGTGCAGGATAGAGACCAGAGAAGAGACCGTGCAGGATAGAGACCAGGGGAGAGACCGTGCAGCATAGAGACCAGAGAAGAGACCGTGCAGCATAGAGACCAGAGAAGAGACCGTGCAGGATAGAGACCAGGGGGGAGACCGTGCAGGATAGAGACCAGAGAAGAGACCATGCAGGATAGAGACCAGAGAAGAGACCGTGCAGCATAGAGACCAGAGAAGAGACCGTGCAGCATAGAGACCAGGGGAGAGACCGTGCAGGATAGAGACCAGGGGAGACCATGCAGTATAGAGACCAGGGGAGAGACCGTGCAGCATAGAGACCAGAGAAGAGACCGTGCAGCATAGAGACCAGAGAAGAGACCGTGCAGGATAGAGACCAGGGGAGAGACCGTGCAGCATAGAGACCAGAGAAGAGACCGTGCAGCATAGAGACCAGAGAAGAGACCGTGCAGCATAGAGACCAGAGAAGAGACCGTGCAGGATAGAGACCAGGGGAGAGACCGTGCAGGATAGAGACCAGGGGAGAGACCGTGCAGCATAGAGACCAGAGAAGAGACCGTGCAGGATAGAGACCAGGGGAGAGACCGTGCAGGATGGAGACCAGAGAAGAGACCGTGCAGCATAGAGACCAGAGAAGAGACCGTGCAGCATAGAGACCAGAGAAGAGACCGTGCAGGATAGAGACCAGGGGAGAGACCGTGCAGGATAGAGACCAGGGGAGAGACCGTGCAGCATAGAGACCAGAGAAGAGACCGTGCAGGATAGAGACCAGGGGAGAGACCGTGCAGGATAGAGACCAGGGGAGAGACCGTGCAGCATAGAGACCAGAGAAGAGACCGTGCAGCATAGAGACCAGAGAAGAGACCGTGCAGGATAGAGACCAGAGAGGAGACCGTGCAGGATAGAGACCAGAGAAGAGACCGTGCAGGATAGAGACCAGAGAAGAGACCGTGCAGGATAGAGACCAGAGAAGAGACCGTGCAGGATAGAAACCAGGGGAGAGACCGTGCAGGATAGAGACCAGGGGAGAGACCGTGCAGCATAGAGACCAGAGAAGAGACCGTGCAGCATAGAGACCAGAGAAGAGACCGTGCAGGATAGAGACCAGGGGAGAGACCGTGCAGCATAGAGACCAGAGAAGAGACCGTGCAGGATAGAGACCAGAGAAGAGACCGTGCAGGATAGAGACCAGAGAAGAGACCGTGCAGGATAGAGACCAGAGAAGAGACCGTGCAGGATAGAGACCAGGGGAGAGACCGTGCAGGATAGAGACCAGAGAAGAGACCATGCAGCATAGAGACCAGAGAAGAGACCGTGCAGCATAGAGACCAGAGAAGAGACCGTGCAGGATAGAGACCAGGGGAGAGACCGTGCAGCATAGAGACCAGAGAAGAGACCGTGCAGGATAGAGACCAGAGAAGAGACCGTGCAGCATAGAGACCAGAGAAGAGACCGTGCAGGATAGAGACCAGGGGAGAGACCGTGCAGGATAGAGACCAGGGGAGAGACCGTGCAGCATAGAGACCAGAGAAGAGACCGTGCAGGATAGAGACCAGGGGAGAGACCGTGCAGCATAGAGACCAGAGAAGAGACCGTGCAGGATAGAGACCAGAGAAGAGACCATGCAGCATAGAGACCAGAGAAGAGACCGTGCAGGATAGAGACCAGAGAAGAGACCGTGCAGGATAGAGACCAGGGGAGACCATGCAGTATAGAGACCAGGGAAGAGACCATGCAGTATAGAGACCAGGGGAGAGACCGTGCAGCATAGAGACCAGAGAAGAGACCGTGCAGCATAGAGACCAGAGAAGAGACGGGTGGGCAGAGCAGCGACCTCAGCCCCCAGTGGTGTCTCCTAGCATCTGATTTGACAAGATGTCTTCCCAGCCAGGAGACTGCAATGGGCACGTACCCCACACCACCCCCATCGCCTCTCTTAGCCCTCACTACAAATCTAGGATGCGTATGATTTTTTCTTTCCCATTTAGAGATTAAAAGTGGAAATTCAGAGTGGCTACAGAACTTGCTTAAAAGGTTGTTCAGGCAATAAAAGACCTTGGATTAGAACCCAGACTCATGTACCTCAAAAAGTAAGCCCTTGGCCCTGGCTGGTTGTCTCAGTGGTAGGGCGTCAGCCTGGCATGTGGAGGTCCCAGGTTCGATTCCCGGCCAGGGCACACAGGAGAAGCGCCCATCTGCTTCTCCACCCCTCCCCCTCTCCTTCCTCTCTGTCTCTCTCTTCCCCTACCGCAGCCGAGGCTCCATTGGAGCAAAGTTGCCCCGGGTGCTGAGGATGGCTCCATGGCCTCTGCCTCAGGCACTAGAATGGCTCTGATTGCAACAGAGCAATGCCCCAAGATGGGCAGAGCATCGCCCCCTGGTGGGCGTGCCGGGTGGATCCCGGTCAGGTGCATACAGGAGTCTGTCTGTCTGCCTTCCTGCTTCTCACTTCAGAAAAATACAAAAAAAAAAAAAAAAAGAGCGAGCCATTTTTACGGGATGCCACATATCGTAGGGGTACAGTGTCACCACGGCCTCCCCCATCCCACCTCTGCAGAAAGCCCTGCGAGGGTTAGACGAGAGGGTGCATGTTAAGCAAACACGCCGTACGGCTCCCTAGCACTGGGGTGGGGAGGTGCAGGGGTGCTCCTGCTGCTCTGGGACGTGACGGGGGAGTCTCACAGGCTGCGGTCAGGAAGGGGCACTCGCCGCCCACTGCCCGATGAGGGAGAAGGAAGCTGAGCCTCGTTCGCTCATTTACTAAACAGATCTGCCTGTTGTCAGCCTGTCTCCTAGGTGCTGGCTCACATCAGGGACAAAACAGACGCTGACCCTTCCTCACGGAGCCGCCCTCGTGGGGGGGGGACAGACGAGGAACAAGTCAATATGTAAATGACACACGAGGCTACAAGCCGATGGAGGCTGTGGAGAAAACAAAGCAGGAAGTGCAGGAGGGGAGACGGGGCAGAGGAGGGAGGGGTGGGACTGCAATTTTCAACCATTGAGATGGCAACATTTGAATGAAGGCTTAAAAGAAGTGAGGAAGCAAGCCACATGGGTGTGGAAAGGAGAGAACTGCAGAAGAGAGAGCACTGGCAAGTGCAAAGGGCCTGAGGCAGCAGTGTCTCTCGCACAAGGGCAGAGTGGCTGGAGCGGAGTGAGAGGGGACGGAAAGGGAGAAGGCTGGCCGGCAAGAAATGGGCCAGTTGGTATGGCTTTGCAGGCCCTTTGCACTTGCCAGTGCTCAGTCAGGGAGCCTGACTCTTTCATTGAGGGAGCATTGAGCAGAGGAAGCACCTGACCTACCCAGCGGTGGATTAAAATAATTTAACCACCGGTTCTCTGCCCTAATGACCATTTTAAGTATAAAAAACAATATGCCGGCCCTGGCCGCTCTCAGCAGTAGAGCGTCGGCCTGGCGTGCGGGGGACCCAGGTTCGATTCCCAGCCAGGGCACATAGGAGAAGCGCCCATTTGCTTCTCCACCACCCCCCTCCTTCCTCTCTGTCTCTCTCTTCCCCTCCTGCAGCCAAGGCTCCATTGGAGCAAAGATGGCCCGGGCGCTGGGGATGGCTCCTTGGCTTCTGCCCCAGGCGCTAGAGTGGCTCTGGTCGCAGCAGAGCGACGCCCCGGAGGGGCAGAGCATCGCCCCCTGGTGCGCAGAGCGTCGCCCCTGGTGGGCGTGCCGGGTGGATCCCGGTCGGGCGCATGCGGGAGTCTGTCTGACTATCTCTCCCCATTTCCAGCTTCAGAAAAATACAAAAAAAAAAAACCCCAAACAATATGCCGAAAGGTAGTTTATTATTTCATGCATTTAATACTTAAATAAGAACAAAAAAAGAGGTACACAAAACTCGATTATGTTATAAGACAGAGTTTTAAAATAGTAGTAAGAAATGTTAAATAATACCTGACAAAAAACCAATACAACTGTTATTTAAGATATTTCTAGTGACAGCTTGTCACCCCTGGCTGTCTGGCACTTTTTCTCTCTACGTTGTATGTTTGTTTACTGAAGAAACAAACACGAGGGAAATAAAATATAGTATTTCATCAAAGGTATAATGAGTTTTATGAAATGAATAAACTATTACAAGCATAGCTCTGTCCAATTTCTTTTCACCTATGGACGGAATAAACATGACTATGGGCGCTGAGAATACGCTGTGCAGATGAACGGTAAGAAAAGAGTCGGGAATGTCAATCTGTGATTTCCACATTGGGCGGCTGCCCAGGCGCCCACCTTAAAGAGAACCCTGATGACAAAGTGACATTTTAACAACCGGTTCGCCACACTCAACAGAAAATTAGGTAATCGGTTCTGCGGAATCGGTTCTGCGGAACCGGTGCGAACCGGCTGAATCCCACCACTGGACTTACCTCTGTGTAGAACCAGAGATGGAGAAGCTTGTCTTAGGTCCCACAGCCGCTAAGGATAGAAGAACAGGCCAGTGTGTTGTTCCCTTCCCCCCACCGCTTATATCAGCCAAGTGCACTTCCGTTGCTAGCGATGGATAGCGCCTCGGGGAAGGTCCAACAGGTGTTGGGGGAAACGGATGGGTGGGAAGCCCTCTCTGAGCGGGTAATAGTGGAGCCGACACCTGAGGGGAGGCAAGGGAACACACAGACAGGAGTGTTCCGGAGCAGGTGTGCCGAGGTGCTGAGACAGGACACCCGGCCGGGCACGGTGGAGGGACAGAGAGGAGACGAAGGCGGCTGAATTAGGGAGGGCAAGGAAGGCAGAGGCGTCAGACGGGGTCAGAGAGAATCCAGGTCCGCCAAGGCCGTGCAGGCCATGGGCAGGAATCTGAATTTTATTCTGGAGGAGTCCTGAGGAGCCATCAGAGGATTTTAAGCAAGAAGTGATTTGCCTTTTTTAAAGAGATCGGTCTGGCTGCTCTGTGGAGAACAAACTGGGGCAGGGTATGCAGGCTGCGTGACACAAATCGCAATTTTTGATTAAATAAAAAAGATACTTATTTATTTATTTATTTATTTGGTTTTTTTTGTTTTTTTTTTCATTTTTCTGAAGCTGGAAACAGGGAGAGACAGTCAGACAGACTCCCGCATGCGCCCGACCGGGATCCACCATGCACGCCCACCGGGGCGACGCTCTGCCCACCAGGGGGCGATGCTCTGCCCATCCTGGGCGTCGCCATGTTGCGACCAGAGCCACTCTAGCGCCTGGGGCAGAGGCCACAGAGCCATCCCCAGCGCCCGGGCCATCTTTGCTCCAATGGAGCCTTGGCTGCGGGAGGGGAAGAGAGAGACAGAGAGGGAAAGCACAGCGGAGGGGTGGAGAAGCAAATGGGCGCTTCTTCTGTGTGCCCTGGCCGGGAATCGAACCCGGGTCCTCCGCACGCTAGGCCGACGCTCTACTGCTGAGCCAACCGGCCAGGGCAAGATAATTATTTAAAAGGGTGATTGCACCATGCTGGGAGAATGTAAACACCATGGCGGGTAGACATCTGCAAGTGCGTGTTCACCGATTCCAGAGCAGTGCCTGGCATATGGTAGGCCAGGGGTCCCCAAACTTTTTACACAGGGGGCCAGTTCACTGTCCCTCAGACCGTTGGAGGGCCGAACTATAAAAAATACTATGAACAAATCCCTATCCACACTGCACATATCTTATTTTAAAGTAAAAAAACAAAATGGGAACACATACAATATTTAAAATAAAAAACAAGTAAAATTTAAATCAACAAACTGACCAGTATTTCAATGGGAACTATGCTCCTCTCATTGATCACCAGTGAAAGAGGTGCCACTTCCAGAAGTGCGGTGGGGGCTGGATAAATGGCCTCAGGGGGCTGCATGTGGCCCCCGGGCCGTAGTTTGGGGACCCCTGCGGTAGATGTTCCATTCACTATTGGTTGAATGAATGAATGAATGAATGAATGGATGGGCTTTGAAAATTGTGAGGCACCCTATAAAGAAGAGAGGCTGGGGTTTTGCATTGACCACCACAATTTAAAGCCTTTCCCAAGGGAAACTCCCTCACAGCCATGGGCGCTAAAGTGTTAATGAGCACTTCTGAGGGTCCTTCTTCCATATTCTTCCATCCAGAACTGTCATTCAGCGCTGACAAATATGCTGAGATCTCGCTGGGGGGGGAGGAAATAACCCCCTGCTAACCTATCAAGTTAGCTCCTCCAGGCTTCCTGTTAGGTAGCTGCAGACATCTCAGCCAAGCCGACTGAGGGAGTACTTTCCGGATGCTATAGGCTCGGACCAGTGGGGGCTTTGTGGTTTTCCACCTCCCCACTGCAGCAGAGGTTTGATGTCCTGGCCTGCCTTCCGCATCTCACAGTCATCTGTCACTTAGCTCAGCGTCTGGGACCTAGAAAATGCTCGAGTCCTATTTTAACAGGCAAAGGGACGGCTGGTGGCCATAACACAATGGTTTTACTTGCTCTCATCTCTCCTCTCTCAGGAAGACAAGGAGAATTTTTTCCTATTTATCTCCCTTTTTTCTTTTGTCAGCTCTAAAGAAGCTGCAAGCTTCAAACGGGTCTCCTGATCAACAAGCCTCAAATAATGGCGATAACCAGAGGTTTTCAGCGCTCCTTGAAAGATATCAGGGACCTCTCAGGTGCCCACAGGACCTGAGGATTGGTTTAGGGGCTACGATCTCCAGGAACAATGTCCACACCCCCCAGGGAAGTCCTCCCGCGGCCACTGCCACTGAGCTCAGACATCTGGCTCACAGGACCGGCTACGCGAGGCTGGACCGCAGGACCCTGGCCCCACCCAGCCCCCTCGGAGAGTAGCCTCTGCTGTGAAAGTGGTTTCCCTGCGAGCTCACCTCACGCAGCCATTTCTCGCCTCCAGATCAGCGTTTCCTCTGAGGGCACTGATTGCATTGCCTGCCCTGATTTGCAAGGTTGAGCCGGGAACGTGGGTTACTGGGTTACTGACGTCTGCGTCAGGGAGGCAGGGGAGCATAAGGAGGGGCATTCTCCAGATTTGGAGTGGGTATTCCAGAGACCGGGCAGGACACACAGGATGACAGCCACTGACACCTCACTCTGACAAATGTCTCTTCTTCTGTACCCTGTCTGACACCCAGCAGGTGCTCAGTAATCGGTGGCACCCGACCCCCACACTTCCCTGCTGAGACTGAACGTGAGTGTTTGCCTGGGCTCCTGGGCTCGGGACTCCCCCCCAGGGACCCGGGCTCCTGGGCTCGGGACTCCCCCCCGGGGACCCGGGCTCCTGGGCTCGGGACTCCCTCCCGGGGGCCTGGGCTCCTGGGCTCGGGACTCCCTCCTGGGGACCCGGGCTCCTGTGCTCGGGACTCCCTCCCAGGGACCATGTCACTGCAACCAGAGCTCTGAAAGGAGGAACCAAACTGCTGAATTCAACATGCAGTTCACCTGATTCAACTTCAGCAACTGATCTCTAACATAGACATATGCACACGTGTTCAATGTGAATGTGTTTCAAAGCTAGTATTCTCTAAGGTCTGGGCACTGACAGTCTAGCTCTTAAATCAGTCTTAGTGCCCCTCACCAAGGGATGCTGAACTCTGTTCTGCTTGATTTCCACCAACTGTGCTTATTTATGTGTTTGTTTCTTAAGAAATTACTTTTAATAATTTAGAAGCAATAAAGAAAAATATTTGTGTATAAAAATTAAAAACATTTGCATAACTAAAAAAAAACCCCCCATAAAACTTAAAGTGACAAATATTATCGTTGGAAAGTACTTGGAATTTCAAACACAATATTAACAAGGAGTTATTGTCCCTACTAGACAAATCTCTAGAGCAGGGGTCGGGAACCTATGGCTCGTGAGCCAGATGTGGCTCTTTTGATGGCTGCATCTGGCTCGCAGACAAATCTTTAATAAAAAAAATAATAACGTTAAAAACATAAAACAGCCTGACCAGGCGGTGGTGCAGTGGATAGAGCGTTGGACTGGGATGCGGAAGGACCCAGGTTCGAGACCCCGAGGTCACCGCTTGAGAGTGGTCTCATCTGGTTTGAACAAAAGCTCACCAGCTTGGACCCAAGCTTGCTGGCTCCAGCAAGGGGTTACTTGGTCTGCTGAAGACCAATGGTCAAGGCACGTATGAGAAAGCAATCAATGAACAACTAAGTTATCGCAATGCACAACGAAAAACTGATGATTGATGCTTCTCATCCCTCTCCATTCCTGTCTGTCTGTCCCTGTCTATCCCTCTCTCTGACTCTCTGTCTCTGTAAAAAATAAATAAATAAATAAATAAATAAATAAACAAAAAAAAACATAAAACATTTTCATGTTTTACAATCCATTCATTTCCTACCGCTCATGTTCATGATTGCGGGTGGCTGGAGCCAATCACAGCTGTACTCCGGGACAACACCAAATTTTTATTGGATAATGCCTAACGTACACAGGTTGTTGTATGGCGCTCACGGAATTACATTTTAAAATATGTGGCGTTCATGGCTCTCTCAGCCAAAAAGGTTCCCGACCCCTGCTCTAGAGTTTGCCAAGATCATCAGAGAAAGAAACAATGAGAAAAATGAGCCAAGAAGTGGATGAGCAATTCACAGAAAAAGAATCTTAACTGTACGAAAAGGTACATAATCCCGCAGACCGGAGAAAGGTAAATTATCTTTCCCTTTAAATTAGAACTACTTGAGCTTAAAGCTTAAAACCAGGATGTGGGACAAGGACCGGATTCACCCTCTCACTTGAATAATTTTCAAATACAAAGGGCACAAGGCAACAGTTTTCGAGACACTGGACGTCAGGCCATGAAGGACACTGACCCTGAGAGATGGACACACACAAGGGGAGCCGTCCACCTGCCGCGCTTCCTGCCTGGAGAGCTGCTAGCCGCTCGAGGCCCTGCTGCAGGGAGGGGGCCGATGGGGCCCGGGGCCCCCTGAGCTCAGGAGAGGGAGCTGGGAGTCTGGACTCAAGGTGGCCAGAGACGGCCAGGCGGAGTAGGGAAGGGGACAGCACACCAGGGAGCAAGGGCTCCAAAGACCTGCCAGGGACCACCCTGCACTGTTCAGGACAGTACCGTCACCAGACGCCTGGGAGAAAAGCATTACTCGAGGCCACGCGAAGAGCCAGCCACCCGCGGGGTTTAGAGGGACTAGTGGTCAGCGCCCACGCAGTGCTGGGCATAGTGCTGTTTCCCACCAGCCAGGCTGGAAAACCCTGCAAGTCGGGGATCCTTCTGTAGCGTACCCAGAAGAGTCCTGTCTCAGGAAAGGGGCACCGGGAGTCACAGACGAGTCGCTGCCCTGGCCCCACCTCACAGACCTGGAGAGCTCGTCTGGAGATTCCGGCAGGGAAGCGCAGCTAGGTGTGTACCCTCACCCAGAGGACAGTCCTCTCCTCTGTGGGGGAAGGTCGTCCTCTTTGAGAGCCCAGCTTCGGGAGGGACGCCCACAGAGCGATGAAGGAGGAAAGGGACACCCGTCTGGCCAGCCAGATTGGCCGAATCAACCCTGGCAGTCAGTGGGGAGACAGAGGTCGCAGCCGCATACCCCTCGCTTCCCCTCACAAACCTTAAAAACCAGACCCAAAAGGATCAAAATATATCCGAGGGCTTCACCAGCACCCCAGAACAAAGCTCAAGGCTATGGAGAAGAAATGCAAATATAATTATATATCCAGCGCCTCACAAGCTAACTGGCATTCCGTGAAGAAGTACCAGGCATGTCAAGAAGCAGAATACAGGGTGCCTCGTGAGGAGGAGACTCGATCAGTTAAAACTCAACCCCGGGCTGATGCCGCCGAAATTCGCCGGCCGCCGCCCACAGAGGTCTGCGAGGAACACGGACAGCTCTAAATTCCTGTGAGAGGAAAGAAGAAAGATCTTCAGTCTATGATCTCAGATTCTCCCTGAAGAAAACAGGGGGTGAAAAAAGAAGAGGAAATTAAACCTGAAGTATGTAGAATAAAGGGAACAACAGAGATAAAAGGCATAGATCAATAAAATGAAAAAAAAAAAAAGAGAGGAAGGCCAGTAAATGAACTAAAAGCTGGTTCTCTGCAAAGATAAATAAAATAGATAAGCCTCCAGCCAGGCTGATCAGTGAAAAAATAAATAAGTCAAAGGAGACAGATGATCAAGATCGGGAGCAAGAACAGCAAGGTCACGGCGGACTCGGCGGAAATGAGGAGGGTAAGAAGGAGACGCTGTGAACAGCTTTATGCCAATCAACTGCGTGGTTCAGAGGATGTGGAAAAATTCCTTGAAGGACAGCAACTATCAAAGAGTGTTCAAAGAGGAGCAGACAACCTGACAACATTCTATATCTTTAAAGAAATGGAATTTTTTCATCACAAACCTTCCAAACATGAAAACTCCAGACCCCCCCATAATCCACTGGCGACGTGGAACAAATATTTAAGAAAAAAATCATTCCAGGTCAGTAAGAATATACTTTACTGCTCATTTTCTGAGACCAGCAGCTACACCTTGATTCCAAAACCGAAAAGACATCACAGGAAAACTACAAACCAGATACTCCTCATGAACTCAGACGCCAAAGTTAGCAAACAGAAGTCAATACTATATTTAAAAAGGATAGTATGTCAGGCCCTGGCCGGTTGGCTCAGTGGTAGAGCATCGGCCTGGCGTTCGGAGGTCCCGGGTTCGATTCCCGGCCAGGGCACACAGGAGAAGCGCCCATCCGCTTCTCCACCCCTCCCCCTCTCCTTCCTCTCTGTCTCTCTCTTCCCCTCCCGCAGCCGAGGCTCCATTGGAGCAAAAAGATGGCCCGGGCGCTGGGGATAGCTCCTTGGCCTCTGCCCCAGGCGCTAGAGTGGCTCTGGTCGCGACAGAGCGACGCCCGGATGGGTAGAGCATTGCCCCCTGGTGGGCGTGCCGGGTGGATCCCAGTTGGGCACATGCGGGAGTCTGTCTGACTGCCTCCCCGTTTCCAGCTTCAGAAAAATAAAAATAAATAAATAAATAAAAAGGATAGTATGTCATGACCAAGTTGAGTTTATCCCTAGAACACAAAATTGACTTAGTATTTTTTTAAAAATCGGTCACTGTAATTCATCCTATGAAAGAATAAAAAAAGGAAAAATCTCAATAGATGCAAACAAATGCATTTGACAGAAACCGACATCCGTGTCTGACTAAACCTATTCGCAAAGCAGCATAGGAAGGAAACCCGTCCGTGTGATAAAAGGCATCCGTGAAGGACCTGTAACTAACATCATGCTCACTGGTGAGAGACACAATCAGGAAGAAGTCAGTTACATCTGCTCAAACAAGAACAAAGACTGTTAAACACTGGACTGGAGATTCCAGCCAGGCAATCAGGTAAAAAAAAAAAAGTCCAGATGGAAAAAGATGTAAAACTACCTTTACATGAAGACCCCATGATTGTCCAAATAGAAAAACTGACAAAATGTATAAAAAAGCCACTAAAATTAATAAGTGACATTGGTAAGCTTAAATACAAGTAAACAAATAAAAATCAATTTTATTTCTATACACTATTAATGAAAATAAATAAAAGCCAACAATAAAAAATTTGGCCGGTTGACTCAGTGGTAGAGCATTGGCCCAGCATGTGGAAGTCCCGGGTTCTATTCCCGGCCAAGGCACACAGGAGAAGCACCCATCTGCTTCTCCACCCCTCCCCCTCTCCTTCCTCTCTGTCTCTCTCTTCCCCTCCCTCAGCCAAGGCTCCACTGGAGCAAAGTTGGCCTGGGCGCTGAGGATGGCTCTGTGGCCCCTGCCTCAGGCGCTAGAATGGCTCTGGTTGCAAAGGAACAAAGCCCCAGATGGGCTGAGCATCACCCCCTGGTGGGCATGCCAGGTGGATCCTGGTCGGGCGCATGCGGGAGTCTGTCTGTCTGCCTCCCCCTAACCCTGCACTTCTCACTTCAGGGAAAAAAAAGCAATATGACATACAACAGTATTAAAACTATTTAATGCTTATGGATAAATATGCCAACAGTACACTGAAAACTCTAAAGCGTTGCAGAGGGAAATTTAAAAAGACTCAAATCAGAGGCGAGCTGTATGCATGGGTCAGGAGACTCAATCTTGTTACAACGTAAATTCTCCCTAAACTGACCTATACATGCAACACTATCTGAATCATAATCCCAGCAGGCTTTACGGTAGAAAAGTAATTCAGAAATTTGCATAGAAATGTAAAGGACCTATCATAGTTAAAACAACCATGTAAAAAAAAAGTTTATTGGCCCTGGCCGGTTGGCTCAACGGTAGAGCGTCGGCCTGGCGTGCGGGGGACCCAGGTTCGATTCCCCGCCAGAGCACATGGGAGAGGCGCCCATTTGCTTCTCCACCCCCCCCTCCTTCCTCTCTGTCTCTCTCTTCCCCTCCCGCAGCAGAGGCTCCATTGGAGCAAAGATGGCCCGGGCACTGGGGATGGCTCCTTGGCCTCTGCCCCAGGCACTAGAGTGGCTCTGGTCTTGGCAGAGCAACGCCCCAGAGGGGCAGAGCATCGCCCCTGGTGGGCGTGCCGGGTGGATCCCGGTCGGGCGCATGCGGGAGTCTGTCTGACTGTCTCTCCTGTTTCCAGCTTCAGAAAAATACAAAAAAAAAAAAAAAAAAAAAAAAGTTTATTTACTTAACATTACCAGATCTAAGACAAGAAAGTTGTAGAAATAAAAAAAATGACAACTGGTGTTAAACAACTAGATCAATGGACCAGAATAGAAAGTACAGCAATGACTGACTCCCATGTGTATAAACTAATTTTTGACAAAGACGTAAAGGCAATTTAGTGAAGGAACATCCTTTAAAAATGATGCTGTAACAATAATTGAACATATATAGGCAAAAAGAGAACTCTGATTCTTAGTTTGCTGCATACACAAAAACTCAGTATGGATCAGAGGTGTAAATGTAAAGCTATAAAAACTTATGTTCATATATGACTGTATACATGTTATACACATGCATGTGTGTGGGTAAAGTCCTTTGTGACTCTGGGTTGAGTCAAAATTTCATTCATACCGGAAGCATAATCCATAAAAGTTGATAGATTGGACTTTTATCAAAATTCACAATTTCGGCTCTTGAAAAGACACTGTTAAAAGAATAAAAAGATAAAATGCAGAATGAGAGAAAATATTTGAAAACCACATATCTGATGAGAATTGGTATCCAGAATATATAGCTCTCAAAACTCAAAAATAATAAAACAAACAACCCTCCCCCCAAAAACCAATGGGTCAAAGATTTAAAAGAGGGGTAGTCAAACTTTTTATACCTATCGCCCACTTTTGTATCTCTGTTAGTAGTAAAATTTTCTAACCACCCACTGGTTCCACAGTAATGGTGATTTATAAAGTAGGGAAGTAACTTTACTTTATAAAATTTATAAAGCAGAGTTATAGCAAGTTAAAGCATATAATAATAATTACTTATCAATTACTTTATGTCAGATTTTCACTGTTTGACAAAAACATCTTTATAAAACAACTTACTATAGTTAAATCTATCTTTTCATTTATACTTTGGTTGCTCCGCTACCACCCACCGTGAAAGCTGAAACGCCCCCTAGTGGGCAGTAGGGACCAAGTTGACTACCACTGATTTAAACAGATACTTCACCAAAGAAGATATGTGGTTGGAAAAGAAACATAAAATCCTAATTAAAACTGCCATACAATTGTGGAAAACAGTGTGGAGTTTCTTCAAAAAATGAGAACTGGAACTGCCTTATGACCCAGTGATTCTACTTCTGAGTATATATCTAAAAAAAACCGAGACACTAACTTGAAAGCCTGTATGTCCCCCCTCCATGTTCACTGAAGCGTTATTTGCAATAGCCAATATACAGAAGTGACCCACGTGCCCAACAGTCAAGTAATAAAAACATGGTGGTACATATATATATATGATATCATATATCTTGTGGAATATTACTTGGCCATAAAAAAAGGAAGAATGAAATCTTACCATGTGCACCAGCACGGATGGACCTAGAGGGTAGTAGGCTAAGTGAAATAAGTCAGACAGAAAGAGACAGATATCACATGATTTCACTTACCTGTGGAATCTAAAGAACAAAATATGTGAACAGATAAAACTGAAACAGACTCACAGATACAGAGGTTAGACGAATGGTTTTTAGCGGGGAGGGGACTGGGTAGAAAAGGGGAAGGAATTGAGACGCACAGATGGTTGGTTAGAAAGCCGTCAGGGGATGTGAAGGACGGCATAGGGAATACAGCCGATAATAATAACTAGGGATGGTGTCAGGCGGGCACTGGAAATATCGGGGAGGGAGAGAAATCACACTTTATAGGGTATATGCTTGTCCGACCCACTGTGCTGAATTCCTGAAACCAATACAAGATAATGCGGAATGTAAACGGTAATTGAAAAATAACAGGATATAAAATAAGAAAACACGGCCATGGGAAGTGCTGTTAGAACGGCGAAAATGAAAAGGACTGGTGTATCCACTGAGGCGGAGACGTGCAGGAGGCGGGCTTTACAGACAACGCTGGTGCCACGCCAACTGATGACGAGGGCTTTACAGACAACGCTGGTGCCACGCCAACTGGTGACGGGCGCGGCCGGCCACAGCCCGGCAGATTCTCATCAGGTGTAACCTGCACTTATCACGGGATCGGGCCATTCCCTCCGAGATGAGGGCCCACGTCCAGACGAAGACGTGTCCATGATGTCCGCCACAGCTTTGATGGTACCAGCCAAATCCTGGAACAACTCAAACATCCACCGACAGGTGAACGCGTCAGCGGCGAGCGATCTCTCCTTACGACCTGTGCTCAGTAATAGTAACAGTGAGCTGCCGACGCGCACAACGCGGCAGGTCAGGGGGTTCCTGGGGGAAGTCCAGCCCCGGCACAGGGCCCTGTCCACCATGCTGCGTGCACGCTCATCGGAAGGGCAACTAAGACCTGGCCCTCACATTGCCAATGGGACGCCTCGCGGCAGATCAGGGTTTGAAACGTTGGGAGACCCAGGTTCAAAACCAGGATTCCACCCTTACAGGTGGTACGATCGCAGGCGAGTTACTTCCCGTCTGAGTCTCAGCCTTCCTGGCTGTTCAGTGGAGCAATGCTACCCTCCTTGCTGGGGGACCATGAGGGTTGAGGAGTGGGTCCAAGGAACTGGAAGGGGCTAGCAGCAGCTTGTACGTAACAGGTGTTTCTTCTACCCCTTTGCCGGTGATGGGATTCTTGCCCAACTGTTTCCCACCCACAGGAAAGGCCCACTGCGGCCGCCTTTGTGTGGCTCTCAGAAAGGCTCACACCATGATCTGGGCCAGGCCCAGGGAGACCTCAGGGGCCTCAGTCACTGCTGTGAGGATGGGAAGGGTCAGGACACAGAAAAGCACATTGTGAGAGGTGAGGGCCTGCGTGTATTTGTTGGCAAACGGGTGGGGGCTGTTACGTGCCCGTGGATCGAGCCCAGGAGGAAGGACAAGGGTTGGGGGCCACAGGGGGCCAGTCGTAATCTCGCTGCGTACTAGCTTTACGATCTCGCACACATCAACCCACCTTCCCGGGCCACCGAACGGACTCGTTCGTAAAGAGGGGGAAATCACTCTGACTTGGATGGGAGATGTTTTCTGGCCACCGGAACAGCAGAGGGCACATCTCTGCTGAACAGCACCACGTGTGGCTGAAACACAAGGCGTAAGGAAGAGGAGAGGGGCCCCCGGCTCCCACCTACATTCAGCGAAAATGAGTGTTCCGTGGGGAAGAGCTCTGTGCCAAATACATTTATTTTTAAAATTCCCCTGATAAAAACAGAATAGGAAACAAGCATAAAATGTAAGGAGAGAG
The DNA here is from genome assembly GCF_036850765.1 of Saccopteryx bilineata. Classification (NCBI taxonomy): domain Eukaryota; kingdom Metazoa; phylum Chordata; class Mammalia; order Chiroptera; family Emballonuridae; genus Saccopteryx; species Saccopteryx bilineata. Next base: position 261,602,187 of record NC_089494.1, read on the forward strand.
CCCTGCCTTCGACACCCAGCCCGCAACGCAGCCAGACCCAGTGGGGACGGGAATCAGATACAAGGTCTCTCCTGCAGGCTCTGGGCGACGGGGGCCAAGTGCTCATGGCTGCCCCAGGTTTTGTCATGTCCCTTGTCACCGCCAAAGAGAGTGGGCCATCTGGAAATTCATGACAGCAAACTGGGTCCTTGACAGTCGGGGTGCGGGCTTGGTGGGGTGTCTGCGTCTTCCATGAGTCATTTGTATTTGCAGGTTGTATGCCACACACACACACACACACACACACACACACACACATGGGCAGGAGAAACGAACCCTTCTGTCTGCAGACCCCTTGGCACTCTCCTGTGGGCTAGTCCACGCCCGAGGCCCAGGTGGCCTTCTTGGTGTTTAGGAAGTTCTTCTTCTTCCTGGGAGGGGCGCGTGGCGAGAGCTCTGGTCCCTCTGGGTTTCTGAAGATAAACACCTTCTCGCCTGTGTTCCATAAATCGATGGCTTCTGCCCCGACGACGGGCACAGGCACCAGCTCGCCCCTGGCCTCCAGGGACAGGTGCGGCCAACTCCCTTTCCCAGAGAACAGCGTTCTCTCTGTGAGAGGGGGACATGACTTCTTCAAGATGCTAAAAACAAAACACACACACACAAAAAAACAGAAGATCACCTTGGATGTTTCTGGCAACTGCTACTCCTGAGTGCCTCGATGGAGTTTCCTAGCAGGACCTCCTTGGTCCCTAGATCCCCATCAAGTACCGTTAGAAAGAAGAGTTTTCTTGTGGGTCACCAGATTGCCCCTGGAATGAGCTGAAGCCTGGGGGCAGTGGCGTGCTGCAGAGAACTCTTACTGACTCACGACCAGTTCCGTTTCCCGACGTTCGGGGTGCCTGTGGTCATCACATGATTCACTTGAAATTCGCCCCAGTGGGAGCATTTACACCACAGAAATGGGCATGTGCTACACAGGAGAGCTCCCGTCCCTCTCCCAGGACACCACTGCCTGCGGTCCTCACGCTAAACGCAGGCCGATAAAACCCGACTGCAAAGCCGCAGAAGTAAGGCAAGATGTCGTGTTAGAAGTAGGAGAGGGTGACACGCTCTGGGAGTGCAGCCCAGGAACGCCTTCGCTGTCCTCATCCTCATCCTAAGCACTCGACTCCTGTTCACTCTTTACATCTGCAGCAGCTGGAATCTCACCTTCTTGGGTTGGGCTCAATATCCCGACCTCGTTTCTTGGGGACTAAGTTCTGATACGCAGCCTATTATCACCCATGTCTCCAAGATTTCTCTCACGGACCCCTCAGAAAGCATGGTTTCGGCACCCCCACCTTGGCTCTGAGCAATTAGGGAAGGGGCAGGACTCGGGGTTCGACACTGCCCTTGGACATCAGCTGTCCCCCGGCACACACTGGGCATCATGGTTTAACCCATCACGAGTCTCCCTGATGTCACTGGCTCTCCAGCCGTGTGTAGCGATCTACAACCACTGCTCCCGGTGTTCCTCCGCTCGCCGGCCGTGCAGTCCCCACAGCTAATGGGGAAAGACTCGGCAGGGAAGCAAGCCCTGGCCTGGGGGTTTAGGGGAATACAGAGGTGGGCTGGATGTCCCCAATCCGGGCCTCTGCACCTGACCTCCGCGAGCTCCAGCCTGGCCACGCCCCCTCCCCGGGAGGCTCAGTGTGACCAGACGGCTATGTCGAGTTATACAGTCAGAAGTCTCTAGGCAACTACTCTCCTTTGAACGCCATCCCACTAAAGCATGTCCACTGGTTAGAATCAGGACAGTGACTCAAGTGCTCACAAAGGATGAGAGGGCATTCTCTCACGGAGAGCCACGTGGTCTTTAGGAAGGCCCGGCCCCCCGGCCCCCTGCCCCTCCCACCCGGGCTCCCTGGGCCTGGCTGACCCCCCCACCCACCCGAGCAGAGCAGGGCCCCCCCCGGCCTGGCTGACCCCCCCACCCGAGCAGAGCAGGGCCCCCCCCGGCCTGGCTGACCCCCCCCACCCGAGCAGAGCAGGGCCCCCCCCGGCCTGGCTGACCCCCCCACCCAAGCAGAGCAGGGCCCCCCCCCGGCCTGGCTGACCCCCCCACCCACCTGAGCAGAGCAGGCCCCCCCCCGGGCCTGGCTGACCTCCCCCCCCACCCGAGCAGAGCAGGGCCCCCCCCGGGCCTGGCTGACCCCCCCCCACCCGAGCAGAGCAGGGCCCCCCCCCGGGCCTGGCTGACCTCCCCCCCCACCCGAGCAGAGTAGGGCCCCCCCGGGCCTGGCTGACCCCCCCACCCGAGCAGAGCAGGCCCCCCCCCCGGGCCTGGCTGACCCCCCCACCCGAGCAGGGCAGGGCCCCCCCCCGGGCCTGGCTGACCCCCCCACCCAAGCAGAGCAGGGGCCCCCCCGGGCCTGGCTGACCCCCCCACCCGAGCAGAGCAGGGCCCCCCCCGGGGCCTGGCTGACCCCCCCCCACCCAAGCAGAGCAGGCCCCCCCCCCCCCCCCCGTTACCTCGCCTTCCGCCGGCGCGCCCACAGTGTCTTCTCTAATCCCTCGCTGAGCAGCTCTGCCCGCAGTTTGCTTTCGAGGGCGAGCCACCAGCCCTGGTGTTTCCTGAAGGCGAGAAGGGAGCATCTTATATTTTCAAAAGGAGTCGAATCTTCCCAACATCCGCCATCCTAAGAAGCACGACGTTCCATTTTGACACGAGGAGTTTGGGGTTTTCGGTGTTTGGGCTCCTACCCATTCCAGACATGTGGACCGGGCACCTTCTCTCGCCTGGTCCAGACAGTCTCTGCCCAGACTCATGGGACCTCAAGTCCAGAGGTCACAGACAGGTAACGGGGGACATGAGTCAGGTGAAGGAAGGTTGCTGAGAAGTGGGAACCTCTGAGTGGAGTATTGGCGTCCCAACAGAGGGAGCACAGGGAACATTCACGAAGCAATGGGGTCCTTTAGGTGATGTGCAAGATCCCTGGGTTGAAGTCAAGTCCATGAAGGACAGAGTGGGCCCAAGGGTCCTGTCTGTGCCCAGCTCTGGCCAGGCTCCTGCTCTGTGCAGCTGGCTCACCCTGCCCAGCCGGTGGTGCAGAGCCCCCTCCTGGGCGGGGCCGGGCTCTCTCTCCAGGAGTCTGACTCTCCGGCAGAGAAGGCTGGTCCGCTGAGGGCAGTGTCCCAGAGGGGACACCCTCATAGTCACCTGGTCCTGCCTGACCCTGGGACTGGGCGTGCGGAAAGGTCCCTCACACACCCTTTCATGCTGAGATCAGTCAGTGTCCGTGGCTTGAAACCCAAGACTCTGAAATGATGTCACAAGGTACCTGGGACACAAGGGACCTGCCTGCCTGCCCCCAGAAACTACGACATGTGAGCCCCGAGACTGGACAGAGCAGAGGCATGGTCACCTCCCAGAGCCCTGCTCGGGGCCTGACCCTGCCAAGAGCCGTGGCCCACCCCGTTCACATCTGGAACCGGACCTGGAAGCAAAGTCCCTGTGCAGAACCATCCCTGACTGAGGAAAACAGAGCCCACACTAAGAGCCCAGTAACATAGGGTCACACAGCATACACGCTGGAGGGAATTATTAGGGAGCTGTTCAAAATAGTATCTACGAAGGTGTTTCAATAACCGTGAAAAGTATGAATTTTTAATTCTCAGTAAAACAACAGGAAACTCAGTCTCAGTAGTGTGATAATTATTACATAAAATGATTTTGCACATTGACCAGAGTTGAAAGGAAATAAGAAAATCTGCTTCTGCTCTAAGGTTCTAGAAAGCAGGATGTAAGAGTGTGTATACTATGATTACTACACACACACACACACACACTCACACACTCACACTCACACACACACACACTCACACACTCACACACACACACACACACTCACGTCACACTCACACACACACACACACACACACACTCACACACACTCACACACACACGTCACACACACACACTCACACACACACGGTCACACACACACTCACACGGTCACACTCACACACACTCACATACACACACACTCACACACACACACACACACACTCACACACACACACACTCACACACACACACGGTCACACACACTCACACGGTCACACTCACACACACACTCACATACACACACACTCACACACACACACTCACACACACACACACACACTCACACACACTCACACACACTCATAACCCAGCAGAGCAGCACAGGCTGGAGGAAAAATTGTATTAAAATGCTAATGGTCATTTTCTCCAGCTGGGAGAACCAAGGATTTTCCTTTTATGTGTTTTTACTCTGTTTTTAACGTGTGGCTATTTTCCATCGTCTTGATTGTGTGTGCGGCATATTTACAGCCCGGGAAGCTTATTTTCTTCAGATGGCACTTGAAGAATAAACTGGGGACAGCAGAGGAAGTGTGGACAGAGCATGTGGGCCCTGTGGGACCTGGGGGAGATTGACAGTGATGTCTGGACACCTCCGCTGCTCGGGCCATGGAGCGCCCACGAGGGGAGGTGCATGCCGTGCAGGGCCCGGGGGGCCCACCCCCTCCCTCCATCTGTCTTGCTTCCGGAACCCCACCCCCTGTATCCCCAATGCAGTCGACACTGACTCACCCCCTCCTGCCCAGGTCGGCCGGCTCCCCACCGTCACCGTCCACCCCGTGGTCCGGCTGCTTCTGGCTGACCGAGTCCAGCAGGGCCAGCAGCTCGGGCTGCGGGGCTGTGGGCAGAGCCACGCTCAGGAGGCGGCGCAGCGTGGCCGCGGGCACCATCGTCAGCTTGGACAGGTACGAGGCCAGCCTCAGCTCCTACGGGGTTTAACAGCAGGGAGCTCTAACTCTGGTGAACAGCCAGTTCTAACGGATTACGGGGCTTCTGACGTGGTGTCCCAGGGAAATAAATATTTCAGGAGCGCGGCGGCAGAATCATGTTCCCAGATTCACAGGGCTGTCAAAACAATCTATGTGGTCAGCAGCCCTGGCTCCCCACCACATTTCCAAAGTCTTCATCCATCCTGACTGCCTGCAGCTCCCTCGCCGCGGCTAATGGCCCGGCCCGCAGCAGCGACCATTAGTCACGCATCCCTCTCCCACTCATGCTCCGAGAGGCAACACAGCACCGGGGTGTGGACGGCACAGGCTCCGGGAACAATGGAAATGTCCGGAAGCCACTGGGCTGTTCAACTGCAAGACAGCGAGATAATGGTGTCCAGTACCTTGCTGGGTCCTGTCACAGGGGAGATGGCCTGTCCTTTAGCTGTCTAGAACGTCCAGGTCAGCTCTCATGCCAGAGAGGAAGGGGCACCTTAGACTCACCACTGACCCTGACACGGCCGGTGCTGACCTGGACTTCTGGTTTGGGGCGGTTCAAGAAAAATATCCTCCCTCCCCCGAGGGGTCTATACCCAGTCCTGGAACTTGTGAATACATGCCCTTAATGGTCAGGGGTTTCTGTGGATGTGGTGAAGGACCTTGAGCCGCGACTGTGCTAGGCCACCCAGGTGCGTCCACCCTCATCATCATACAGACGCTTCAAAGGCAGGGACCCGCCCCCGCTGGGCGGCATCTGAGAGAGACGACGTAACAACTGCGAGGAGCAGGAGAGAGGTGTGATTCGCCGGCTTGGATAGTGACGGAAGGACGGCAGGTGCCTTAGAAGCTGGGCGCGGCTCGGCTGACAGCCAGCAAGGAAACAGGGCCCGTGCTGCAGCCGTGGTGGGCCGGGCACTGCCGGTCACTCCAGGAAGCGGGCAGGCTCCCCCCCAGAGCCTCCAGGAGGAACGCAAGCTGCTGACACTGCTTTCCGTCTGCCGCAGCCCACGTGGGCCTTCTGACCGACGGAATTCTAGGGCCACCCGCCCGTGTGCCGGGGTCCCCCTGCGCTGTGGGTGGGCCTTCTGACCGACGGAACTCTAGGGCAGCCCACCCGTGTTCTGGGGTCCCCCTGCGCTGTGGGAACCTGGTACAGCAGCAGTGGACTCTGAGTCGACTGCACACTGGGTGCGCCTGTGGACAGCTCTGGCCGATTCTGCTGGCTCGACACTGATAAGTGCCCCCATTTTCCCTGTGACTCCCTGCTGGGAAAAAGCTACTGGATTTGCAGCTGGGGGGTCCACAGGCCAGTGCCCCCTAGGACCTGCTGCAGGGACCTGAGGGCGGTTTGCTCTCTGGGAAGGAGAAGGCTGTCGAGGCGATCGCGTTCCACCTTTTCCTCTCGACCTGAACACGTACGGTGGCTGGAAGCGCAGAGAGGAAAGGTGGGAAGAAACACGGAACCTGACCCTGACACCACAGAACTGCAGGAGGTCAGCCGTGGGCACCTCCGTCCAAACTGTCACACGTCGGGTTTCCTGGAACCTACAGGAACCGGGGTGCCCACGTGGACACATGAAGCACACCTGGCCGACTCGGGTCATTCGCTCCGCACGTGGCTCCGTGCACACGGCCCCGGGGCCCCGTCTCTTGGGAAGGAGGAGACGCCTCCAACTCTGTCCAGAACGAGACAGATCTGCCGATCTCGACCCAGAGAAGCTGAGACGTGGCGAGCAGTCTCATGGGCCTCTGCATGGAACCCACGTCTCAAGGACCAACCTTTGTTCCTGGCGGAACCGACTCTGTGTACACTAAACCCCTCCCAGACTGAGAAGAGGAACCACGTCTGGGTGCCTGTTAGGTCACCCAGAGAAGGCACCGCGCGGGGCAACAGTTAGGACCGTCTTCACGGCTGTCGGCCCTGACGGAAGGTGCTCTAGGCGCCGGCTCTGCACGAGGGGCCGTGGATAGACCCACCCGGCCCTCCCCAAGGTGCCTGTGACCATCCCCATCCCACAGGTGAGGGAAGGTGCTCTAGGCACCTGCTCTGCACGAGGGGCCGTGGATAGACCCACCCGGCCCTCCCCAAGGTGCCTGTGACCATCCCCATCCCACAGGTGAGGGAAGGTGCTCTAGGCACCTGCTCTGCACGAGGGGCCATGGATAGACCCGCCCGGCCCTCCCCAAGGTGCATGTGACCATCCCCGTCCCACAGGTGAGGGAAGGTGCTCTAGGCACCTGCTCTGCACGAGGGGCCGTGGATAGACCCACCCGGCCCTCCCCAAGGTGCCTGTGACCATCCCCGTCCCACAGGTGAGGGAAGGTGGACGCTGAGGAAAGGGTCAAGTGACATGCCGGCAAGAAAGGTCCTCACCTGGCTGTACAGGGTCACGAAGGTGTCCGCCTCCATGCTCTCTAGCATGTCTTCCAGCACGACGCTGTTCTCCTGCTCCTCTCTCAAACTGGAGAGACACAAAACCCAAGTGTCATCATAAAGCCATCCTAGGGGAGCGTCTCGTTATTTAAATAACAGAGAATCCCAATCGAATCTGTGCTCCATTTCTATTAAATCCACGAAGGAGAGGTGGACAGAGGAGGCATACCCTCTCCTTCTCCAGACTGCTTTGCAATAATGTATCAGGGAGGACCCACCAGGACGGAGTGCTCCTCGAAGCGAGAAGCTGCGAGGCAGGTGTGTGGTGGACCTCAGGATGGCTTTGCAGCGTGGCCTGTGACCCTACTTTGAAAATGCTCAGGTCCTGGCTGGTTTGCTCAGTGGTAGAGCAGTCCACCCAGTATGTGGATGTCCAAGGTTCAATTTCCAGTTATGGTGCACAGGAGAAGCCACCACCTGCTTCTCCACCTCTTCCCCTTTTTTCCCCCTCCCTCAGGCATGGCTCAGTTGGCTCAAGTGAGTTGGCTCCAGGTGCTGAGGATGGCTCCATGGCCTTAGGCACTAAAAATAGCTCTGTTGCTGAGCAATGGAGCAATGCCCCAGATAGGCAAAGCATCACCCCATAGGGGGCTTGCCAGGTGGAACTCAGTCGGGGTACATGCAGGAGTCCGTCTCTCTCCCTCCCCTGATCTCAATTAAAAAAGAAAAGAAAATGCTCAGAATTAGTTGTCCTGGCTGTGCTCAAGAAGACCAGGAGCTGGGGTCTCGTCCACCGTGTGCCGTTGTGTCTCAGGAGACCCAGGGCCATCTCCCAAGGATGTCCTGGCTCTGACCCCAGAGGCTAGGTGGCACCTTTTCACATAAGAATCTCTATCAGGTTTCCTGACTTCCCCACGAAGGGCTCTGTCTAACCCACGCCTCAGCCCACTCAAGCTGGCATCTCAGATCATCCACCCTGTATTCTTGCAAGTGAATGCAACCCACACCCTCTGCAGGTACGAGTCACATCAAAAGCTTGGCCATCGGCTATTTCCTCCAGGAAGCGCAGAGCACGTCAGGGCATGCATTGGCCTACACCCTGCTCTCAATCAAGTGGGCAGCTCTGAGCATCTCCTCCTGCTCACAGGGGCTCAGCCCCTCATAAAATCACTTCATTGGAATAGCATTCCACTTTCAGGTTGAGTTTACACAGAAAAGTGTAATCAAATAAACTAAAATCACCTGTAATCTCACTGTTCGGAAACCACATCTATTACAATTTAGTCTTGTTTCCTTCCGATGAATATGTGTGCGTGTTTTCAGAAACGGGACCATCAGCATTATAATCCCAGCAGAAAATTGGGAAGCTGTTAAAAACTATTTTTCCTGCCTGACCAGGCGGTGGCACAGTGGATAGAGCATCAGACTGGGATGCAGAGGACCCAGGTTCGAGGCCCCGAGGTTGCCAACTTGAGCGCGGGCTCATCTGGTTTGAGCAAAAGCGCACCAGCTTGAACCCAAGGTTGCTGGCTCCCGCAAGGGGTACTCGGTTTGCTGAGGGCCCGCGGTCAAGGCACATATGAGAAAGCAATCAAGGCACATATGAGAACAATAAAGGTGTTGCAACATGCAATGAAAAACTAATGATTGATGCTTCTCATCGCTCTCCGTTCCTGTCTGTCTGTCCCTGTCTATCCCTCTCTCTGATTCACTCTCTGTCTCTGTAAAAATAAATAAATAAATAAATAAATAAAATAAAAACTATGTTTCCTGAGAGTTCTTAATGCCACGGGCAAAGGCTCACTGTCTGATGCTGGTTGAAAGAGAATGTAAAGAAATACCAAACAAAGACTGGTCCTTTGTTTCCTGATTTTACAAAAGCAGGACCCCAACATGACGGACCGGGGAGGCCAGGAGGGCCTCTGTTCACTGCCGTGGGCCCGCGTCACTGCCGGTGGCCCGCGTGGGCCGTGCGCTACGGTGACGTGAGGTGCTGCCGCCGGGACAGCCGGGTGAAGGGCACGTGCAACCTCGCAACCATTTTTGCAGCTTCTTGAGAGTCTCTAGTTACTTTGAAATAAAAAGTTTAAACACATTATGTTCAGTGGAACCCCAGTGATGTTATAAAGAAAATGAAGCTTAGGAAGATGTCCGGGAAGGACGCTGCCAGGTTGGCGGTCTGTGCCCGAGCACTGGGACGGTGCCTCCTCGTTCCGCTGAGCGTGAGCAGCCTGGTGCCCCCGACGCACGCACACCCCAGAGAGCCATCGGCCCGGCTCACCTCTGCTGGTGCTCCTCCAGGAACTTCTGGGTCTTGCCCAGGGCTCTTCGCAGCACAGCAGAGACCTGCCTTTCAGAATCCGTGTCCTCAGACTCCGTGTTCAGAAGCCCGGGCCTGGCACCTGCCCGCTGCTGCCCACTGGCCAGGGCCGGCTGCAGCTGGGCCGCCTCCTGCTGGGCCAGCCTGTCCTCCAGCTTCCTGTCCAGCTCCTGGAGCTCCTGCACACAGAGGGGTGGGTGGTGAGCCCCAGGCAGGTGGGCAGCCCCAGGCAGGTGGGCAGCAGGTGAGCACCAGCAACCTTATTCCACCTGCTGCTACCGTCCTCCCCACTCCAGCCTTGGGGAACAGTGCAATGAGGCTGCACCATGATTTCACACCCCAGGGCCTTTGCACATGCTGCCGCCTCCACCTGCAGTGCCTTTCCCTGTCTGCCTGGCCAATTCTGAGTCTTCCTTTGAGCTTTGGCTTAAAATGTGCCCCCTTGGTGAAGGGCTCCCTGAGTGCTTTGAGACGCACAGACCCCAGCTCAATGTGCCTTCTCACCACCCAGGTATATACGCCTGGTACAGAATGAATACTCGATCCTCTCAAACCCCTGCATTGAAGCCCTCCCCTGCCCCCCTGCCATGGGATGCTAATTAGGAGGTGGGGCCTTTGGCAGGTAATTAGCTTTGCTGAGGTCATCCATGATGGTGGGGCCCCTATGATGGGATTAGTGGCTTTATAGAAAGAGGGAGAGACCAGAGCTCCCTCTCTCTCTGTCATGTGAAGTGCAACAAGAAGCCATCTGCAACCCAGGCACAGGGCCCTCACCAGAAACACTCTGCTGCCACCTCCATCTTGGACTTCCAGCCCCCAGAGCTGGGAGAGAACAAAGGTCTGTGGAAGCCACAAGGCTCTGGTATTTTGTTGGGAGCAGCCAGAGCTGACAAGACCACACCCCGTTTTTGCAGTCGCCTGACATCACTGCCCCAGACCTTTCTGCTCGAGTGTGAGTTCAGGTACATGGCTTCAGGGTTTGTGTCCTTAACCACCAGACTATACTGCCTCTCACTGCCCAAACAGAAGTCGGCATTCTTAGGCTGCTGGAATCAGATTATCTGGGTACAAGGGATGGCCCACAGCCTGTTTAGGTGGGTAAAGGGGGCGGGGGTGTAGACAGGAGGGTCCCGAGCCACGGAGATGCAGGCAGACTGAACCTGTTATTCACTGGGGTGGCCAGTCTCTAAGCGGGATGGAGGGTAAGGTGAGGTTTAACCCTAGGAGGTCTTGGATGGGCTTCCTGAGGGGACGGAGTTCTTGATCCCCTGAAATACAGAATGTCTACCTTTCTGCAGAGGAGCCAAAGTTTGCATCAAATTCTCCAAAGGTTTCCACGCCCCTGAAAGGCTCAGAAACATGACTGGAGAACCAAGAGAGAAGAGAAGACCAGAGGAATAAACCGAGGTTGCAGTGTGGGGAGCGCATGGGCTTGCCCCCGGGACCGTGGAATCTTCATAGGCTTCTGAGCAGGAGTTCCTGACACGCTGCGATTTCTGATCATGGCCTCCCATCCCGCTGAGCGTCCTGACCACAGGGTCTCAGCAGTGTGCTGCGTCACGGGCCTGCTGTAAACTGACCGGCGAGTTCCCCAAAGACACCAAGTCCAGATGAATTTTTGAGGAATTTATTGGCCGGCGACTACAGGGGGAGGGGGTAAGACAAACCCAAATCCTGCAGCCCCCCCCCCCCATAGTTCTGAGGCCTGCTTTTATAGACAAAGTCACATACCAGTTGGGGTGGGTAAGGAGGGGCTCGTGACCCCTTTGTCTAGAGGTATCCGTCACTCTCATGACTTCAGGATGGGAGGGTGAGTCAGAGCGTAGGAATTCTTAATTAAGGTACATGAACATTCTTTTCTAAAGGCTTTTAAGAAAAGAGAAGAGGGTTTTCAGATACGTTCTATCTTCTTCGCTCTGGAGTTAAGTTCCGACTTAGCTGACCCAGTTGCCCTCGCAAGCCCCTCCTCCTGCATTCTTCTCTCCCCTTTCTCCACAGAAGGAAGGGGTAAGAGGCCTGACTTTTCCTCTTTAAAATGGCGTTGCTAACGCTAAGTTTTATAGTTTCTTGGCACCTTATCACAGGCCCGGCCAGCAGAGGGACAGGAGTCACAGGGGGTGCACAGAGACCTGTGGGCAGCGGTCCCTCAGGGGGCCAAACATGTCTCAAGTGTTCAGAAGCAGCCAGGAGGTCCGGGGCTAAACCTCAGGGTCCTCGGGAGGGAGGGGCAGAGGTGAGGTTTTAAATACAGGGCTGGGGCGGCGGGCAGCCGACAGTCTATTGATTTTTCAGAAAGGTTCTTCTGGCTTCAGTGTGGAGGGGAGACCGGGGTAGAGGGAGCAGGGGAGGGGACGATGGAAATTCACACTCGAACAGGAGCTGGGCTTTTCCAGCGGAAGGTGTGGGTGCCGCTTTCTGGCTGCGTGACCTTGGGGAAAAGGTTGAACCTCCCCAAACCTCCGCTCCCTCATCTGCGAATGCACACGGCAAATGCCCCGGGGTGAAGGGAGGTGTCCACCCTTCCCACGATGCTTTGGACTTGAGGAGAGCTCAGATCACATGAGCTGCCTGCTCTTACTGTGAGTTTCGATTTTCAGGTCTAGATTTGTCAGAGCCATGAGACTGGGCAGCAGAAACATATAAAAAGAGAAATTAAAAAATATCATCAGCTGAGAAAGCTCCGGCAGAATCGACAGGCAGGGTGACCAGCAGCAAGCGGCCAGGAAGCCCGAAGGAAGACTAGACGACGACGTCCGTTCAGACCTGGGCCAGTGGACAGCCCGCGATTTCACCCGAAGCGCAGCCACGGCATGGGTGCAGTTCCTCTGCGGAGGGCATCATCCGCCCAGAGGAAGTCCGTCCTATTTCATCTGGCCCATCACTGCCCGATGCAGCCGAGCCTTGGCACCTGTGCCAGTGTCCCCAAACCAGGCTGAACCTTTCCTGAAATGAGGTGACCCTGACACGGTTTTCTTGAGGAGACGTTTCTTCCGAAGCATTTCCTGTCGTGCTTTTGTACTTCTCCCAAATGTGGATCGGCTTTAAAAGCCCGCGCCGGGTGGGACCGCGGCTTTCACAGAACGATCACCGTACCGGAGGAACGTCTCATCACTGGGGCAGGCTACAGGTCTGTCTCCCCTCCAAATGCTAATCGGGGTGCGGGGGTGTGTGTGGGGGGGAGGGAACAAACTGGCATCCCATCCGCCGTTTTACCACCGATGCAATAAAACCACATCGGCTGACGTATCGTCAGTGGCTTCCAATTCAAGACACAACCACTCTTCTATTCTAGGCACACCAGGGAAGAAGGACGCGTGGATGTTCACTCAGAAGGGGCTTCACGATGAAGTTGAAATGGGAAGCGTTGGGTGACCCAGCTACTAACAGAAAGCGGGGTGGTTCCAAGTGAAATGAGCCAGGAGGTGTTTGAGGGCTGAAGGGAGGCTGCTTCTCACAATGGGAACGGGGACTGAAGCCAGAGGCCCCTAGGGTCTTCCTTTGTCCCTGACTGGACGTGTGACGACTCTGGACCTGCCCTCCCCTAAAGGGGAGGCCTCATCTTGTCACCTGCAGTTCAGGGCAGGGCTTACCTCCATGCCACTCACTTACAGAGGGACACTTGCTGTGGGTTTGGGGTAAATGCCTTGCAGACGGGTCCTCCCTAGTGTTAATTTTATCTTGAATGGCCATTGAATTCAATAAAATCCTCATTCTGCATATACAGAAATGATTGTGGGAGTTTTTTCTTTCCTCTGCTAACCTGGTAAATGTTGCAAATGAAGGTTTTAATGCTAAACCAACTATATTCCTGGGAAAAAATTCAACCTGGCCATATGCAGTCATTTTTTTTAAAAATAGATAGCTGGATGTTTTGTTTATGAATTGTACATTGTACATGAATATTCACAAGTAAGAATGACTTGCAGTGGCTCTTTCTCCTACTGTTTTTGGTGTCAAGGTTATCTCAAGGTTATCTGAGCTTCACAAAGTGAGTTGAGGTAGAGTCCCTACTTTTCTAACATCAGGGATCATTTGAAGGAGTAGGAAACTGGAAATATTTCCTACCTTGAAGTTGGGGAAGCTCACCTGTAACATCATTGGGGTTAGGCTGTTTTGTGTGTGCACGTTCCAAAATATATGTATCTTTTTTTAAACTACTGAATCAATTTCTACTTGAGCCAATTTTGGCAATCCATATTTTTCTAGAAAATTTTCCATTTCATTTCAATTTTCATATTTTACTCATTAAGTTCTCTTATTTTTTTTTTTTAAAAAACAAACAACTCTACTGCCTCTATAGTTGTTTCTTTTTTGTATTCCTTACCTTACTAGCCCCTTACCTCTTTTTAATACTCAGTATGGCCAGAAATGTGTAAATTTTATGAGAATTTTCTTCCAGAAAATTCAACTTTTCATTTTATTGATTCTCTCTATGGGGGTTTTGTTTTTCATTTCCTTTTTTAGGCGACCTTCCTTCCACTTTCTTCAGGTTCGTCTGCTGTTGTTTCCACCCTAACTTTTCATATGATCTCAATAATTTTGAGCCTCTCCTCTTCTCCCATGTACGTTTAGGGCATACATTTCCCTCTAAAAACTGCTTTAGCTGAACCCGACAAAGTCTGATGTGTCGTATTTACATTGTTTCTCTGTCCTATGTTGTTTTAAATTTCCATGATGGTTCTTTCAGCCCATGAGTTATTCAGAAGTATGTTTTAAAACTTCCAAAGTATTATATATAGACTTTTGGAAATAATCTTTCAAAAAAAACTGGTTTAAACTTAATCGTCCTTCTTTTGAAAGGTGGTCAAAGTGATATTGCACAGTCAGTCATTTTTAACTGTGGCAACGCGTGAAGAGGAAGAATAAGTATATTTCCTAACCGTTGGCTGCGAGGCTGTGTATGTGGACATTAAACACAGGTTGTTAAAGCTGTTCTTGGTTCACCCACACCTTCACTTGCTGGTTTCATTCAACCAGCCAATCAGCTGCAGACAGAGGTGAGCAGAGGTTTCCCAGGATGACTGCACAGTTCTCACTTCCTCCCTGCTCTTCTATCAATTTTTCTTTCTGTTCTTTTAAGTCTTTTGTTCCATGTATGCCCGTTAAGAATCGCTTAGCTCTCCAGGTGAATGAAAACTTTAAGCCATTTGGCATTATCTTTAATTCCCTTGATAATTTCGTAAATCACTACTTTACATTCTATGTTGATGATTCCAGCATGTCAAGCCTTTGGGGATTTAATGTTGTTGTTTTTTATCTGTTGTTTTTTCCCACATATACGTCCTCTTGCCTGGCTTCTTTACACATCCAGTGACTTCTCTAATTTAAGTTGAGAACTTTCACCCGTGGAAACCCTAAAGTACCCAGATTGAGACTGTTTTTCTCTGGAAAGGGTTTTTTGCCCCTGCCTTGGCCATGTACCAGGGCAGTGGGCCAACCTGGAACCATTTTAATTTAATTTATCACACTGGGGAATTCCTGACTGAACAGGTAAAGTACTTGGGGATTCCTTCTTCACATTTGTGGAAGCTTTTGATGAGAGATTTACAGGGAAAACCCCCTAACCCCCAGCCTGGAGCAGGGCTGCAGTCAGACAGGTTTCCCTGGTGGCTCCTTCTGACAGCAGGTGGTCTTCTCCTCCCAGGCCTCACTGGGCGTTCTACCCCTAAACACCCCCAGCCCCATGTCCTAATACCCCCGGAACCTCTGGGCCCCGGGCTTCACCCTTTGCCCCTGGCATTCAGCCTCAGTGGGGTTCACGTCCCTCTGCGAGTTCAGCTTCCTTGGATACCTGAGGCACTCGGGGATTTTACATGTTCTCTCCTGAGCTCGCTCACAAAGCATCAGAAAGCACGCTTGCCTTTATTTATCCAGCATCTGGATGGTTTGGGCTGAAATACTAATGACCTTGCCACTTCCTTTCTATCCTTAAGACCAGCTGTCCCTGTTTAAGGCGCATAACACATACGGGAAGGCCGTCTCGGATTCTTGCCGCGGCCAGTGGTATTTATGACTCCTTCAAAGGAATCATGAAAACCCCTGTTGGCAAGATCAGCGGGGATGGGCCATGAACGTGACCCAGGGGGTGACGTCAGAAACAAGACTGCATTTCCCGCTCCTGTGATAAATCAGCCCAGTGGACTTGGCAAAGAACTTGACCCCGCCACCTGCCCGAATCTCAACTTCTCTACCCAAGAATGGAGCAGGACAATGATACCTCCTTCCTGGCGGGGCTCGGCAAGTAATGTAAGGTGAAACAGAGAGCATAATTGTAACGCAGCATAAAACTGCTGCTTGTTTCTTTAGTCATGCTCAAACGATCATCTCAAGATGCACAATTAATTGAAGAGTTACTGGCACTTAAATCGTCCACACAGGCACTCAACCAACCAAGCCCCCTTTCCCTTGCTATAAATAAGCATTATAAAAACAGATAATGCATGAAGTTTTAATGTCTATACATCAAGGACCTAAAACCAGTCCTCGGAAACAGTTACTTCCATAGCTTTTGCTACATGACTATGCCTCTCTCGGACCTTGTGGGGGGGGGGGAGGAAGGCAGCAAATGGGAATAATGGGAATAATTAGACTCATAAAAGCTAGTGGTCATCTGGTATTTCATGGCATTGGAAGTGCCCTTCATGGAAAGCCACACTGTTATTTGTCACAGCATTAGGAAAAAACAATACGGCTGTTGCCTGGAAGGTGCGCCCATTGCAGAGGTGTTCAAAAGGTTGAAACCAAAAGGTGTGTTTTGCTTTTTTAGAGGAAATGAAACGTACAGTGTGCTCCCGGGTGAGTTACCACCCAGAACGCTCGCCACAACCCCAAAAGGACAGGTGAGGACCCACTGGAGGGCGCAGACACGGAGGAGGGTGCAGACCCCGAGGAGGGCACCAGGAAGCAGTGGGGGCGGGGCCTGAGCGGGGCACGGCGCCGCCCTCCCGCGTGGCCCCGCCCTCCCGCGTGGCCCCGCCCCGGTCCGCACTCACCGGGCTGTGGGACCCCAGGATCTGGGCGCAGGCGGACTTGGTCAGGGTCTCCGACTCGCTCAGCTCCTCCAGCAGCAGGTCCTGGATGCTCAGGAGGGCGGTGTACGCCCACAGCGTCGTGGCCGCCCGGGCCGCCTTCTGGAACTGCAGGGAGACCAGGGACTCCGCAAAGTGGCCCTCCTGGGCCTCCAGCTGCTGCACCCTCTCCCGCAGCAGCTCCCCTCGGACCTGGGGAGGGGGGTGGGGCAGAAACCAGAGGGCGTCAGTGGGGGGAGAGCGGCTTACACATGGCAGCCTATTAGATCTCCCACGGGCAGTGGGCTTGAATTCCGGACTCCGAGGAAGGTCTCAAATACCCCCAAAGAGGCAGCCCTGGAATCCCCAGTTTCAGACCACGAGGGCACCTCTGCTAACAAAGACTCCGCGGGGGTGGGGGCTAACTGTTCATTCCGCCTTCATCACTCTTGAAGGTACCCCAAACCTTGCCGTGATCCAGCACAAAGTCATTCCAGGCCTCCCATCGCAGAGGACGAGGTTCAGACTTCCTAGCAGGCTCGGCGGCCTGCCTCACGCTGACCCCAGCTGCGGCACACCTGGCCTGGTCCGGTCCGTTCTGCCACCTGCGCCCACACACCTGGGGCTCCCCTCCCTGACCACGCTCTGCCCTCCACGCCATGCTCCTTCCGTGTCTGCCGTGCCAGCCCCTGCTCTCCTGAACATCTCCTTTCTGTCATTTGGGTCTCTGGTCCCCAGTGAGCTTGCGCAAGCACCCTCACATCACATGTGTCTGTCACACTCTTCTGTCCCACCCACGCCCCATGCTCTTCACCCAGGGGGACACTCACCACACCTATGAGCTCCTCCAGGGGAGGACCCAGCACCGAGGACTCGGTCAATTCCAAGTCAGACAATCCACTCCCTCCATCATTCACGCAACTAAGTGGTTCATTCTGGCATCTACGTATTTCCTCTCTACAACCACTAACTCTTGCAATTTTTCTAGAAATCTGCTACAGTGAACAAGGTAGTCTCATGCTTCCCAGACTTCACCAGCCTGAGCGCCCCCAGGGGCAGGTGCCTGTAAATGTGCACCCCTCCCCTGCAAAGGAGAGCTCAAGTATAAACAAAGTAGCCCGTGAAGTCCTTCATTTTATCTACACAGGTCTGTCTGTGGGATTCTATTCACAACAAGCAAAAGCAGAAGAGCAACCCCAGGGCCCAACAAATAGATAAACAAAATGTGGTCCATCCATAGAAGGGAATATTATTCAGCCTTAAAAAGGAGGAAAATTCTTGCCCTGGCCGGTTGGCTCAGCGGTAGAGCGTCGGCCTGGTGTGCGGGGGACACGAGTTCGATTCCCGGCCAGGGCACATAGGAGAAGCGCCCATTTGCTTCTCCACCCCCTCCCCCTCCTTCCTCTCTGTCTCTCTCTTCCCCTCCCGCAGCCAAGGCTCCATTGGGGCAAAGATGGCCCGGGCGCTGGGGATGGCTCCTTGGCCTCTGCCCCAGGCACTAGAGGGCTCTGGTCGCGGCAGAGTGATGCCCGGGAGGGGCAGAACATCGCCCCCTGGTGGGCAGAGCGTAGCACCTGGTGGGCGTGCCGGGTGGATCCCGGTCGGGCGCATGCGGGAGTCTGTCTGACTGTCTCTCCCCGTTTCCAGCTTCAGGAAAAAAAAAAAAAAAAAAAGGAGGAAAATTCTGACACAGGCTACAAGCTACAACACGGATGAACCCTGAGGACATGTCGCTGATGAAATAAACCAGTCACAACATGACAAATACTGTATGATTCCACTTCGACGAGGTCTCTAGCTGACTCAGACCCACGGAGTCAGAAAGCAGAGGAGGGGGCTCCAGGGGCTGGGAAGTTGCTGCTCAGCAGGGACAGAGTTTGAGTTTGGAAGAATGAAAAATTTCCAGAGATGACGGTAATGATGGTCGCACAACAACGTCAATGGACTCGACGCCGCACAATGGGACACTGAAAAAATAACTGAGACGGTCAATTTCACAGTCTGTGCCTTCTTCTGCGGTCACTCTTTCCAGCGCTCAGCTCTCCGGGCAGTCCCAGGTCTCCGCCCAGGATGAGAATTCCTAAGCCCGCAGGATCTACAACGTATCCTGCAGCGTGAGTCTCCTGGTGGAGAAAGCGCTCCGCATCTGGATGTTGGAAAAGACCCCCCGGAAGGCAGACGCAGAAGACGGGATCAGTGAGGGAAACGGAGACTGACTGTGAACCCTCGGACGCCACGCTCGGGAACCGGGATTTGGGTGGGGGCCGTGGGAAGGTTTCCCTGCAAATCACGCTTCAGGGAGATGACTCTGACAGAGGCTGCCTCGGGGACAGAATGGGGGTGGGGGGGACACGGAGCCGGAGAGAAGCCTCCAGGGGCTTTCCCGGTCCTCGGATGGATGGATTTCCCACTCCTCATCCTGTAACAAATTCCCTTCCAACGTGCCGTTCTAGTCTCAGTGTTCCTGGGACCTCTACTGTCGGTTTCCTCGCTTCCCAGGGCGTCTGAGAACGGGCACGTTATTCTCACGCTTAAACTCGAGTCACTTCCGCAATGACAAGTGTGGAGCTGTTCCTGACAGAGGCGTCAGCCGCCACCTCCGCGTCGTCGCCCGGAGGCAGCGGCAGAGTCGCGATGGGACCCGCCATGGATAGCGGTGCGGGAAACCCATTCCCCAACGGAGGGCTGCTAACGCACCGCGCAGGCACCGCTCATCCTGAGACCTGGACACGGTGGCCGAGTAACGAATGGGCGAACGAATGCGTGATCCACGGGCCACCCACACGCAGGGCAACGCCAGGCAAGTCCTCCCAGGGAGAATGGATGCGTGAGCAACGCGGTCATGCCATTTTCATTTATATTTAAATGTCGCCCAGGAATATGCATGAGGAATGTATCTCTATGCTCTGTGCAAAAACAGCAGGAGAACACAGCAAAGGCAAACGGAAACATCCCCTCCATTTCTGGGTCCCTCAAACAGATCTGCTAACTGAAGACAGGATGGGCATGAAGAGACCTAGGCTTTAGGGTCCACCCCGCCCCCCAGAGCGGTGGGACCGTGGACAGGCCTCTCCGCCCTCCTGAGTCCCACTGGGCTCAGCATGGACACAGTAACAGCTGCTCCGTGTGTCTCACTACAGAAGGCTGTGGGGCATAGGCAGACGTTCCAAGGTCATTTCAAATATCAAAGGATTGGAAAGAACCTAGATGTCCATCATTCGAGGGCCAGTTAAGTCATTTAAGAATCACGTGTACTGTGAAATGCTACGCTTGAGAAAAGACAATGAGGGAAGTCTTCTTTACTGAGTGAAAAATCATCAAGTTTCAGTGTTAGGTAAAAAGCAGAGATAGAGAGAGGGATGGATGGATGGATAGATAAACGGAGAGACGGACATACAAACAGCTACAGGTAGACAGATAAACAGGTGTATTTCTAACAGTGGGAAAGTTCAAATGAGCCACATAATTTGTGTGTGTGTCCTCTGCCTCTCAGGACAGCAGCCAGTGACCCAAGCTTACTCTATTAGCTCACCAGTTATACAGAAAAAAGTGGACAGGCAGGAAGCTCACTTCTGTCTGTCTGTCTTTCCTCCCTGAATCAATCATACAACCATTCATTCCAGGTGGAACCCCGATTAGTCAGGTGGATTTTCCACCTGACGGCAGGACGCACACTCCCGGACGGTTGGCGCACACACAGGCTGCTCTCTGAGACCGTGAACATGTCGAGAGCACGGATCTGGAACCACGCCTGCCTGGCTCCAAGAACCCGCCACAAACCGTCCCCTGGAGGAGGAAGGGGGAGGGGACGTGGGGAAGGGGACGACTGAGAAGGCAAGGAGAAGAAAGAAACGGAAGAAAGTAGAGGGCAGAGGGGACATGGGGAAGAGCACCAAAGGGTCTACTTGGGAGGCTGAGGCCACCTCACTGTCGCCACACACTGAGGTCATAATGCGGTGGTGAAAAGGTCCCGGGGAGGAGGAGGACGTGCCTCCCTCAGCCCCCAGCCCTGTCGCTCACTGACGCTGTGACTGTGAGCCGTTCTCTCAACCTCTCCAGGTGGGGGTATCCAGACAAGGCACCCGCCACCAGGGTAAGGGCTGGGGACTCTCTGATGTGGATTTTAGAAAAGAAAGGGGACACCTGGCAGGTACTTCCAGGATGCTCTGCAGCCTCAGCTGTGAAGCCCAAGTCCCTTTGGGGACACCACCCTGCTGGCCAGGCTGAGGCTTTGCAATGTGTCTCCGGGAAGCGGTCAGCCCAGCCTGGCTTCATCTCTACAGCTCATAAGCTTTGAAGGACTCCCTGGTCCAGAAACACAGTCGCATCACTTCGAGCTGCGGGCACGCCCACTCAGGCTGTCATCTCTCTGCAACTACCCTGCAAGTGAAACATCGGAACAGCTGCCTCTCAGATGCTGAGACGCAATCGCTCGATTCCGGGAGAATCATGGGAGCTGCTGACGGGGGGGAGAGCCTCTCCTGCTGACACCTTCCACAAGGGAGCAGGTGACTGGGCAGGGGGGCTGCCACCAGAAGGTCACAGCTGACGAACGTCCCTCCTCTGCCTTTCCCTGTGTGTCAGACCAATGTCCCCTGGAGCTGCTCCATTGTTGGGAAAAACCCGCGGTGGCGCCCCCTTGCAAGTTACAACGTGCCTTTCTGCCCGAGCGCATCCCAGGACCCTGGGACTGGTGGGCGACCATTGTCGCAGGCCTCACTGAACGGATGTGGGAGCCCAGGCGTGTGCGCCCCTCACTGCACAGCTGTGGGAAACACCCTCTAACATTAAGAAAGATGACACTTTCTCCTCCACCTGCCTTCCCCTTGTCTTCTTTCTCCGCTTTCCGTCCTGAGTGGGTCCAGGGTGCTCCTTCCTGGTCCCTTACACAGTGACAACCTGAACACACCTGGAAGAAACCCCTGACCTTGCCCAGAGCACACTCTCTGGCTCTTCGCCAGCTTATGCATTTGAGAAATACATGTACATAAATAAAATAAATAAAATAAAAACCATGCAAAGAACACGGACGAAAGAGATGAACAAAACCAGCAGCTCTAAAATGAGGCTAGATCCATCCATTCCCTGAACCTACCTCTCCTGAACACTTGCTAGGGGACAGCAGGCAATCGGGCAGGGATCACCTGGTGTCAACTTCTAAATGTCACCTCCCCAAGGAGACCCAACCCGACTCTCCCACCCACAGTCGATCCCACCTCTCCTTCACCCCAACCACGGTCACTATCCCCTCATCTTATTTGTGTCCATAGGCACTGATCATGGTCTGTCATTTTTTTTTTTTTTTTTTGTATTTTTCTGAAGTGAGAAGTGGGGAAGCAGAGAGACTCCCGCATGCACCTGACCGGGATCCACCCGGCATGCCCACCAGGGGGTGATGCTCTGCCCATCTGGGGCATTGCTTCGCTGCAACCGGAGCCATTCTAGCACCTGAGGCGGAGGCCACAGAGCCATCCTCAGCGCCCGGGCCAACTTTGCTCCCATGGAGCCTTGGCTTCAGGAGGGGAAGGGAGGGATAGAAAGAAAGGAGAGGGGGAATGGTGGAGAAGCAGGTGGGTGCTTCTCCTGTGTGCCCTGGAGGGGAATCAAACCCAGAACTTCCACATACCGGGCCGACATTCTACCACTGAGCCAACCAGCCAGGGCCCATGGTCTGTCATTTTAAGTGCTTGCTGTCCATCTTCCCCGACTAGAACGTGTGCCCTGTGAGCGCAGGGCCCAGGCCTGCCTCAGTCATGCTGCAGCCCGAGCTCATCAGCACGGAGCCTGGGACTGACCTGGGCTGCCTCCTCAGACTACTAGTGGGATGAATGGACAGTACAGCACGCCTTCCAATGAGAAAGGGAGTGAGGGCGGGGGAACACGTGGGAAGAACTGGGTGTTCCCATAAGGTTTCCCGAAAGAGGGGACACCTAGACAGCTAAGGAGACTGGGTCCAGCAATCCTGGTAAAGACGGAGGGGGGGTGACTCCAGGGATGGATAAGCACCGTGCAGCCGTGCGCACCGTGCAGGGGAACAGAGCGTGCCGAGGAAGTGATGGGAATCCGGGCGGGAGAGGGTGGCCAGGTGGCTGTGGGCGCATGGAGGAGGGTGCGCAGGACACCAGGGAGGGTGACGGGAGTGGGACTACCCGTGCGAGCTGCTCAGTCAGGGCCCGGCATGAAGACGGGGTGGCCACGGCCATGGAGGCGGCCGCAGGGGAGGCCCAAGGATGGACCTGGGACCGCCAGGCGGACAGGCGGAGGAGGGAGTTCCAGGGGAGGCGCAAGGATGGACCTGGGACCGCCAGGCGGACAGGCGGAGGAGGGAGTTCCAGGGGAGGCGCAAGGATGGACCTGGGGCCGCCAGGCGGACAGGCGGAGGAGGGAGTTCCAGGGGAGGCCCAAGGATGGACCTGGGACCGCCAGGCGGACAGGCGGAGGAGGGAGTTCCAGGGGAGGCCCAAGGATGGACCTGGGACCGCCAGGCGGAGGAGGGAGTTCCAGGGGAGGCCCAAGGATGGACCTGGGACCGCCAGGCGGAGGAGGGAGTTCCAGGGGAGGCCCAAGGATGGACCTGGGACCGCCAGGCGGAGGAGGGAGTTCCAGGGGAGGCGCAAGGATGGACCTGGGATCACCAGGCAGAGGCGGAGGAGGGAGTTCCAGGGGAGGCGCAAGGATGGACCTGGGGCCGCCAGGCGGACAGGCGGAGGAGGGAGTTCCAGGGGAGGCGCAAGGATGGACCTGGGGCCGCCAGGCGGACAGGCGGAGGAGGGAGTTCCAGGGGAGGCGCAAGGATGGACCTGGGGCCGCCAGGCGGACAGGCGGAGGAGGGAGTTCCAGGGGAGGCGCAAGGATGGACCTGGGGCCGCCAGGCGGACAGGCGGAGGAGGGAGTTCCAGGCAGAGGACCACGGTTCAGAAACACGTGTTTGGGGGAGATGGAGAGCCGCGGTCCTGGGGGCTCTGTGCGCCCTGCAGACGGTGGCCGCCAGCCCTGCCCAGGGCAACGGGAAACAGCAGGTGCGACGGAGCACTGACCTTTTCCACCAGGTCTTCAGGGGCCGGCTCGTCAAAGAGCTGGATCTTCTCTTCGATGCTCTTCCTCAGAAGGTCTATCTTGCTTTTATTCTTGGCGCGTGACTTCCTCGCCTTGGACTGTTGCTGGAGAGGATGAGAGCAGACGTGGGCAGGAAAGTGACCACCAGCACGTGCCCGCGGCCCCGTCTCCGGAAGCCGAGGGACCGTATGCTGCCTCCGGTGGGAGAGGGGAAGGGGGTACATTTTCCCGGGATAAGGTCAGTTCACGGGCTCTCGTCTTCACGGTCTCCAGTGGGCTCCTCCCGCCAAAGGGAACAGGGGACCTCGGCTGGGCAGAGCCGGAGCCCTGCGGTCAGACAAACCGCGCCCCCAACACGGATCCAGCTCCTCCCCACTGGTGAGACCTCCGCCCATCACCCCTCTGAGCGGGGAACCAATCGGCCGGGGGCCCACCCTCGTGACGCTTACAGAACAGTGGAGAAAAACAACAGCGAACATGAAAACCAGTAACTAAGAGGCACTCTCAGATGGCCGATGAGGGATAGGAGACAGGGGACATGGTGACAGGGAGTGGGGAGGACAGCAGCCGCTGAGCAGGTGTGCACGACAGCTCACGGAGACGCCGTGCACACAGCCCGCACAGGGCGCCCGGCCTGCACACACATGCATTAGCTTCTTCACAAACGTCAGCAAGCGACAGAGCGCTGAGACCTGCGTGACAAGACGGGGTCAAGCACGTGAGGAATCGGGAGCGGAGGGTTTCAGGGCCTGCAGGGGAAGAAGCTTGGGGCTGCAGTGGACAACGGAGAGGTCAGGGGTGCTCAGCAAAGTGGGCGACGGAGAGGTCAGGGGTGCTCAGCAAAGTGGACGACGGAGAGGTCAGGGGTGCTCAGCAAACTGTTATTCAACCAGTGGATGCGTGTATCAGATGCCACCAACTCTGAGCCTCCTTTTGCACACCTGTGAAATGGACACCTGCCTCATCAGATTAGTGTGAGAACACACCACGTAACAAACAGAACACAATGCAACACAGCTTATCATCTGCCTCACAATCTAGCGTAACAGCATGACACAACGTCACAGCATGATGTAACACAACAGAAGGTAACATAACAACACAACAGCACAACACAGCCCAGCAGAGAGAACAGGACACACACCACCACACACCGGGGATGCACACAGCTCCTGGCGGGGGCGCTCCCTGGAGAGGGCTGGTCCCCCCCCCCTTCCCAGCTCACCCACCTGCCCTTTCTCCTCTCTGCTGCATCCCCGGAGGTCCCACGATCCCCCAGGGCCTTCTCTAGACACGGAATCAGGCCTGCCCACCAGACTCTGCCCTGGCGTCCTGAACAGTCACTTAGGCTGACCGTGGGGTGGTGGCCCATGTCCATCCCATCAGAGGAGGAAAGCGCAGACATGGTAATTCACTTATCTCAGAACACCCCCATCTGACAGAGGAGGAGATGGAGGCCAGGAGAGCATATCCAGGGGCCTAAGGCCACATCGCAGGAGCCCTGAGGACTACAGCCCAGTGTCCTGACTCCTGAGCTCCAATTCTTTAAATGGAATTGGCTGGGCTCCGCCAACTCCACTATCTGAGCTAACAGAAATACCCCCACACACACACACAAAAAGAAAATTGTGGGTCAATGCCTCTTAGGAACAGAGCCAGGCTGGTGGGCAAGACCTTGAAGTCCAGAGAATACAAAGGGGCTCAGGGGAGATAAGGCTAAGAGGGGCCAGGGTGGGGGAGGGAGAGGCAGTGGAAATCACCCCAACCCTACGCACAGTGATGCCAAGTTCACAGCCTGAAACTGGTCTTAGATGGAGCATTTACACCAGGGAAACGGGCAAATGCTACGAATCAGAACTTCCCTCTCCCTCACATCCCTGAACCTCCCTCCAGTAAGTCAGTTTACTGACACCTGCTGAGATCACGGTAGAACTTCCGTCCTGGCAGAGAGCCACAGAGAGGACTGAAGAAAGGGGGTGGAAATCTGACCCTGCAGCGCTTAGAGCCCAAGTCCTTAGGGACTCAATGATTAGTGAACAGAATTTAGAATTTATCGCACACCTCCTATGCACCAGGCAGTTCCTAAGTTCTGGTTCATGGCCGCTGGTGGACAGTGCAGGGGCCGAGGCAAGGGGCTCCGGGCTGGGCACCAGTGTGCCCACAACAGACCTTAAGGTCCGGACAAGCTTGGCGGTTCTAGGAACAGCCGACGCCGAAGTGGCCGGAGAGGAGAGGGTGGGGAAGGGCGGGGGAGCCGAGATGAGCCCAGGGCGGTACTGGATCCCAAACCGTGGGCAGGAGATGGCCTGGCTCTGCCATCCAGGGGCCTCCCTCGGCGACGCCCCTCCTACCTGCAGCTCGGGGGCCGCCAGGGCCTGGTCCAGCTTCAGGCACTCTGCCTCCCGCCACGCAGCGTGCAGCCGCTGCAGCAGGACGCGGGCCCGGACTCGGGGCAGGGCCAAGCTCCTGTCCATCTGGGCAAAGCAGCCGTGGACATCCTGACGCATCCTGAGCAGCTCGTCCTCCGACAGGGAGAAGGCCGAGGCGCAGAGCCTCCTGGGAGAGCAAGAACGGCAGTGCGGCTCAGTGGTGAGTCCACCGCTACACACACCACCTCTTCTTCACCCGCCTGCCTGCCCGCCGGCCCCGCTGACGGATGCCCAGGATGCTTCCGCTGGGGGGCTGCTGCCAACGAGGCGGCGATGACCTCCTGCCGTCGTCTATGACAACAGGGACGGACCCACAGGGTATTATGCTCCATTAAATAAGTCAAAGACAAATACTCTATGATGTCACTTATAGGTGGAATCGAGTAAAGAAAATAAAACAGAAACAAACTCACAGATACAGAGAACAACTGATGGTTTCCAGATGAGAGGGGGTTGGGGGGGAGGGGCGGAAAAGGTGAAAGGGATTAAAAAGTACAAATTTCCAGTTATAAAAACGATCACAGGGCTCAGGGAATATAGTCAATAATGTTGTAATAATGACATGTGGTGTCAGATGGGGACTAGAATCATTGGGGTGGTCACTTCACACATTATATAAATGTTTAATCACTACGGTGTGCACCCGATACTGTTATGATATCGTACATCCACTGTAACTGAAAAATGAATTTTTAAAAAGTTAAAAAAACAACAACTTTTTTTTTAAAAAAAGAACACACGTGTTCTCATCCATAGAAAATAGTGGGGGTTGTGCTGGGGGTAGTTAAGCTGAGCATTCAGCTAGCAAAAGTCATTAGTTAAATTCACGACCGGGGAAAAATAAAACCATCATCTCCTTAATCACGTCTTCAAGCTGGTCATATTTCTTGAACGTCTAAAAGTCTGCTATGCCGGACACAACACCCTACCGGAGCTGAGAATTCAGAGTTGAATGCACGGGGCTGGGAGGGGGTCTGAGAAAAGGCAACAGGTCTTCTGTGTTTGTGACCTGGAAGATAAGCTGGTCTCACTTTGAAAACAGACCTGGAAACAAAGTCTGGCCCGTTGACCCTGGGCAGCTGTGTACACTGTCAATGGGACTAGCAGCCCAGAGGAGAGATGCCCAACTCAGCTCAGGTGGGTCAGGGACCAGGGGGCCCTTGCACTGGGTCTTAAAGACAAGGACCATTTAGAGAAAACCTATTCCATGCCAGAAACCTTGCTGATGACCGACCGCTGTGGGCCCAGCTGGGAAGGTCTCTCCCGGAAACAGGGTAAGACCGCCAGGGACCTCGAGCCCACATCGCTGACACCCCTCTCTTGGGTTTCTCTCTCCATTGTTTTTTTTTTTAAAGGACCTCAGAAATCGCGGCTGCTCCATCGTACCAGCCCTCCGCAGCCCCTCGGTCCCCTGTGTTTGCTGGTTACACGGAATCCAAAGTGAAGGCAACGCGGAAATCAACAAGTCCTTCTTGCCCGTCTTTGCACCGATCCAGCCAGGGCGCTCTTGTCTTCCTCCTCTCTGACGCAGGCACCAAGCTAACACAGGAACACGGGACACAGGCTCTCTGACCCCGAAGGACTTTCTAATCCAGGCATGCGCTCAGGAAAGAAGTCTCTCTCCCTGGCAAAAATATGCATTCTTATTCATTCCTACTTTATCCGACCAGGGCAGCGACTCCATCCTGCTGGGAACCGGGAGGCTTATAAAAACATATTTCAAAACGAATGTGCAGACATTTTTACATAATGCCTCCGGAATGAAGGCCATAACCTTTCAGAATCATAAATAAGCCAAGTGCAGGAGCGGACTGGCACCGCTTGCGCTGCTGGTCGACCCCTGTCCCACCCAGAGGGACGTCATAAAGAGCTTTCTAATAGCAGGGTGAGAGTTCTCTTTCCCCTGCAGGACGACCAGATCGGTGGCGGCTCTAGGAACAACCCCGCCGCACGGAGCCCGGTGAAGTTGAAGAGAATGACTGTCTGATAATAGGGATGTCACATTCAGATGCTTCGGAGAGTCAGAGCAGGTCAGGACGGAGAGAGAGACTGTGGTGGAGTGGAAGGTGAGCGGAATAATGACTGCGCAGAACAACGTGTGGGAGCAGGACAACGGCGTGTCAGGATCTGACTTTCCTGGGCTTGGAGGAGGTGGCAATTCTGTTCCAGGAAACAAACACTACACCCTGGCCGGGTAGCTCAGTGGATAAAGTGTCATCCCGGCACACCGAGGTCAAGGGTTCAATCCCGGTCAGGACACATATAAAAAGCAATCAATGGGCCCTGGCCAGTTGGCTCAGTGGTAGAGCGTTGGCCTGGCATGCAGGAGTCCCGGGTTTGATTCCCAGCCAGGGCACACAGGAGAAGCGCCCATCTGCTTCTCCACCCCTCCCCCTCTCCTTCCTCTCTGTCTCTCTCTTGCCCTCCCGCAGCCAAGGCTCCATTGGAGCAGAGTTGGCCCGGGCGCTGAGGATGGCTCCATGGCCTCTGCCTCAGGCGCTAGAATGGCTCTAGTTGCAACAGAGCAACGCCCTAGATGGGCAGAGCATCGCCCCCTGGTGGGCATGCTGGGTGGATCCTGGTCGGGCGCATGCGGGAATCTGTCTGACTGCCTCCCTGTTTCCAACTTCAGGAAAAAAAAAAAAAGCAATCAATGAATATACAACTAAATAGAACAACTAAGTGGAACAATGAGTTGATGCTTCTCTCTCTCTTTCTTTCTAGCAATCAATGGAATGCTTTTCTTTTTTTAAAAAAGAAAACAAGCATTGGGAAATAGATGAGGACAGAATCACTAAAGTGAGATGGGAAAGAGCCAAACAGTCCCTTGATCTAAACCAGGACCTCGCTCGCTGCCAAAACCAGGGGACCCACTCTCCCTGGCGGCAAGGTCAGTCCGGGCAATAGCATGGAGTGGAGGAGGCAGTAAATCCTTGAGACTGGAGAATCCTGTCCCGTGGGAGGTATACACCACCAAGGATGGGCACTGCAGGACGGCGCTCTGCTGTAGGAGCCCTCCAAGGGTCTGAGGAGAGTGCCGGCCTCGGGGTGAACGGGGTGGGCCACTGGGTGGACAGGGTGGACCACTGGTGGATGGAGTGGACCACCAGTGGATGGAGTGGACCACCGGGGTGAATGGGGTGGACCACCAGTGGATGGAGTGGACTACTGGGGTGGACCACTGGGGTGGATGGGGTGGACCACCGGGTGGACGGGGTGGACCACCGGTGGATGGCGTGGACCACCGGGTGGATGGGGTGGACCACCGGTGGATGGCGTGGACCACCGGGTGGATGGGGTGGACCACCGGTGGATGGCGTGGACCACCGGGTGGATGGGGTGGACCACCGGTGGATGGCGTGGACCACTGGGTGGATGGGGTGGACCACTGGTGGGTGGCATGGACCACCGGGTGGACCACCGGTGGATGGGGTGGACCATTGGGTGGACGGGGTGGACCACTGGTGGATGGCATGGACCACCGGGTGGACAGGGTGGACCACCGGGTAGACGGGGTGGATCACCGGGTGGATGGCATGGACCACCGGGTGGACGGGGTGGACCACTGGTGGGTGGCATGGACCACCGGGTGGACGGGGTGGACCACGGGTGGATGGGGTGGACCACGGGTGGATGGCATGGACCACCAGGTGGACGGGGTGGACCATTGGGTGGATGGGGTGGACCACTTTGGTGGACGGGGTGGACCACTTTGGTGGACGGGGTGGATCACCGGTGGATGGCATGGACCACCGGGTGGACGGGGTGGACCACTTTGGTGGACGGGGTGGATCACCGGTGGATGGCATGGACCACTGGGTGGACGGGGTGGACCACTTTGGTGGACGGGGTGGACCACCGGTGGATGGCATGGACCACTGGGTGGACGGGGTGGACCACCGGGTGGACGGGGTGGATCACTGGTGGATGGCATGGACCACCGGGTGGACGGGGTGGACCACTTTGGTGGACGGGGTGGACCACCGGTGGATGGCATGGACCACTGGGTGGACGGGGTGGACCACTGGGTGGACGGGGTGGACCACCGGTGGATGGCATGGACCACTGGGTGGACGGGGTGGACCACCGGGTGGATGGCGTGGACCACTGGTGGATGGCATGGACCACCAGGTGGATGGGGTGGATCACCGGTGGATGGCATGGACCACCGGGTGGACGGGGTGGACCACTTTGGTGGATGGGGTGGATCACCGGTGGATGGCATGGACCACCGGGTGGACGGGGTGGACCACTTTGGTGGACGGGGTGGATCACCGGTGGATGGCGTGGACCACCGGGTGGACGGGGTGGACCACTTTGGTGGATGGGGTGGATCACCGGTGGATGGCATGGACCACCGGGTGGACGGGGTGGACCACTTTGGTGGACGGGGTAGATCACCGGTGGATGGCATGGACCACCGGGTGGACGGGGTGGACCACTTTGGTGGACGGGGTGGATCACCGGTGAATGTCATGGACCACTGGGTGGATGGAGTGGACCACCGGGTGGACGGGGTGGACCACCAGGGTGGAGCCAGCAGAGCTACTGGATCATCAGTTTGGGTGGGAGGGGGAGAGACAGATGGACTCAGCAGATAGACTGAGAAAGATTCACTCCCCTCCCCTCTCGCCCACTCCAAACTCACAACATCCCCTCCACAACCCTAGGTCAGGGAAACTGTTTCTAATAAAAAAAGGGCTATCAATTCAGAATTTAAACTGTGGAGCGCCTCAACGAAGAAAAGAACAGTAAAAGGGTTTTGGTTTTGTTTCGTGGCTGCAGTGGGTTTTCTAGGTTGGTGGGTGGGTTGGTTTGTTGAAAGGAAAAGCAACTTTAAGGAATACTGACCGGTAGGACCACTGGTTAAAGGGACAAGAGGCGCCCCTCCCCTCGGCAAACATCACTTCTTATCCAGGGACCAGGTGCAGTTCCTGCTTATCCATCACTAGTGGGTTTCAGTTACCTGTCCGCCCACAGAATTAGTCAAGCAAAGCAGTCACACCCCCCATGGGAACTCGGGGGCACCTCGCCCTGCTGTTACTACAAAGCCTGCCTCCCACAGCCCTGCCTGGTCCCTGTAACCCCTGAGTGGCCCCGGGTGACATGTGGTGTCCTTCTCTCCTGGGCTGTGAGTATACGTGACTACTCAACTGCTGTCAGTCTCATCTGTCCAGTGTCAGATGTGTGTTCAGCCATCCCATACCTCAGGGTGGAATCCCTCCCTCACCTAGGGAGGGACAGGAGACAAGGGAGACCTGTGGGGACAGGAGACAAGGGAGACCTGTGGGGACAGGAGACAAGGGTCACCTGTGGGGACAGGAGACAAGGGACACCTGTGGGGACAGGAGACAAGGGTCACCTGTGGGGACAGGAGACAAGGGACACCTGTGGGGACAGGAGTCAAGGGAGACCTGTGGGGACAGGAGACAAGGGACACCTGTGGGGACAGGAGACAAGGGACACCTGTGAGGACAGGAGACAAGGGAGACCTAAGGATGGACAGGAGACAAGGGACACCTGTGGGGACAGGAGACAAGGGTCACCTGTGGGAACAGGAGACAAGGGAGACCTGGGAGGGACAGGAGACAAGGGAGACCTGGGAGTGACAGGAGACAAGGGACACCTGTGGGGACAGGAGACAAGGGAGACCTGGGAGGGACAGGAGACAAGGGAGACCTGGGAGGGACAGGAGACAAGGGAGACCTGGGAGGGACAGGAGACAAGGGTCACCTGTGGGGACAGGAGACAAGGGAGACCTGGGAGGGACAGGAGACAAGGGAGATCTGTGGGGACAGGAGACAAGGGAGACCTGTGAGGACAGGAGACAAGGGACACCTGTGGGGACAGGAGACAAGGGTCACCTGTGGGGACAGGAGACAAGGGAGACCTGGGAGGGACAGGAGACAAGGGAGACCTGGGAGTGACAGGAGACAAGGGACACCTGTGGGGACAGGAGACAAGGGAGACCTGTGAGGACAGGAGACAAGGGACACCTGTGGAGGGACAGGAGACAAGGGTCACCTGTGGGGACAGGAGACAAGGGAGACCTGGGAGGGACAGGAGACAAGGGAGACCTGTGAGGACAGGAGACAAGGGACACCTGTGGGGACAGGAGACAAGGGTCACCTGTGGGGACAGGAGACAAGGGACACGTGTGGGGACAGGAGACAAGGGTCACCTGTGGGGACAGGAGACAAGGGAGACCTGGGAGGGACAGGAGACAAGGGACACCTGTGGGGACGGGAGACAAGGGAGACCTGGGAGGGACAGGAGACAAGGGACACCTGTGGGGACAGGAGACAAGGGTCACCTGTGGGGACAGGAGACAAGGGAGACCTGGGTGGGACAGGAGACAAGGGGCACCTGTGGGGACAGGAATCAAGGGACACCTGTGAGGACAGGAGACAAGGGAGACACTCAGGAACACTCACATGAAGATCAGGTGGCCCCAGTGTCTCAGCTCCGCCTGCTCCTCCGTCGAGGCCTCCAGAGCGTCGTCCTTCAGCCTCTGCCTGACGCTCTGGACACCCTCCTGGTCCCTGTCCCTCTGCTCGCCCTCGAGCTGCCCGGCCCGGGCGGCCATCTCCTTGCTGTGCTCCTCCAGGATCTGCTGCAGGAAGAGCCAGGGCACGCCGCGCTTGAGCAGCTCCTGGGTCATGGCGGAGTGCTGCAGGCGCCCCAGCTCCTCGGTGGCTCTCCCGAACAGGGCGAGGGTCAGGGCCCGGAGGTCGTCCAGGGCCGCCTGGTCCAGACGCTCCTGCAGCTCCTCGAGGGCAGCGCTGTGGCCCGCCACCAGGCTGCGCCACTGGCCCAGGTACTGGCCCGCATCCTCGGCGGCTCGGAAGGCCTCCCCGACGGACAGCTGCTCCCTCCGCTGCTCCTTGTGCTGGCCGGAAGTCAGAAGGGAAAATGAGCAGGGGAAAAGTTCAGTCCTCCGAAGCCCTTTGGGAAAACCCTCTGGAAATGAGTCAACCGAGGCTCAGCCGGTCTAAGCCTTCTCCCCAACATGCTCACATTCAGAAAATTATCCTTAAGAAACCAACCCAAAACACAGGGAAAACTTCATTTGTTCAACGTTGGCCAAACGCTCATTCACTGACTAGGGGAAGCCCCAGAGGCAGAGCCCCAGGTTCCAATCCTGGCTTCTCCACGGACGAGCTGAGTTAGCGGAGGAGAGCGTCCCCTCCTGGCTGTGACTCCGTTTCCTAACCTGTGACGTGGGGAGAAGGGCATCTGCCTCGCGGAGCAGGTGTGAGGACCCAGGGAGTTGCTCACCACACGCGTAGCTGGTGCCTGGTGCAGACCTCACATGGAAGAAGGTCCGCTACCATTAGTACTACGTCCTAGGCACGGAGCAACCGCAAATTGTGATATTGTAAGAAAAAAGAACCCAAAACCCTGAGGTCCATGAGAGACCACGTACATAAGGTGAGGGAAGACCTTTTCAGGAAGAAGACCCAAGTGAGACCTGAGGAATGAGGTCATACTTTAACCAGGTTAACTATGGAGAAAGAACACTCCTCAGAGAAAGAACAGCAAGAGCAAAGGCCAGTGGGGGGGGGGGGTGTAAAAAGCTGATATGCATGAAGATGTTCGCCGTGGTGTTATTTATAACAGCACAGCTGTAGAGAGTCTCAGTTCTGCTTTGTGAGGACACGGATGGTCTTTTTCTTTTCTTTTCTTTTGTATTTTTCCGAAGTTAGAATCAGGGAGGCAGTCAGACAGATTCCCGCATGTACCCGACCGGGATCCACCCGGCACGCCCACCAGGGGGCAATGCTCTGCCCCTCTGTGGCGTCGCTCTGTTGCATCCAGAGCCATTCTAGCATCTGAGGCAGAGGCCACAGAGCCATCCTCAGAGCCCGGGCCAACTTTGCTCCAATGCAGCCTTGGTTGCGGGCGGGGAAGAGAGAGACAGAGAGGAAGGAGAGGGGGAGGGGTGGAGAAGCAGATGGGTGCCTCTCCTGTGTGCCCTGGTCGGGAATCGAACCCGAGACACCAGGCTGACACTCTACCGCTGAGCCAACCAACCAGAGGCACGGATGGTCTTCTTTATGTTCGTGGGTGCTGGTGACCAGAGAATATCAATTACCTCATTCTACAAAGGAGGTGCTCTCAGCACTGGGACAGAACATAAACCTTCACCTTTGGGGGCTACATCCTAACTGTGGCACTCCCACTATTTATCAAAAGCAGCTGCAAGAAACAGTCCTCCTGGAGGAGGCTGGGCTCCCAGCTGCCCGCCCACCCGCCTGTCCTTGCAGGCCCTAACCTCACATCAGGCCCGACCGTCAGGGGAGGGGACCATCACTTCGGCTTTTAGCCAGGGGAGATGGCAAGGTCGTGCTCAAGGACGGGGTGCGGTTCAACAGTCAAGGTGAGAATCATGGCTTCCTGCTGGGCCCCAAACATGATTATTAAAAAAGCAGAGTTTGTATCAATCAAGTTCAAAAGTTATTCTAGGCCCTGCTGGATAGCTTGATGGCTAAGAGCATCATCCCAAAGTGCAGAGGTTGCTGGTTCGATCCCTGGTCAGGGCATATACAGGGACAGATCTATGTTCTTCTCTGTCTGTCTCTCTCTTTTCCTCTCTCATCAAAATCAATCAATAAAATTTTTTTTAATTAAAAAAAAAAAGTTACTCTGTAATCCCTTCGCTCCTTTCTGAAATCGCTCCAGACACCAGCTAGGTACCATCCTGTACCTTCCGGATGTCCTCGGAAGCTCTCCTTACCCCCCGGCTGAGGGCGCTGTCTCAGTCTGGGTCCTCATCGGACCTCACCGGGCGGACTGATAGAGCCTCTCACGGGTTCGTAAAACCCTTCGACATTCGCCACTGTCCTCAGGGGAAGGTAACCCCCCGCCCACTGCGCCCTCACTCCTGGGCACACCCCCTCCGCCCCTGCCCCTGCCCCCGCCCCTCCACACACCCCAGCTCCTCACGTCCTCAGAGGAAGGTAACCCCCGCCCACTGCGCCCTCACTCCTGGGCACACCCCTCTGCCCCTGCCCCTGCCCCCGCCCCTCCACACACCCCAGCTCCTCACGTCCTCAGAGGAAGGTAACCCCCGCCCACTGTGCCCTCACTCCTGGGCACACCCCTCTGCCCCTGCCCCTGCCCCCGCCCCTCCACACACCCCAGCTCCTCACATCCTCAGAGGAAGGTAACCCCCGCCCACTGCGCCCTCACTCCTGGGCACACCCCTCTGCCCCTGCCCCTGCCCCCACCCCTCCACACGCCCCAGCTCCTCACGTCCTCAGAGGAAGGTAACCCCCGCCCACTGCGCCCTCACTCCTGGGCACACCCCCTCCACCCTGCCCCTGCCCCCGTCCCTCCACACACCCCAGCTCCGCACATTCTCAGGGGAAGGTAACCCCCCCCCCCGCCCACTGTGCCCTCACTCCTGGGCACACCCCCTCCGGCCCTGCCCCTGCCCCCGTCCCTCCACACACCCCAGCTCATCACGTTCTCAGGTCCCAGGCACAGCCGGGAACTCTGGCCTGGGCACTTCACCTTCACACCAGACACCTCCCCGCGGCCTGCAATGTTCTTTCTGGCCGTGGACGCGTCAAACGCACCCTCGTTCCCCTGGACTCAGTCCACGCTGCACGAGCTCAGTAAAGCCTTCCCAGCAGAAAGGGCCACTTCCCCTGCGCGTCACTGGGGCCCGCTACGGGGCACTTCTGTGTACACGTGTCGGTCTCCCGTCTCCCAAGGGGGGCACACAGCTGAGCAGGTTCTTGTCGAGAACAAGGCCAGGGCGCTCTCTTGGTCAGACACGTCTGGGTTCAGTCCCATGTCTACCACTTACGAGGTATCTGACCTTGACCACATCACTTACTGCTGTGATCTGAACGCTGGCGCCCTCCCAAATACTAACACGTTGCAGCCTAACGCCCGAGGGGGTGGTATTTGGAGGGGGGCTCTCGGGGAGGTGCTTGGGTCAGGAGGGTGGAGCTCGCGTGGGCAGGACGGGTGCTCTGAGGAAGAGATCCCACAGAACGCCAAGCCCCTTCCGCCACGTGAGGACACAGCAGATAGCCATCTGCAAACCCAGAGGAGGGCCTTCATCAGAACCCCCACCCAGCCGGCCCCCTGGCCTCCGGCTTCCGGCTTCCAGAACTGTGAGACATGAATTTCTGTTATTTTTGTTATAACAGCCCAAACAGGCTGACACTCACTCCTGCACCCTTACCCAGGCAGACATGACTAATCCACCAAGATCCACTGCTCTGCCCAGGCTGGATGGGACCCGCAGAACCCTTCTTGACACAGCATGCCCACAAAGTCACTACTAATCAACCGCAGATGGCACGCCACGCCACCTGCCCGGATGCCAGGCGGATGCTAGCTCACCTCGGGCACGCAGGGGGCACTCACAGTGGTGCCACCAACAGCGAACGGCACGATACCTCACGCACCTTTTGCAGCATCTCTCGTCTTCTCTTCAGGATTAATTTCTGGCGCAGCTTTTTCTTCTCCTGCTTCAGGTCGTTGTCCAGCTTCTGCTTTACGGAGAAGACCTCGGTCTGAGCGCGCTCCAGCAGCACCTGCGCCTGGTCCTCATCCAAGTACCCCGCCCTGGATGGATGAAGAGGACGGAGCGTTAATGCCCGCTCCACACTCCCGGCGGCCCAGCTGTTGCTCTGGCCGGACGGTTAGCTCCACAGGACTTTGGTTTGAATCAGAAGAGCCTTTCCCCCCAGAGAAGGAGCGACAGAAAGGGCAGCCGAGACATTACGGAAACGCAGGAAGGGTGAGGTCAGCGTCGTGGCCGGCGAGCAGACCAAGCTCAGCACCAGGAGAGACACGGCCTGGGAGGGCAGGAAGTGGGCAGGACTCCCGGGAGAAAGTAACAGTCAAGGGGGCCACTGTGGCACCCGGGCAGAATCTTGCAAGAGGAGACAGGGGGTTAGGGAGTCCTGGTGACAAGAAGGGTACAAGCAGAGTCCGAGAGGTAAATGTAGGGCGTGCTCTGGGCGGGGAACTGTGCGTGTCAGCTGGTCATGGTGCCCGAATCAGACATGGTCTCTGGCTGCGTCTGTGAGGGTGTTTCAGGATGAGATCCACATGGAAACTGGGGGACACAGGAAAGCTGACTGCCCTGTCCAGTGTGCATGGGCCTCGTCCAATCCGTCCCGGCCCTGAACAGAGGGTGGAGGAAGGAGGAAGGAGGACCTGTCTGCTTTGCTTCCCTGTCTCGCTGCCTGAACTGGGACATCTCACCAGCTCCTGCCCCCAGACCAGAGCTCCCCTGCTTCTCGGGCCTTCGCACTCAGACTGAACCCCAGCAGCAGCTGCCGCGCGTCTCCAGTTTACAGACAGGAGATCCTGGGGTTTCGCAGCCTCTGTAACTGCACGAGCCAGCCCCTGGCGGCTATCTGGCTTTCTCTGTCTTCCTGAAGACTCCTGACTGATACACTGTTACTACTGTGATTGCCATACGAGCCAGTGAGCCGGCATCTGGGGCTGGGTCGCCTGCCTGGTGCCGGGCAGATTCTCTACCGGAACTTGTTGAAGGAATGAACAGGTGAACGGATGAAGAGTAGACACACGTTTGAGGAGCAGGACTGTGCCAGCCGTTCTCGGCAGAACCTGAAGCCAGAGGCGGACGCCCTTCCCTGGAGCCTCTCCCTGCGGTGCAGCCGGCTGTCGGGCACCTCAGCTCCAAGTGAAGAACTCTCTCCTTTTCCGTGAGTGGAAACCAATCAGGACCGTCAAGTCAACGGCGGTGACAAATTCATCAGCATCTCTGGATAAGGCGTGCTGACATAATTTGCACCTACAGAATCCTCATCAAACAGAGCGACAGCGCTTCCAAATCCTAATGGAATTACCGAGGGGAACCGACTCCTGAAACTGCGCTCCTCGTAAGAAACCACCTTTAGAGTCCCTGTCCCCATTTGTGTCAGAGCCTGTCGGGACCTAAAAGGGATACATTTCATAGTTCACAGTGAAAAGCGCTTGGAGGACCAGCTGAGAAAGAGCCCGAAGAGAGGAGAGGGAGCTGCCCTGGGGAGGCTGAGTCGCCACCGTGCACCCGGCCGCACGGCACCTCCCCGGAGCTGCTGAGAAAGACCGCTCGGACCCCAAGACCAGCCTCCTGTGTCTGTGTTCCATTCCCAAGGCGGTGGCTGGAGCTCAGGGAACGGGGTTCCCCACTCACAGCTCCCGTCAGCCTCCACCCCCTGATCTCCCAGTGAAACGCGGGGGATCTGCCTTCAAACAACCCGGGGCAGAGCCGCAGCCACGTCAGGACCGGCCCTGAGTTCGCTCCCGCTGAAGCTGAGTGACGGGCACGAGGGGTTCACTGCACGGCTGTCTCGACGATCCTGCATGTTTTTAAATTCTAGAATGCAACAGAGTCTTACAGCCAGAGGGCTCTTCTTAAGACGTAAGCACGGAGCAGCCAGAGCGTCTGATGCACGAACAGAAGCAGGTGGTCTCGGCTGAGGGAGGCGGGGGCAGGGGTGCGTCCGGACAGAAGCAGGTGGTCTCGGCTGAGGGAGGCGGGGGCAGGGGTGCGTCCGGACAGAAGCAGGTGGTCTCGGCTGAGGGAGGCGGGGGCAGGGGTGCGCCCGGGGAGTTACCTCTCGTGTTTCTGGATGAGGAGGGTCAGCTGAGCGGCGGCCGTGCCCAGAAGTCCTTGCACACGGGCCTCTGACGACTGCATGTTCTGGACCAGGTACTCCCTGTGGCCGAACCTTTTACTCAGGTGATACCTCTTACTGGCCTGGAAGAAGTCCATTAGCTCTTCTACTTCCTCCTGTTTAAAAAAAGGAAAAAATCAAGACAATAAGCCTAATTAAAGTTTAGAGAAAATTCTTCCTAGGCCAGGGGTCGGGATCCTATGGCTCACGAGCCACATGTGGCTCTTTTGATGGCTGCATCCGGCTCGCAGACAAATCTTTAATAAAAATAATAACATTAAAAATATAAAACATTCTCATGTATTACAATCCATTCATTTCCTACCGCTCATGTTCAGGGTTACGGGTGGCTGGAGCCAATCACAGTTGTCCTCTGGGACAACACCAAATTGTTATTGGATAATGCCTAACGTACACGGGTCGTTATATGGCTCTCATGGAGTTACATTTTAAAATATGTGGTGTTCATGGCTCTCTCAGCCAAAAAGGTTCCCAACCCCTGTGGTAAAGAGTCACCAAGGCATCTTTACTGCCCTAAGGAACAGCATGAAAATCTCATTCACTCAGTGTGTCACCTTCACCCACGCACACACGCACACAATGCAGCGCCAGGACAGGTAGGGCAGTGCTGGGACCAACCAGCCACCGGCCCGAGCCCCGGAGCTCCCACACTCACAGAGGAGACCGGATGCACAGAGTCAGAAAGAACAGCAAGAACTCTTCCTCCATCTACAGAATGAACCAAACCCGACCAACACCAGCGCGTATAATAACCGAGCTGACACTGGGTGTCCTCCCGGGGCCTGGCGCGTATAATAACCGAGCTGACACTGGGTGTCTTCCCGGGGCCTGGCGCGTATAATAACCCAGCTGACACTGGGTGTCCTCCCGGGGCCTGGCGCGTATAATAACCGAGCTGACACTGGGTGTCCTCCCGGGGCCTGGCGCGTATAATAACCCAGCTGACACTGGGTGTCCTCCCGGGGCCTGGCGCGTATAATAACCGAGCTGACACTGGGTGTCCTCCCGGGGCCTGGCGCGTATAATAACCGAGCTGACACTGGGTGTCCTCCCGGGGCCTGGCGCGTATAATAACCCAGCTGACACTGGGTGTCCTCCCGGGGCCTGGCGCGTATAATAACCCAGCTGACACTGGGTGTCCTCCCGGGGCCTGGCGCGTATAATAACCGAGCTGACACTGGGTGTCCTCCCGGGGCCTGGCGCGTATAATAACCGAGCTGACACTGGGTGTCCTCCCGGGGCCTGGCGCGTATAATAACCGAGCTGACACTGGGTGTCCTCCCGGGGCCTGGCGCGTATAATAACCCAGCTGACACTGGGTGTCCTCTCGGGGCCTGGCGCGTATAATAACCGAGCTGACACTGGGTGTCTTCCCGGGGCCTGGCGCGTATAATAACCGAGCTGACACTGGGTGTCCTCCCGGGGCCTGGCGCGTATAATAACCGAGCTGACACT
Source organism: Saccopteryx bilineata (assembly GCF_036850765.1). Classification (NCBI taxonomy): domain Eukaryota; kingdom Metazoa; phylum Chordata; class Mammalia; order Chiroptera; family Emballonuridae; genus Saccopteryx; species Saccopteryx bilineata. The sequence continues at coordinate 261,642,296 of NC_089494.1, forward strand.
GGGTGTCCTCTCGGGGCCTGACGCGTATAATAACCCAGCTGACACTGGGTGTCTTCCCGGGGCCTGGCGCGTATAATAACCGAGCTGACACTGGGTGTCTTCCCGGGGCCTGGCGCGTATAATAACCGAGCTGACACTGGGTGTCTTCCCGGGGCCTGGCGCGTATAATAACCCAGCTGACACTGGGTGTCCTCCCGGGGCCTGGCGCTGGGCCCGGGGCATTTCTCACCTGCTCTAACTTCATCTAGGGAGAGGGTACTAGTATTCCATTTTGCAGATGAGGAAACTGAGTCCCCATCGCACAACTGGTGAACGGCTGAGCAGGGACTTGAACTCGGCGACCCAGGGCCTCGTCTCTAACTTCATAGTATACTGCCCCCCAAGTACAACTTTGGCCATGGCACAGGTGTTATTAGATCAGCAGGAATTAACCCTACACACACACACACACACACACACACACACACACATTTGTGGGCATCTGCATTTATGTTAAATACATATTGTGCCACGCTCAGGCTTTCGTGAATCAGCTCACTAAACCTCCGTCACTCCCCTATGAGTGTAGGTACTCTATCACCCCCACTTTACAGAGGAGGAAACTGAGGCTCGGGGAGGTTGGGCATGTCACCTGAGCTGACACAGGTAGGGGGTGATGGATCTGGACGGAACTCAAGTTCAGGCCAGCCTGGCTCCCAGCCTGTCCTCAGGTGCCCACGTCTCCTGCTTTCCGGAATCCCGCCCAGACACTAGGGGGAGGAGGAAGAGTCGGCTCACGCATGGGCAGTGAGGGGAGAGCGGGACTCAGCGCTGGGAGAGGGAAAAGTCCCCAGACCGCCGGGAAGTGATCCGTCTTCCCTCACCGCGAGCCTGATGGGAGGCGCTACCTGGATTTTAGAGTAGTCTTGCAGCAGCAGTTTAGCAGCCTCTGGCTTCAGGTCCCCTTTGAAAATAGCACTTTGTATCTGGGAGAAAAAGATACTGTGCAGTTCGCTCCTCTGGAAAACGGCCAGCTGCCTGTGGGCCTGGGCAAAGTCTTCCTCCCGCTGCAGAGCCAGGGACCTCCTCAGGTGGTCCTGCTCCAGGCCGTGCAGCGTCCGCAGGAGGCCGCTGCACTCCACTGCCGCCTGCGGAGAGAGGGGGCAGGTGTGAGGGTCTGACCCGCCAGACAGGCAGGGACAGGCGCACACACACGACACCCAACTGCACACTGTTACGGTGCAACTGCAACTGAACGGAACCGGAGCCCAAATTGATGCAATTTGGAAACTTTGTTCACTGGCCAGCAGTCTGTCCGCTGTGCCAGGAAGCAAAGGACAGCCATGAGCTCGGGGGGAGAGGGGTATATATAGGCAAAAACCACAAGGTTACAGTTACTTCAGCATGTTTGTACAATGCCTTTGAAAAAGCACACAAGCACACACTGTTCTCAGATAATAAACCACCTTCCTGCAATATCTGCAGGGCTGACGCACAGGAACGCATCCTGCCTCTGCTAGCAAGATTAGATTTGAGCCTAAATGCTGAGGCTTGTGAGAATTTTCTACTTTAGCTGTAGCTATAAGCTAAATTAGGTCAGGGGTCCTTCCCAGCATGGGCTAGCACACCAGCACACACACCTACACATGCACGCACAGCACACATGTGTACACGCAGCCACCACCATGCATGCGATACGTGCACACACATGCACGCACACCAGTGCATACTCACACACACAACACAGTGCACGTGCAAACACGGGCATAAACACACAAGCACGTGAGCACGCACACTCACACGGGATATGCACGTGTCCACAAAGCACACACACACCATCTATCTCTCAAGCTGATACTGATGAGGCTGCTTGGCTCCGGGCAATGCTGTTGCAACCCGTCCTTCCTGGGACCCCAATGTTCTCCAGAACAGCCTCAAAGCAGAAAATTCCCAGGGCTGGAAACATGCACCTCAAACCGCCTTGCAAAGAGCCTGCAAATTGGAGACGCCAAAGACTGTGCTGTCGGGCGCTCAGGCTCGTGCTGCCATCTTTCATTCTCAACTTACTTAAAGAGAAAAGTACCACCAATCCGGCCCTGCGCAGGTCATCTGGGTAAGGGGTGGGGGTGGGGGGGCAAAGAGGAGCGCAGACGGGGCCACGTGGATGCCTGCCTGCACGTTATGAGGTCCAGCGCGAGAAGGGAAGGAGGCGCGCATGCGCGGCTGAGCCCTGAGCATGCGTGCTCCCAGCACTCAGAGGACTGGTGCTGGAGGAGAGGGTGCTATTCCTTCCTCGTTGTGGGGGAGGGGCAGAGTTCTAAGACAGGCACCAAGATTTCCCCCAACCCCGTGCTGATGTCATGTAAAACCCTTCCCCTTGAATCCTAATATAAAATGATCTATCCTTGTTATTAGAATTGTATTTCTGCAGAAGAGGAGGGCCTGAGGTAATGATATGTTAAAATAAGTCTGGATCGGAGCCCCTACCCACCCACCCAATTTCAAAATACACTGCCTTCCTAAGGGGGTCCAGAGACCTGCATAAATAGTTCAACCCCCATCCTAGTTCCATCCTCCTGTGGCACAGAAGAGACAACTAAACCCCAAGCAGAAGACACACACCTCAGGCCTGCCAAGTAGGGAACATAATATACAGAAATGAGTAAAGTGGCCTGGTGAGAAAGGCATTAGGGAGTGGTGGGGACTGGGGCAAAGTGGAGAGACCAAGCCCTGCCTACAGGCCCTGCTATACTCAGCCCAGCAGAGAGGGCCCTGCCAGGGTATGCAGCCAGTACAGCCATATCTTTTCATTTTGTAAGAGAAGCTGGAAGTCTGGATTTTTACATGAAGTTTTATATTTTAAATATTGGCACAAAAAATGTGTATTTTTAAAGGTACATTAAAATGATGGTCATTCATCCCCAAGTCCTTACTGAACTTTCCACTAGACTAGACTTTCCAAGGAAGTGAGGCATGTTTGTCTTGTGGTTTCAAGTGTCCAGAACAGACACTGGTCCTGTGGAGGGAGTGGGCAGCGGAGGGCACTGGCCAGGAGAGGGCACTTCCTGTCTGGCTGTGCTGGACCCTCTGCAGTTCCCAATGTTGACTCTTGCCATCAAAAATGTGAAATCATGCTAGGGAGGTGTGACCTGCACTCAATTTAGCAAGATGAGCAAAGAACAATAACACTTTATAAAGTGAAATCCATCGGAGACGGTTAAAATGTCAGAGTCCTTGCAGTTACAGCATCTTTTTATTTTATTTTATTTTATTTTTTGTATTTTTCTGAAGCTGGAAACGGGGAGGCAGTCAGACAGACTCCCGCATGCGCCCGACCGGGATCCACCTGGCACGCCCACCAGGGGGCGATGCTCTGCCCATCCGGGGCGTCGCTCTGTTGCAACCAGAGCCACTCTAGTGCCTGGGGCAGAGGCCAAGGAGCCATCCCCAGCGCCCGGGCCATCTTTTGCTCGGCTGCGGGAGGGGAAGAGAGAGACAGAGAGGAAGGAGAGGGGGAGAGGTGGAGAAGCAGATGGGCGCCTCTCCTGTGTGCCCTGGCCGGGAATCGAACCTGGGACTTCCGCACGCCAGGCCAATGCTCTACCACCGAGCCAACTGGCCAGAGCCAGTTACAGCATCTTTTTTATTTTTTTTTTTGTATTTTTCCGAAGCTGGAAACGGGGAGAGACAGACTCCCGCATGCGCCCGACCGGGATCCACCCAGCACGCCCACCAGGGGGCGATGCTCTGCCCACCAGGGAGCTATGCTCTGCCCCTCCGGGGCGTCGCTCTGTTGCGACCAGAGCCACTCCAGGGCCTGGGGCAGAGGCCAAGGAGCCATCCCCAGCGCCCGGGCCATCTTTGCTCCAATGGAGCCTCACTGCGGGAGGGGAAGAGAGAGACAGAGAGGAAGGAGAGGGGGAGAGGTGGAGAAGCAGATGGGCGCCTCTCCTGTGTGCCCTGGCCGGGAATCGAACCCGGGAACCCTTGCACGCCAGGCCGACGCTCTACCACTGAGCCAACCGGCCAGGGCCTACAGCATCTTTTAAGACACTCTCAAAGGAGCTAGGAAGCCACAGGTGGCTCAGGGCAGGCCGTGTTCCTTGCCACCGCTTCTTTAAGGACCTGGGAGGCACCTGTGTCTCTAAGAAGAGAGTCCCCAGACAGAGGACACAGCCTGGACTCCAGTGGCTGCTGGCAGGAAGTTGGGCAGGGCACCCCCCTCTGGGCCTCGGTTTCCCCATCTCCAGGCGGAAGGAGTTCACGTTCTCTGACTGCCCTGTCACGGGATGCCTTGATGATCACACTGATGAGGAGTCACAGTGCTCATTAGCACAGGGACAACACTGCCCTTGCGAGTATTAACAGCTCTATAAGGTAGGCAGCACTGTTGTTCCCATTTTAAGGACAGGGAAACTGAGGCCCAAGGAGATGAGTCATGTGCCTTCTGGAAGAACAGAGCAAGGATCTAAACCCCAGCCATCTGTCCTCAGAGTCTACAGCTGTCCCTACTGTCCCCTACTGCCTCTCAATGGGGAAATGCATTGAGAACGAGGAGGAATGACAGAGGCATTGAAACGTGAGCAGATTCCCTCGCTGTACTAATTATTGGAGTTCCTCAACTTTACTCACAGAAACTGATACTGCTTGTTTGGCTTCTTAAAAACTATTTCTTGGTGGACTAATACATCCAACATCTTTTCATGCATTATATGTAAAGATAACTGTAACAGAGGAATAGGCAAGTATAAATTAGTCCCTGGTTTGGTTAAGATGGAGCAGCTTGCAGGGACTAGAAGGGAAATAACTCTATTAACTTCAGCAGTTCAGATGCTAATTTTGGAAGCAAACTGGCTCAAATGAAGGGACATGTCTCTGAACAGGGTGACCTAAGGGATCCAGTGTGATGGTGGCCTCCTACGCTGTGTGGTCCTTACTCCAGGACCCAACAGTGATGTAAATAATAACGAAACAGCTAACACTGCACTGCCCCAGGCAGCCTTTTGCTAGCAAAGCACTGGAAAGGTACAAGCCCACTAGGGTTAACACAGCACATGGCAGCATGGGACACAATGGCCCATGGGTGGCACTGCACCAGAGTGGCAGTGAGCTCCGTGGCTGGGCACGGGGTATAAATCCTGGCCCCGCCTATATGTCCTCAGGCAGGTGACCTTCTCCACATGGGTTCCCTCACCTGTAAAAGTGAGATCTTCTCAATTCCCACCTCACTGAGTTGGTGAGAAGATTTGATGAGGAGGTTCATATAATGAGCTCAGAAGGAGGCCTGCCATGCAGGAAGTGCGAGAGCATTTACTCACCTCGGAAAATATCTGGGCTGGGATGTTAAAGGATCGATGAATGGGTGCATGGATGGGTGGGTGGTGGGTAGATGGATGGATGGGTGGGTGCATGGATGGGTGGATGAGCGGGCGGGTGGATAAGCGGGCAGGTGGATGGGTGGTGGGTAGATGGATGGATGGGTGGGTGGGTGGGTGGATGGGTGGGCAGGTGGATGGGTGGGTGGGTAGATGGATGGATGGGTGGGTGGGTGGGCGGGTGGATGGGTGGTGGGTAGATGGATGGACGGGTGGGTGGGTAGGTGGATGGGTGGGTGGGTGGGTGGATAGATGGATGGGTGGGTGGGTGGGTGGGTGGATGGATGGGCGGGTGGATAAGTGAGCAGGTGGGTGGGTGGGTGGATGGGTGGGTGGGTGGGTGGGTGGGCAGGTGGATGGGTGGGTGGGTAGATGGATGGATGGGTGGGTGGGTGGGTGGGCAGGTGGATGGGTGGTGGGTAGATGGATGGATGGGTGGGTGGGTGGGTGGGCAGGTGGATGGGTGGGTGGGTAGATGGATGGGTGGGTGGGTGGGTGGGTGGATGGATGGGCGGGTGGGTGGGTGGGTGGATGGATGGGCGGGTGGATAGGTGAGCGGGTGGGTGGGTGGGTGAATGGGTGGGTGGGTAGATGGATGGGCAGGTGGATAGGTGGGCAGGTGGATGGGTGGGTGGGTAGATGGATGGATGGGTGGGTGGGTGGGCGGGTGGATGGGTGGTGGGTAGATGGATGGATGGGTGGGTGGGCAGGTGGATGGGTGGGTGGGCAGGTGGATGGGTGGGTGGGTAGATGGATGGATGGGTGGGTAGGTGGATGGATGGATGGGCGGGTGGATAGGTGAGCAGGTGGGTGGGTGGGTGAATGGGTGGGTGGATGGGTGGGTGGGTGAATGGATGGGTGGATGGGTGGATGGATGGGTGGATGGAAGGGTGGATGGGTGGATGGATGGGTGGATGGGTGGATGGATGGGTGGATGGAAGGATGGATGGGTGGGTGGATGGATGGGTGGGTGGATGGATGGGTGGATGGGTGGATGGATGGGTGGATGGATGGGTGGATGGGTGGGTGGATGGGTGGATGGGTGGATGGATGGGTGGGTGAATGGATGGGTGGATGGGTGGATGGATGGGTGGGTGGATGGATGGGTGGATGGGTGGATGGGTGGATGGATGGGTGGATGGGTGGATGGGTGGGTGGGTGAATGGATGGGTGGATGGGTGGATGGATGGGTGGATGGATGGGTGGATGGGTGGGTGGATGGATGGGTGGATGGGTGGATGGATGGGTGGATGGGTGGGTGGGTGAATGGATGGGTGGATGGGTGGATGGATGGGTGGATGGATGGGTAGATGGGTGGGTGGAAGGATGGATGGGTGGATGGAAGGATGGATGGGTGGGTGGATGGATGGGTGGATGGGTGGATGGGTGGATGGATGGGTGGATGGGTGGGTGGGTGAATGGATGGGTGGATGGGTGGATGGATGGGTGGATGGATGGGTGGATGGGTGGGTGGGTGAATGGATGGGTGGATGGGTGGAAGGATGGATGGGTGGATGGATGGATGGGTGGATGGGTAGATGGATGGGTGGGTGGATGGATGGGTGGATGGGTGGGTGGATGAATGGATGGGTGGATGGGTGGAAGGATGGATGGGTGGGTGGATGGATGGATGGGTGGATGGGTAAATGGATGGGTGGGTGGGTGGATGGATGGGTGGATGGGTGGATGGGTGGAAGGATGGATGTGTAGGTAGACAACTGGCTGGATGGATAAGTGATGAGTCCCAAGAAGAAGGAGAGAGCAATACAAACAGCCTTCCTTCCAGGGCGGCCTTACCCGCTCACTAGCACGCTTCAGCAGCTCCTCCGCCTCCTCCATGGCCGCCATCTCCCGCTGGTACTGGCTCTCTGTCTTCTTCCTTGTTTCAAGATCGCATTCGGCCGTCAGCGCCACCATCTTCCGATCGTACTCCTCTTGGATTTCCTTCTCCAGCAACAGAAACTGCTTCTTGAAAACAGTGCCCATCCTCCTCTCTACTTGCGGGGAGAGGTGGCCCCTGCTGGTCAGATTTCTCAGCAGAAGGGCAATGACGTCTTTGCTGATTTGGGTCCGACAAGCCTCCAGATCGGAGTCTGCCCGGTTCAGGGTCGCAATCTCCAGCCTGGGAGACACAAAGGTCGAGAGAATTCCATTACATACCGTCACGACAGAACCAAAAGCCTGTCAAAGCTCTGAGGTTTCAAATTATTTGTAGGTCAGGCCGGTCTCCCCCCTCTCCCTCCTTCTCCTCCCTCCCTCCCTCGCCTCTGCTCCATCCAGTTACTGAGAGCCAGTGACAGAGCCGCAGTAGGTACAGGATGCTATCCCAGGAGCAGCAAGGAACATAACTAACCTCAGACAGAGTCCCCCTCAACAGCAGACCAACAGGAAAACAGACGGTTAATATATTAGGAGGATTTTTAAATAGTTATTTTAATTTTTTTTCTAATTAAAAATTAACTTATGGCCCTGGCCAGTTGGCTCAGTGGTAGAGTGTTGACCTGGCATGTGGAAGCACCCATCTGCTTTTCCCTCCTTTCCCCCTTCTCTTTCTCTCTCTCTCTCTTTCCCTCCTGCAGCCATGACTCAGTGGATTCAAATATATCAGCCCAGGCACTGAAGATGGCTGTGTGGAGCCTCCTGCCTCAGGCACTAAAAATAGCTCAGTTGTGAGCATGGCCCCAGATGGGCAGAGCATCAGCCCCAGATGGGAGTCGACGAGTGGATCCCAGGCAGGGCGCATGCGGGAGTTGGTCTCTGTATCTCCCCTCTTCACACTGAAATTTAAAAAAAATTTTTTTTTTTAATGTAATGTGCTATCCTGGATGGGATCTTGGGACAGAAAAAGGACATGAGCTAAAAATCTAAGGAAATCTGAATAAAGTATGGACTTTAGTTAATAATGAATAAATACTGGTTCATTAATTGTAACGCACGCACCGCAGTGACATAGGATATTAATAACGGGAATCTGAGTACAGGGGATGTGGGGACTCTGTACTATCTTCTCAATTCCTCTGTAAGACTGAAACTGCTCTAAATATAGAGTCTACTGGAGAACTGTTTATGAGATCCTCACACGGTCCCAGGTTCTAAAACCGGATCTCGATGGTGGTTGCCGGACTGTTATACGTGCAGTAACACACTTTCTGTGGGTGCATTAATGATGGCTCTATAAAGCTACAAAAAGATGCATAGGAAAATATTTACATTCCTGATAGAAAATCTGGAAAATGAGAACAAACAGGAAAAAGACTTCATTGGCTGGAGCTCCGCCTCTCGACCAGAATCAGTGAAAGCAAGCATGTTGTTGTGTTGGCTTCCAGGTTTTTTTCTCTGTGCACATTCTCCCCATAGATGTACACTATTTACACAGGGGCAAGTTTCCTTTATAAGGGTTGCAAAGTACTTCCGCAGGGGATGCACCATGATTCAGTTAATTACTTCTCTAGTGCTGCACACGTGGGGTGCTTGCAAAAGGCAAACCCTAAAGTAACCCTGATGCAACATCTTTTGCTAAGGCTGTCTGACAGTCACAGTGGTGTCCTGTGAACGATTCCCACAGTGGGGCCCGCGGGGTCAAATGTCAGCAACATTTGGAGGCCTTCTTAGAACCCCCTGCCAAATGGCTTCCCAGGGAAGTCCCCCATCCCTCAGTCGGACCTTTATCCTACCCTTCCTTCTACCACATTTAACAACCTGTGAGAATCTGACAGGAGAAAACGGTGTTTGATTCTGAAGGTAGAAAGGTCTTAAGAAAACTTGCTGATAGACATTTGCAAGCCGGGAGAAGCAGACAGAATAGCCTGACTCCCAAAGTCATCATCACACAACCTCAAAAACTGTCAATATTTACCAGGCTTGTTCTAGCTAACCCTTCAGTGTTTGCCTGAGCCCTCTGAAGCAAATCCCAGAGCCTTCATTTTGCCTGTGAATTCCTCGGTGTGTGTCTCTAACTGTCAAGAAGTTTCATATAGATGTCAAGGATATATACACGTACATAGGTACACCTATCAAGGTACACAGGTTTATATATTTTTACCTGACCTTGGTATCATTCATGTGTCGTAGTATCCTATTTAAAATACGAACAATAATTCCAATAATTAGTCATTCTTCAAACTACCTCAAATGTCCCAAAATGACTTTTACAGTCAGAAGTTTAATTCAAGGAGCCAACAAATCCCACAATGCTGGTGCAGTCTGGTTCCTTCCGTAGCGCTGTGCCCTCCCATTTTCCCTCTTGCCATCAATTTGTTGGGGGAAAACCAGGTAGGTCATTCATGCTGCAGAATTCCCCCAGCCAGGATTTGGCTGATGGCTTCCGAGGGGTGTCACTGCCTCTCTATCCCCTGCGTCTTCCGTAAACTACTAGTTAGACCTTAGGTCTTGATTCGAGTCAGACTTGTTTTCCGAAATACCCATAAGGGGCACCATGTGCTTCCTACAGGGTCACACCGTGGGCAGGTGCTAAGATATCCGGATACACAGGCTCAAGTGTGTCAAGAGCTCCCCGTGTTATAAAGTTTCCTATCAATTTTTCACCAAATGGTGTCAGCACCCGTTTGTAACTGTTACCAGATCCATGACTTTATTGGGAGTTGAAAAAAAAGGCACGCTTCCTAATTCTATCGCGCCTTCGTTTTTAAAGCCAGAGTTCTTTAAAAAAAAATTTTAAAACATAAATAACTTTCCTCAACACTTGAGTTAAACTTACACAAAGCCGGGAAATGGTAGAGATGTTTGATTTTTTTGCTAATCAAAACGTGGATGTCATAGCAACCTCCAGGGGACCAATGAGCTTGGGCCTGTTAATTTATTTGCTTGTTTTGTTTTCGTATGAGGGCAAAAAGTTAATACAACTTCTCAACTCCCCGAGGACCTGAGCGGTGGCTCACTCTTACCTGGGATCTTCACCAGGGGACAAGTAAGTCAAATATGTGACCTGCGTCACATGGTTTACAGTACAATGACGCCTGGTTGATACCTTACATCTGGATGGGAGGACCTGTCGTGAGCCACAAAGACTTCACAGGGATGCCACACTTACAACTTCCCTGAGTGCGGTGACTCTTGAAACTGGGCGTGTCTGTTGTGGGGACCCTGGAAGCTCTCTATGCCTGTGAGTTATTACAAAAGACATGAGCACCTGGGAGCGGAGGTGAAGGACGGAGCCAAGATGGCAGCTCCCTGCATCCGAGCCTTGTCATCTGGTGAGAAAACACCTCCCGGGCTGCTGTGTAGGTTGCAGAGTGACCTGTGGCAAGGACACCCACAAAGAATGCCTAACCCCTGTTCTCACGGCGAGCAATGTCCCCACTCTCCAGCCTTTGTGTAGATGGGGTCAAACGTGGCCTACGGGAGTCTTGTGAGTCCAAATGTTTAGCTGAACCGAGGCGACTTCCTGCCTCCTCTCACTGTGAGGCTGCAGATTTTTACATTATTTGGTGGGTTTCAGTCAACCACAGCCTTGTTCCTCTTGATGCTCAAATTTGACCATCTTAGACCAAACCAGATCACGCCCTTCAGACACAACCCAATTCATCTAGTTTATATGACAGCTCGCTCATTTTACCCTTTCATCTGCTCAACAGGCACTGACCGTTCACGTGTGTGCGCAGAGTGTTTCCCGGGTTACAGAGGGAGGAAGGGGCACCGGGGACGCCGGGGGCAGAGCGTGCTGGTTAAACACCCGGCAATGCAAACCACGCTCTGCGGGCTCGGGAGAAACTACAGAGATGCCTCGGTTTTCATCGATGATCCGTCCGAAAGCAATTGGTGAAATCCAAACCGAAGGAAACCGAGGCAATTATTTCCATACAAATCAATGTAAATCCAATTACTGTCTGCGGTAATCACTTACATGTAGTTGTAGTATTAGCACTCGCAATCAATGAAAAAGCACAAGAACACTGGAGAGCAAAGAAATTGTTTGGCTAGACGCACAGGGTGATGCTCACACAACGAGAAACGCCTCACTGAGCAGAACGCGTGAGTCACCCTTTGTTTTCACAAAATTAGCAGCGAGGTCACCTGGGCACGCCGACGAAATCCAAGACAATTTTTTTGTGGAAAAAAAATCAACGAAAACCGAAAACCGAGGCATGACTGTACTTCTCTGCTGAGTCGGACGAACTCAGTTCACAAAATGCTTTTGGCGGTAGGCGGCACAATGGCCCTCAAAGATGTCCACGTCCTATTCCCCAGAACCCGTGACACTGTTAGGTTACATGGCCACGGGGAAATAAGGCGACACCACGGAATTAAGGCTGCCAGTGTCAGTGGACCTGATGACAGAGAGATTGAGACAAGGGTCTTCACAAGTGGAGGAGGGAGGAAGAGGAGTGGGGATCAGGGAGATGCGATGTAGGAAGCAGAGTCCGGAGTGATGGGGTCTTCAGCTGCGAAGATGGAGGCAGAGCCAGGAGCCCAAGGTTGTGGACAAGAGGCGGGAAAAGGCTGGAGGGGGACTCTCCCCCATGCGGACATCGGCTTTTTCCGAGTGGGATGGACCCGACCTCCAGAACTGTAAGGATGCCGCTGGGTTGTGTTAAGCCGTCCAGCTGTGGTAACACGCCCCAGCTGGATGGGAAACTCACACACCCAGCCTGAGCACCCCCACACACCCAGCCTGAGCACCCCATCCACTACTCACTCACTCACTCATTCATGCGTGATTACCTTACACAAGAGCATGTTCGTGGCTGCCCATTGACTGAAGAGCATGTTCGTAGGGTTGGACACACAGGGCGGTCAACGCTCTCCTGACTGTGAACGAGGACGCGTTTGTCACAGGGAAGGATAGTTAATTTGGAAGGAAAATGAAATGGTGTGGCTGTTTTTTTACAACACACACCCAGTGCCTGTACGTCAGCTGGTGGAAGCACAACAGACCCACAAACGCAGTTCAGCAGCCGTGAGAGTGAGATCCCCCCCCCCCCCGCCCGGAGCCATCTCCCTGGAGAGAGTACTGCAGCGAGGGCCCAGGTGCGGGCCATAAACCGTATTTCTCTCCTGTCAGGTTGCGGGGCTGGACTGTGGAAACTTAAGGGAGAAAACTACCTCCTGAGAATTTTCACAGTCCCACTGTAATGGGAGGTTAAATCAGTGAAATAGTTACTGTGTATGAGCAGAGCATCAATAAAAATGGTGACAAACTCGTGGCTTTTAGTTTTGGAAGAAACTCAAATGGACTGTAAGATACAGGCTGAGCAGTCTGCATCCTTCCTCTTGCATATTTTCCTCTTAAAGATCTTTGTTCAGGCCCTGGCCAGTGGGCTCAGTGGTAGAGCGTCAGCCCGGTATATGGAAGTCCCAGGTTTGATTCTCAGTCATGGCACCCAAGAGAAGTGACCATCTGTTTCTCCACCCTTCCACCTCCCTCCCTTTTCTCTCTCTCTCTCTCCCCCTCCCACAGCCATGGCTTGATTGGTTCCAGTACCTTGGCCCCAGGCGCTGAAGATGGCTCCATGGAACCTCTACCTCAGGCACTAAAAATAGCTCACTTATAAGCATAGCCCTAGATGGGCAAAGCATTGGTGCCAGATGGGGGTTTCCAGGTGGATCCCGGTCGGGGTGCATGTGGGAGTCTGTCTCTCTAATCTTCCTTCCTCTCACTTGGATAAAAATTAAAAAATTTATCTTTGTTCAGAAGTCAGATCGGCCCATCCAGGCCTTGAGCTAGTCCCTGAAGTGACTTCTGATACAGAGGATGTCCTGGGCCTCCCATGTCACCGCCTGCTCCCCGCCCACCTGGCCAGCGCCCCGACAGGACGGTCAGCGCTGGAACAGACAGAAAGGCAAGTGAGAGTCCCTCTCCCGCTCCAAATCCTCCGTGAACGTCCTTCCCAACTCCCTTCCGACCTTCTCCCAGGAGGTGGGGAGGGTTTGTCTCGTTATGTCCGAAAGCACAGTGAGCTTGGAGTGACACCCACCAAGTTCCCCATATCAGCTTCAGCCCTTCAGAACTGGCCCACGGCGGTGAGTTATCTGCAGCCTCTGACCCCGGTTCTCCAACTGGTTAGTGAGGACATTATCACCCACGTCAACTGCAGGTCACTGAGCGGATGAATGCCTGTGCCTCTGTGGACAGGCGTGGTTCTCACAGCTTCATGAAGATGAAGCCATTGAATCCTCACCACACTCTTATCAGGCGGGTGTTAACCCTACCTTTACAGGTAAAGAAATTGAGGCACAAAAAAACTTAACATTTTTTTTGTTCAAAGCAGTATGGCCAGTGAGGGGCAGAGCTGGGATGTGAAGCCATGGCGTGTGGCTTCAGAGTCTCTGTTCTACCCTTTGTCCTACTGGCTCGCACCAACATGCACAAAACCCTCGGCCAGTGCCTGGCACCAAACGGAGGCGGGGAACTGTTATTTCACGTTGTTGTTACGTCTGTTGTAGACTTCCTAGACAACATTCTTTAGGGCAAAGGAAAGAGGATGTGAAGGAGACATAAAAACAGGTAGACAGATGAATGGGTGGAAAGGTAGGTGAATGGAAGGATGGATGGATGGATGGATGGATGGATGGACAAATGAGTAAATGGATGGGTAGGTAAATGGATGGATAAATAGGTAGGTAGGTGAATGGAAGAAGGCATGAGTAGATGGATGGATGGGTGTTAAATGGATGGATGAGTGGATGGGGATGGGTGGTTAGATGGAAAGATTCATGAGCAGATGGGTGGATGAATGGGTGGTAGGTGGGTGGAAGGATCTATGAGTGGATGGGTGGGTAAGTGAGATGGATGGATAAATAAAAGGATAAATGAATAGGTAAGTGGACAGGTGAGATATAGATAGATAAATAGAGAACACTTGAAACTTTTATTTGCAAAGACAGACTGTAATCCTTGACGTCAGCTTAGGCACCTTTCCAACCAATGCTCAAATTTCCTCAACCTCTTTCCTGCCAGAACGTCTGCCAGCCTCTGCGCTTTCCACGCCCCCGGTGACAGGGAGCTCACTGCCTCTCCAGGCAGGCCTCCGCCATGACCAGGGGCCTCAGACGGGGAGAAAGGGCTTCTTCGTAGTTAGCTGAAAGCCACCTCCCTAGTTTCCCCCACTGTCCCCGATTCCAGTCTTCTTCATGACCAGTACCTTACAGATCGGTGCCAACTGTGATCACGTGCACACGAGCTATCTCCGATCCAGGCCACATGGCTTTGGGCAGATGACCGGTGCAGGCCGCTGTGCGCAGGCCGCTGTGGGGATTCACGTTTTACCAAGAACACCAGGGAGCCGGCACAGGGCTTCCCACAAGTGCCCCAGACACGGTCACCGAAAAGAGTGTCCCCTCCAGCCGGTGTGTGGAGAATGGACGGAGGGTCGTGGTGGACATGAGGTTAGTGCAGTCGGCCAGGTGGCTGGGAGGCGGGTGGTGGCAATAGGACAGAAAGGGGCGAGAGAGCTGGGGAGGAGAGGAGAGGAGGGCCTGTCGGGACGACACCACAGCCCACCCGCTGTCTGCTGTCCTTGCTCACCGGGAACCAGTGACGGGGACGTCTGGTTAAACATCAGGAGGGCCGTTCGAGGACCACGAGCTGCCCACCCCTGACGGACAACTGTCTCCGTTTCCTGGGGCTGCTGTAACAAAGCATCCCAAACTGGGGGGCTCAAGTCAGCAGACATGGATTGCGTCCCAGTTCTGGAGGCCAGGAGTCCAAACTCCAGGTGTCTGTAGGGTTGGTTCCTTCTGAGGTTCTGAAGGAGAGCCCATTCCCAGCTGCTCTCCCAGCCTCTGGTGTCACCGGCAAACCTTAGCTTGTAGAGGCATCACTCCAGCCCCTGCCTCCGTCTGCATGAGGTGTTCTCCCGGTGTGCCTGTGTTCAAATGTCCCTCTTCATATAAGGTCACCGGTCACCTTGGATGAAGTCCGCCCCCACCCCCCCAATAACCTCATCTTGGCTTGATTACTTCTTCCAAGATGCTATTTCCAAGTAAGGTCACAACTACTGGTTAGAATTTCAACATATCATTTTGGGGGGTACACATTTCACCCTGTATCAGCAGCCTTCAAGGACAGTACTCCCTCATGATCAATAAGATACTCAAGTAGAAATGGCTGGCCGTTTATCGGCATGCCAGAGAGGACATTTCTGCTCTGGCTAAGAACTTAGGACTTAGACCAGAGGACCTCGAAGACCCTTGGTGGCATCAGGACTCTACCCACCTGCTCATCCTTTCCCCAGGGAGAAGGGGACACCATCCTCACGGTTCCCTCTGGCACCTCCCCCTCCAAAGCCACCCTGTCAAGAAGGAGGTTCCCAATGTCCCTTCTTAACACAGTGCACCCATCCCCCACATGGTTGATCTCCATTGACCTGCCACCTCCCTACATTTCATCTTTATTTTCTGTCCTCCAAACCACGGACAGCTGTGAGCATGGAGACTGTTCGGGCCCCTGCTCTATACCAGCCCCTAGAGTGCCTGGCAGGAGGAGGTGCTCACTGGACGACTGGGATGGATGGAGCTGCACGTCTAGGTCCCCTGAGCCTCGTCCACCGGAGAGCCCGACTTTCTCCATCTTCCCCTGGCTCCTTGCTCGGCCTGAGCCCACGCCTTCCCGGTGACGCCTCCTGGTCTCCTTAGGCAGAACTGGGGGCCGCCTCCCCCATGCAGCACTCTGTCCCCTGCTGCTCACACCCCACTGCACCTCGCCGGGACTGTCTATGAGTCTGTCTTCTCCATGAGCAGTGAGTTCCTGGAGGGCGAGGGACAGTCCACACCCATCTCTGCGTCCACAGTGAGACAATGCTCAGGGAACACTGGCAGACAAGGGATGGACCTGGCGCTGGTCTTCTGAGGTGCACGCTGACCACCACCAGCACCCTCGGTGGCAATACACCTGCTAGAGTTCAGGGCTCTCAGGCTGATATCCCCTCTCACTCAGACCGCAGCGACGAGGAAGGTTTGTCCCCCAAAGACATCCGTGTGCATCCCCTCTCACTCAGACCACAGCGACGAGGAAGGTGTGTCCCCCAAAGATATCCATGTGCATCCCCTATCACTCAGACCGCAGCGACCAGTATGTCCCCCAAAGACAGCCGTGTGCATGAGCGTCCACTGAACGTCTTGGAAAGTTTCCTGTGTTTGTGAAAAAATGGACCAAAGCCACAAAAGCAACAGAGCCAACCAAGGTTTCCGGGGAAGTGAAGAAGTCTGAACCAAATCCGTGGGTGAGCTTCACGACGCCCGCTGACGAGCGCCCACAGAAGAGAGCGTAGGGTCGCGCTGACACCGAAGCAGGAGGGGGCGCTCGCCTTCTCAGAGCCGACAGACCGCCGTCCAAACCGAAGCCCGAAACCCACACCGAGCAGCCCGGCCTCCCAGCCTGGCCGGCCTCCCTCTCCATCCCACCGTCCGCAGCTGCCCACCCACGCCAACGCCGGTCACCTGGGCTCACCTGATGACCCAGAAGTTCCCCGAAGAAGTTTGCGCCGGTGCCTAAGCCACGGGTGTCCGGGGCAGCTTCCCGCACTGACCGCACCTGGAACCTCTGCCAGAGGCCCCCAGAGCACTGTCAGGCCGAGTCCCCGATCTAAGTGGGCAGAGCTGGGTGGACCATGTGCTGCCTCCCTCCTCCTGGCTCTGGGAGAGGACCCACGGGGGCTGGGCTGGACTCAGCATAAGCAGCCGCTGGCCACAGAGTTTGTTCCTCCTCCCTGGGACATGCTGTGTTCCCTGTGGGCAGCTCCTGCCTGCAGATAAAGCCTCTCCTCCCACCTGGCTTCTTTAAGTTAGAAAGCACTGGGCCATGTGTCTTTCTGGTCAGGTTGGAGAACATGGTGATACATTACATGCCTTATTTCCCAGCTGGCTCGGAACTCAAGGTTGCGGGACAGGAAGAGCTCTTTATTGACGGCCCCCCACAGACACTCCCAACAGTTGAGGGGATTCCTTTTATTTCAAAGAAACCCCTAGGAGGCTGGATGAATCGCATGGCCTAGAAAGGGGTGCTGTGGGAAGGGGAGGTGCTAACTCAGACGGAGCATCCATCCTGCCCTGCAGAGGCTAAGTGGGCCGTGTGTAAACCAACCCACAGCAGCGGTGCGTGGGGGGGGGGGTGCCATTCCATGATCCCAGCTGCGCTGTCGCCCTGCCCTGCCTTGTCCGTGTGAGCGTGTGAGCTGCTCCTCCTCGCGGGCAGACACTGGGCGTCCTGGGGGTCCTCGCTTCTGAGTATCCTGGGGGCCCTCGCTTCTGGGTACCCTGGGGGCCCTCGCTTCTGGGTACCCTGGGGGCCCTCGCTTCTGGGTACCCCGGGGGCCCTTGCTTCTGGGTACCCCGGGGGCCCTCGCTTCTGAGTATCCCGGGGGCCCTCGCTTCTGGGAGTCCTGGGGGCCCTCGCTTCTGGGTACTTCGGGGGCCCTCGCTTCTGGGTACCCCGGGGGCCCTCGCTTCTCCCGGCTTCCGCCCCAGCACCCAGCACAGCGCCAGGCACTCAGCGGGAGCTCAGCAAACACTCACTGAGGGAAAAAAAAGGTGTTTGTTGGACACAGGACTCCTCCAAGAAACCTTCACTGCACAGGGAGGATGATGTCGAGGGTTGCCATGGAAACCAGAGGCATGCCAGCTGCTCTGTTCTGTAGTAGTCCCTGTCACATCCCCCATAAAATCCCCTCTCTGGTGTGTAAGGCCTTGGCGGGGACCACCACCTGGCAGGACAGCCAGCAGCAAGGCACCGGTGTGAGGACGGGGCTGCTCCCGCCTCGCTGGCTGCTGGTGGCCAGGATGCCTGTGGTAGCCATTGGTGCTCAAGGTGAAGGCTGACAGTGATCCTCCCAGAAATCTAGGAACCACCCAGACACGTGTCATCTGCAGGGTGGTGACGCCGCTCCACTTCCCTGCTCCCTGCTCAGCCAGGCACCTTGAAACAGCCGCCCACGCGCTGCCATCTGGCTCTCGGCCCCTGCTTCTCCCCCACACTGCTCCGGTCATCCGTGACCTCCCGTCCTGAGAGTCAAGACACGCCTCACCTGGATGAACTGGAGGCGGTATCAGACGCGGCTGGTCACCCCTCCTTCTCGGGCCCCTTTCTCCTTCCTGGCTTCCTGATTCTCCTGGGTTTCTCTGACTTCTCACTGCTGGAATTCCTCAGGACCTTGCCCTGGCCCCCTTGCCTCCCTGCCCGCCCTCCCTAGGACCCTCCCTCGGTCCCCAACTGCACTTCCCACCGCCAGCCCTGAACGTTCCGAGGCCAGACCGACACGGGACTGCCCACTGGCCTCTCCATCCTGGTCTCTCCGAAGCATCGTTGAGTCACCAAGCCCAAAAGCGACCCCTCTTAGGAAGCAGCACCCCGTTCAGCCAGTTGCTCAGCGTGACACTTTGGCGTCATCCTGGATGGCTCTCAAACCCGACTCCCAATCCATCGGTGGGTCCTGCTGACTGTCCCTCGTCCATTCCCCGATTCCACAACAGAGGAGCCCGCAGGATGGACATCAGACAGACCTACATCCTGGGGGGGTCCTCCTGGGAGACTGGCCTTCACTCCGCTCCGAGTGAGGGGTGGGTGAGCAGCCCGTGGCTCTGCACAGATGGCAAAGACAGCTCTGGCTCCCGGCTGAGTGTCCCTCTGCAAGGGTGTCCCAGACATAGCCCGACATCCTCGGGGGAGCTCTGGGCAATCCTCACGGCATCATTACACGTGGGAACCTGCTGCGTTGTCTTCTGGTTTGAGGGATGGACGTGGCAGCTTCTCATCATCGTCGCTCTCCAGGTCACCGGAGAGCCTCTGATTTGATCTGCTGGTGACTGTCCGTCAAGCCTATCACTGTGGCCTGGCTCCAACCCCACAAGCACCTGCTGTGTGTCAGGCACCGTCTCAGGCACTGGGGATGAATTGGCGAATGAGACAGCAGATCCCTTCCCCCGTGAACTTACTGCCTGGATGATGGGGAAGCCAGATTACAATGACAGAACAACAAAAAAAATACAGCTAACCGGGTGAATCCCAACAGCCCTGTGCCAAGTGAAGAGAGCAGGAGTCCCCGGAGAAAGCCCGGAGGCGGGGCTGCTCCAGGCGATGCCTCGCACGAGCTCCCACACCCCTTCGGCCGCCTCCCCAGGCTTCTGCCGCCCCGGCCCCCTCCTCTGTCTGATCCTTAAACGCTGCCCCGAACACACACACACAGTGCTCCTCACTCAGCTCTCCTCCTGACTGATCCTCCCTTAGAAGGGCCTCCCGGAGCCCCCAGCCCAGGGCAGACGCCCCGCCATTCCTGTCCCTGCACCGCCCCGGCCCCGGCCCCAGCCCCGGCCACGCATGCCGTCCTCGGAGCTGCACTTGCACGGCCCCGACCACGGCCACGCATGCCGTCCTCGGAGCTGCACCTGCCCGGCCCCGACCACGGCCACGCATGCCGTCCTCGGAGCTGTACCCGCACGGCCACGGCCACGCATGCCGTCCTCGGAGCTGCACCTGCACGGCCCCGACCACGGCCACGCATGCCGTCCTCGGAGCTGCACCTGCACGGCCCCGATCATGGCCACGCATGCCGTCCTCGGAGCTGCACCCGCACGGCCACGGCCACGCATGCCGTCCTCGGAGCTGCACCTGCCCGGCCCCGATCATGGCCACGCATGCCGTCCTCAGAGCTGCACCTGCACGGCCCCGGCCACGGCCACGCATGCCGTCCTCGGAGCTGCACCTGCCCGGCCATGGCCACGCATGCCGTCCTCGGAGCTGCACCTGCACGGCCCCGGCCACGGCCACGCATGCCGTCCTCGGAGCTGCACCTGCCCGGCCATGGCCACGCATGCCGTCCTCGGAGCTGCACCTGCCCGGCCATGGCCACACATGCCGTCCTCGGAGCTGCACCTGCACGGCCCCGGCCACGGCCACGCATGCCGTCCTCGGAGCTGCACCTGCACGGCCACGGCCACGCATGCCGTCCTCGGAGCTGCACCTGCACGGCCCCGGCCATGGCCACGCATGCCGTCCTCGGAGCTGCACCTGCCCGGCCATGGCCACACATGCCATCCTCGGAGCTGCACCTGCACGGCCCCGGCCACGGCCACGCATGCCGTCCTCGGAGCTGCACCTGCACGGCCACGGCCACGCATGCCGTCCTCGGAGCTGCACCTGCACGGCCCCGGCCCCGGCCACGCATGCCGTCCTCGGAGCTGCACCTGCCCGGCCCCGACCATGGCCACGCATGCCGTCCTCGGAGCTGTACCCGCACGGCCACGGCCACGCATGCCGTCCTCGGAGCTGCACCTGCACGGCCCTGACCACGGCCACGCATGCCGTCCTCGGAGCTGCACCTGCACGGCCCCGACCATGGCCACGCATGCCGTCCTCGGAGCTGCACCCGCACGGCCACGGCCACGCATGCCGTCCTCGGAGCTGCACCTGCCCGGCCCCGATCATGGCCACGCATGCCGTCCTCAGAGCTGCACCTGCACGGCCCCGGCCACGGCCACGCATGCCGTCCTCGGAGCTGCACCTGCCCGGCCATGGCCACGCATGCCGTCCTCGGAGCTGCACCTGCACGGCCCCGGCCACGGCCACGCATGCCGTCCTCGGAGCTGCACCTGCCCGGCCATGGCCACGCATGCCGTCCTCGGAGCTGCACCTGCCTGGCCATGGCCACACATGCCGTCCTCGGAGCTGCACCTGCACGGCCCCGGCCACGGCCACGCATGCCGTCCTCGGAGCTGCACCTGCCCGGCCATGGCCACGCATGCCGTCCTCGGAGCTGCACCTGCACGGCCCCGGCCACGGCCACACATGCCGTCCTCGGAGCTGCACCTGCACGGCCACGGCCACGCATGCCGTCCTCGGAGCTGCACCTGCACGGCCCCGGCCCCGGCCACGCATGCCGTCCTCGGAGCTGCACCTGCCCGGCCATGGCCACGGCCACGCATGCCGTCCTCGGAGCTGCACCTGCACGGCCCCGGCCCCGGCCACGCATGCCGTCCTCGGAGCTGCACCTGCACGGCCCCGGCCATGGCCACGCATGCCGTCCTCGGAGCTGCACCTGCCTGGCCCCGGCCACGGCCACGCATGCCGTCCTCGGAGCTGCACCCGCACGGCCCCGGCCATGGCCACGCATGCCGTCCTCGGAGCTGCACCCGCACGGCCCCGGCCCCGGCCACGCATGCCGTCCTCGGAGCTGCACCTGCACGGCCCCGACCATGGCCACGCATGCCGTCCTCGGAGCTGCACCAGCAGTGTCGGCACGCTGCCCGGTGCGGCAGGGGCCCTCGGCGGGGGCCGGCTGGCATGAGCCAATCCACTAATTAACTTCTGGAAATCACCGCGCCCGCGAACAAAGAACCCGATCAAAGCAGGCGTGAACAAGAGAGACTTGGGGTGGGTGGCTTCAGGGTCTGAGGGAGGAACAAAGCCACGTGTCCGGCGTGTTTCCGAGACAGGAGGGGACAGCTGTAAGAAAGCACCACCGGTCGGCCCGAGGAAAGAACCCTGCTCAGCACTCACTCTCGACAGGCTGGCTCCGTTCCACATGTGCCCCCGCAAGCCCTGCTTTGCGCGAAACACGATTTGGGGGCCGTTAGACGGCAATACGGCCGACATCACAAGGCGGTGATGAGCTTCCTCTAATTACAGGGGAAACACACACAGGCCCGGGATTTCTTTCTTCTCTTATTTCTCTTTGTCTCTCTGGGAAATATCTTAAGCTCAATCTATAAAAATAAAAATAGAACTGCTATGTCCTGGACGGTGGACCAGGGCCCAAATCCCTTACCCCTCGTGTGACCTCGGACAGCACCAGTCAACCTTTCTGAACATCAGCTTCCTTGCAAGAGTTGTGGTGAGAATGAAATAAGGTCACGGGCAAGAGGGGCTCAGCCGTGGTCAGGGCCGGCGCGAGGCCAGAGCTCCAGCCAGCACTGCGGCCACTCCCTGCCTCTGGAAGTTCCCGGGACCAGCCAGTGGCAGCCAGTTCCCCCTTCCTCCTGTCCCGGCCCGCCTGCACCTCAGACATCTCCATGAGGACAGCAGTCAAGGAGCGTGACGGTCATCAAAGGATCCATCGCCCTCCCGCACGTCCTCTCCACCATGGGCAGCCTCCGCGTGGACAGCAGAAGGGAGAAACCACCCCGCGAACCAGGGAAACGCTCCCCCCGTGTCAAAAATAAACCAGCGAGACCGAGCACAGCAACGGCTGCGACAAGTCTCAGAAAGGAGGTGGCACTCGAGTCACCTGGTGGCAGATTCAGAACCCCAGCTAAGTCTCAGGTAAGAATGACAAATGGGATGAATGACATGCTGGGGGGGGGGAATAAAAGAAAAAGAAAAAGCTATTTTAAGCGTGGAGACGATCACAGATTTCCATGCACGTGAAGCCCCTGACATTCCGAGTGACATTTTTTCCTCCGGGAGCTCCTGAGACTGACTTACTTGTAAGTCAGGACCGAAAGATGAAAAGTACTACATGAGGTTAGGGTTAAAAACCCACCGGGTCCCTAACAGGAGCGCCCAGCCAGCCCCGGTGTCCGAAGCAGAGCCACGCAGAAGGGTGGAAGCTGGGGGCAGGGGAGGGGACAGGGACAGGGACATGAGCTCTCCAGCCGGGCGCTCAGGTCAGGCTGGGCGGTCAATGAGAAACACACTTCGGGCAAAAGAGGAGCGGCTCCCGGGGGGGGGGGGGGAGAAACACAACATTCCAGAGCTGCTGAGTGACTTACAGGAATACAATCCTGGTGAAACTCAACAGCCCTGTTGCCCTTGAGCCTCGGGACCAGCAGACGGCAGGGGTGGTTAACATTTCCTATGTGGCAGGGAGGAAGGATGGGGTTTCGGACACTCCCCCGCCTCTGGAGAACCCACCACAGAGAAGGAGTAATTCTCAAGTAGTTCCCTATTTAAAAGCGCTAATTACCCCATCAGAGGTGAGAGGGTGCTACCCACTGAACACGAGGTATAGAGGCTCCATCCACCGGCGGCCACATCATTTCACTAACCGCTTTGCATTGCCATGGTTTGGAGGAAAACTGATTTTTAGCCGGGAACACTTTGATAATCACCTCCCTGCTCATACCACTTACCAGAGACATTTACAAACCTGTCAGTAACTGACCCCCCCATCCTCCCTTGCCTGGTCTGGCCTCGCTTTCCGGCTGCGTCTTCCTCTGCTGCACCCAGTACCCCAATCCGCACAGCCATCGCGCGGAGCTGCGGACACGTCACCCAACGTAGCCTGCCCACTTCCTATCCTGACGTTTGTCTGTCCTTCCCTTCCTTTGCCTGAGAAGGTTTTTCTCCTTTAACCCACCGGCAAGGCTTCTACCCGTGCTTTAAGACAGGGATCGGGAACCTATGGCTCGAGAGCCAGATGTGGCTCTTTTGATGGCTACATCTGGCTCGCAGACAAATCTTTAATAAAAAAAATAATGTTAAAAATATAAAACATTTTCATGTATTGTACAATCCATTCATTTCCTATCACTCATGTTCATTGTTGAGGGTGGCTGGAGCCAATCACAGCTGTCCTCCGGGACAACACCAAATTTTTATTGGATAATGCATAACGTACACGGGCCGTTGTATGGCTCTCATGGAATTACATTTTAAAATGTGGCGTTCATGGCTCTCTCAGCCAAAAAGGTTCCCGACCCCTGCTTTAAGAATTAGTTAAGCCTGACCTGTGGTGGCGCAGTGGATCAAGCATTGACCCGGAATGCTGAGGTCGCCGGTTCGGAGCCCTGGGCTTGCCCAGTCAAGGTACATATGGGAGTTGATCCTTCCTGCTCCCCCCACCCCTTCTCTCTCTCTCTCTCTTCTCTAAAATGAATAAATAAATAAAACTAATTTTAAAAAAAGAATTAGTTAAAAGTATCACCTCCCAGGGAAGCATTTCCATGACCCTCTGAGGCTAGTCCTCCTCTGGGCTCAGCTAGCCCCGACCTTCCCTGCAGCGTGGTGCTCATCAAACTCCTTCGGTCACCAGCTCAGGCTGTCTCCTAGCAACACTACGTCTCACTCGCCTCTTTCCCCAAACACCAAGCACAGAGCAGGTATCTGATGATGACCAAGCGAGGAATGACTGAAGGGATGAATTTGTGAATGGATGAAGTACCTCATTCAGTGTTCGCCCTCACGCCATGGTAGTTAAAACATGCATCCCACCCAGGAAAGCAGAGTGTGAATTCGAATTCTTACTCTTCCAAGGCTTGCAGCATGCTCCCGGCATCCTCTGAGGACAGGATGTCTATCATCTGGTCATTCAGGGCGAGATCTTCATTCACACCGTCAGCTGACGTGAACTGGGAGTGTTCCAGCTTGCTCTCATGACACTGAACCTTAGGGAAAGTTTCAGAAACAATTGAGGAGACCGTCTCGTGACTGTCACGTGCTGGGAAAGTCAGGAGGGAAGGTGGAGATCTACAGTCAGAGAACCAGGCTGACTTTGTTAGCAGGGTAAACTGAGGCAAGACATTGCACTCCCTGAGTCTCTAATTTTCTCATCAAAGAAATGGGACTATAGTTCCAGTAACCCTGCACAAAGCAATGTGTATAAAACAAAGCAATAAATAGATAGAACACTACGACCTGTAAAGACCTATAAAAATATTTCACCGTCACCACCACCATTATCACCAACATCACCACCACTACCACCATCACCACCATCATCACCACCATCACCACTATCATCATCACCATACCACCATCACCACCATCACCACCATCATCACTATCACCACCACTACCACCATCACCACCATCATCACCATCATCACCACCACCATCACCATCATCACCACCACCATCACCATCACCACCACCACCATCACCACTGTCACCACCGTCATCACCATCACCACCATCACCACTATCACCACCATCATGACCATCACCATCACCACCATCACCACTATCACCACCATCATGACCATCACCATCACCATCACCACGATCACCACCACCAGCACCACCATCACCACCACCACCATCACCATCACTACCATCATCATCATCACTATCACCACCACCACCATCACCATTACCACCACCATCATCACCATCATCTTTATCGTCATGATAACCATCACTATCACCATCATATAAAGAAAAATTCCACTTGGCAGATAGACATCAATATCACCAATCTGGCTGGTTTCTAGTCAGAACACACGAATATGAGATAGAAGTGACATCAGAAATGAGTGAGCCAACCCTCTGATTGGACAGATGCTATGTCCATGATGTCTCCAATATTGATTCTGCAGAAACGGGCAATAACTATCGTTAACATTTAGCAATTCCTGGGCCCACGCCTTGTATGTGTTTATCATGAAATTGTCACAGCAAAATAAATGCTCTTACCCCCACTTTACATAAAAGGCAACTGCAGCTCAGAGACACAACGTTATCAACATTCACACAGATCATGAAGGGGCAGGTGGGCATTTGATCCCAAGCCAATCCAACCCCATAGTCTCTTCTGTCTTACATATAGCACGGTCTCAGTGGCTGCCACCACATTGGCAAAAATAAAGAAATATGTGAAGAGTTCATTCTGGATGCAGGAAAAAAAATACTGCAAGATTTTCACCCTCAAATCAAATTCCCACTTTGCTTCCTCTCTGAAGTTGTAATACTCAGCCTTTCACCTCCAGGAAATGATCCCTGCCCTTCATCAAAGTGAAGGGTGAGCTTTGTTCTGTGGTTGATAACAGCTTTGGGAGAGTAAGGAGAATGTCTGGTTTTTCTCTTCCTCACTTTTGCCTGCCAAGGAGATTGCGGTTGACCTCACTCTGAAATGACAATATTCTCTACTCTAGGAAGCAGAAACAGAATGAACCAGGGCACAGGCCTTCCAGCCTCCAGAAAGAGGGGGCCATCAGAATTCAGGTCCTAGCTCATAATCAGCCACTTTTGAAGCAAGTTGTTTAACTTCATGTGTGTCAGTTTCCCCAACGTATAAAGAGGGAGAAAGATGACACATGTTCCTCCAAGTCGGTGGGCCTCTGGGTGGCAGTCACAGCAGCTCTAGCCCTCCATGGCCCTGAACAAATGCTAACCCCCAGCAGTGCCTCTGGCAGCAGTCCCACCAAGATCATCTTACCCATGGAGTTGCTGTCCTGCTTTCCCTGATACCACCATCATCACCACCATCACCACCATCACCACCACCAAAATCACCACCACCACCATCACCATCATCACCATCACATCACCAACAGCACCGTCACCACCATCACCACCACCATCACCACCACCACCATCACCATCATCACCATCACATCACCAACATCACCACCACCACCATCATCACTTCCACCACTATCACGACCATCATCACCTCCATCACTATCATCATCATCATCACCACCACCACCACCAACATCACCACCACCACCATCATCACTTCCACCACTATCACGACCATCATCACCTCCATCACTATCATCATCATCATCACCACCACCACCACCACCATCACCATCATCACCATCACATCACTATCATCACCACCAGCATCACCACTATCATCACCTCCACCACTATAATGACCATCATCACCACCACCATCACCATCATCACCCCCAACATCACCTCCACCACTATCATCATCATCATCACCACCTTCATCGCTACCACCACCATCACTACTATCATCACCTCCAACATCACCATCACCACCATCACCACCATCACCACCATCACCACCAACATCACCATCACCACCATCATCACTACTATCATCACCTCCAACATCACCATCACCACCAACATCACTACTATCATCACCTCCAACATCACCATCACCACCATCACCACCATCATCACTACTATCATCACCTCCAACATCACCATCACCACCATAACCACCATCACACCATATACAGAGGAAAATTACAGTTGGCAGACAAACTTCAACATCAAGGATCTGGCAGGTTTCTGACTAGAACACAGAACTGTGAGGTAGAAGTGCCTGATTGGCCGAGACCCCATTCATTCCTTCACACATGTACTGAGTGCCTTTTCAGCACCAGGCTCCATACTGGGTAATGAGGACTAGAGCAGACACCATCTGTCTTCTGCCCAGTCCCTCACCCTTGCCACTGCAGTGCCCACCAAGATCCACTAGCCAATACCTACACTTCCTTCCCTGAAGGCTTTTGCTGGCCTTCGGAGGCCATGCCTGGGAAATGTCACCCTTCATCTTGGACCTCCTCCCCTTTGTCCTCAACCAAGGGGACTTGGTGGAGGAATACCCCAGTTCCTTCTCCACTCAGGTGGATGACTTGGAGGTTCACTTCCCCATCCCCAGAGTTCCTGAGCATAATAAAGCTCCAGGTGCCCACATGGATCATGTGATTGGCTGCCTTCCCTTCCCACCTTGCTCCTCCAGCCCTCACCATTATTCCCTGGGGTAATTTCCCATGTGAACTACCTGCACTTGGATCCTGGTCTCAGGATGTGCTTATGGGGCACTCAGACCAAGACAGAAATACGGAGCCTGAGGAATTCACAGAGGAGCCCGACAAATTAGGTGAAGTGCTGAGTGGGGTCTACAGAACCTGGCGGGGAAGTGCAGAGAGAAGCCCCTCGGTCAGCCAGGTAGTGGCCAGTGACTACTTCCAGGGACAGACAGGCCCAGGCTGAGTCTTAAAGGATGGGTCAAAATTATGCTTATCGAAGAGCAGAGAGGGAACCAAAGAAGCGTTTGGAGTGAGTGTGGAGAGCTTGGCACTCCCAGAGAATGCCACGTCCTTGGGGGGAGGGGACGCTGTGGCATGAGGCAGGAGGTGGCAGGAGAGGTGGGCAGAGGCAGGACCCGGGGGCTCTGTGAGCCGTGCCAGGGAGCACGGGCTTGCCCCGGAGGATGCAGCAAGTCTCCAGAGACACGGCTGCAGGGAGTGTGGAACAGAACCGGGGCTGGGGTGTGGCGAGACGACGCAGATGGCCACACAGGCGGGCACTAACTTACGCAGCTAAACGGTAGGGTTCTCAACACTGGACATTTGCTAGACTCATCCAGGGAGCTTTTAAAAATGACTAATGCTGGGACACATCAGGGGACAACCCAAATAGTCTCGGGAGGTGGGTGTGGACACGGGCGTTTGTCCATAGGTCCCCAGGGGATTCCGACGTCCACCCAGATAAACTTCAACTTCACACCTGCCACCCATCAAACATCCCTCCGGAACAAGGGTACAGGTGGAGACTCACCTGGCGTCCGGCAAGCAGGCTTCCCTTCAAACACTGGTATCGCGCCAGGAAGTAAAGTGTGACCCAGGTCAGCATGAGGGACACGACGAAGGCCAAGAAGAACCCAGCTGCATGAAGGCCATGGTTTGGTAGAACCTAAGGGGACAAGAAGATCGACAGGGTCACATTTGATCTCTTTCAAGTTGAGTTATAACTCACAGCAGGAGGACGGGGCAGGGGGGACCCAGAGGGCTTGGGCCCAGCTTGCCGCTGACCAGCGGCTCCCCGGAGAGAAGTCCAGCGTCTCTGCCTTTTCTCTTGCTGCCTGTGCTGTTGCTGTCATCACCAAGAGATCACTGCCAGTCCGATGTCACGAGGCTTCTCCTGTTTCCTTCTAAGAGATTTATAGCTTTAGATTTCACAGTTGTCTCTCATCTATTTCGGGTTAATTTTTGTACGTGTATGCTGACAGGAAAGGGCCAACTTTGTCCTTCAGCATGTGGAGATCGGTTTCCACATCATCTGTTGAAATGACTGTCCTTCCCCCATTGAATGGTCTTGTCCCACTTGTTGAAAATCATTTGACCATACGCTTGAGGGTTATACCTGGGCTTGTGAGGCTGTTCCGTTGGGCCATGTCTGTCTGTATGCCCATACCACACTGTTTTGATGACAGCAGCTTTGTGGTATGTTTTGAAATCAGGACATAAGACACCTCCAGCTTTGTTTTTCTGTTTGTTTGGTTGGGTTTTTTCTTTTTAGATCGTTTTTGGCAGTATAGAGTTCCTGGAGAGTCCATATGAATCTTTTCTAGGAATACGTTATGAAAATATGCAGAGTTAGAATAACACTTAG
The DNA here is from genome assembly GCF_036850765.1 of Saccopteryx bilineata. Classification (NCBI taxonomy): domain Eukaryota; kingdom Metazoa; phylum Chordata; class Mammalia; order Chiroptera; family Emballonuridae; genus Saccopteryx; species Saccopteryx bilineata. The sequence goes on from NC_089494.1 coordinate 261,671,636, forward strand.
AGACAGTGAGGCACTCTCGGGCAAAAGCCCTGAGTGGACGAGAGTCCAGGGGCCTCTCTGACCCCGTACTGGAGACAGTGCGTGCTGGAAACAACAAAACAGCAGGATAAGCCTGACCTGTGGTGGCGCAGTGGCTAAAACGTCAACCTGGAATGCTGAGGTCGCTGGTTCAAAACCCTGGGCCTGCCCGGTCAAGGCACATATGGGAGTTGATGCTTCCTGCTCCTCCCCGCCTCTTCTCTCTCTCTCTTCTCTAAAATGAATAAATAAAAAAATTTAAAATTTTTTTTTAAAAATTAAAAAAACAGCAGGATACGAATCTGCAACAAGAAATATTTAGGCTCCCAGAACAGAGATTAGGAGTCAGCACGTTCCTTGGCCTTTACCTCCCTGCAAACGACTTCTGTCTGCTTCCTTGAGTTGCTTGTAGTGGCTAATAAATATCCGAGTGAGGCCGGGGCGGGGCTTCTGTCCTGGGTCTGTGGACCGGGCCGTTGCCTCCCCTCAGCCCCTCGCAGACTTTATCTGGTCTCCGAGTAGTTCATTGTCCCCGCGACAAATTTCAGGATTTTTTTTTTCTATTTCTACAAAACGAGGCCATTGATCTTCTGACAGAAATTGCATTGACTCTGAATTGCATTGACTCTAAAGAGATTTATAGCTTTAGATTTCACAGTTGTCTTTCGTCTATTTCGAGTTAATTTTTGGACGTGTATGCTGACAGGTAAGGGCCAACTTCGTCCTTCAGCATGTGGAGATCAGTTCCCACATCGTTAGATCCTAACCAGGTGAGGCCTCCCGGTCCCTGGAGAAGGTGGCTCTGCGTTGACTCCTGTCTCCTTTAACTTTGGTCAGCCGTGCTTTGTGGTGTCCTGGGCACCAGACAGTCTTTCTCCTCCTGCTTAAACTCAGCGCTAAGTAGCTTACACTCTTTGATGGTGGAGAGTAAATGATACTGCTTTTGTCATTTCCTGTTTGTATTGCTCATTGCTAGTGTATCAAAGTGCAACCAGTTTTCATGTGTTGCATTTTTAGTGATGTTAACAAATGCTTATATCCTAATGTAACCTTTTCAAGGCAGATACAAAACTGTCTACACTGTAAAGTGCCAATTTCACCAAAGTGAACACAGTACCGTGCGCACACACCCGTAGGTAACCAGCGCGGAGACCCGCTGGGACTGTGCTGCCTGTGGTGACCCGATGAATTTTCTCTTTCTTTCTGTGCTGTCTGAGGTCCCTCCAGGGGGCACGTATTGTATCATCAGGAGACAAAAATTGGAATACCAATATTCTTTTAAGGGTGAGCTTGGTAGCTAAGAAGAGGCACCATCCAAATCTCCCCTTAAAAAAGAACTTGGTGGGCCCTGGCCGGTTGGCTCAGTGGTACAGCGTCAGCCTGGTGTGCAGGGTACCCGGGTTCAATTCCCGGCCAGAGCACACAGGAGAAGCGCCCATTTGCTTCTCCACCCCACCCCCTCCTTCCTCTCTGTCTCTCTCTTCCCCTCCCGTAGCCAAGGCTCCATTGGAGCAAGGATGGCCCGGGTGCTGGGGATGGCTCCTTGGCCTCTGCCCCAGGCGCTAGAGTGGCTCTGGGCATGGCAGAGCGACGCCCCGGAGGGGCAGAGCATCGCCCCTGGTGGGCGTGCCGGGTGGATCCCGGTCGGGCGCATGCGGGAGTCTGTCTGGCTGTCTCTCCCCGTTTCCAGCTTCAGAAAAATGCAAAAAAAAGAAAAGAAAAGAAAAAGAACTTGGTGCCCCACTATGGGCAGTGTGGTCAGTAGACTGCCAGGCTCAAGGTCTCAATCATCCGCAGAGAGCCCCCTCGCCTGAGGTCCTGCCCTGCCCGGGACAGCTCACATCTGTCCGGTAACGGCACGGCAGGGGCATAACGACCGGTCTTCTTAGCCCTGTGAGGGCTGCTCAGCCAGGCAACACCCAGTCCAGAGGTCCCTGCCAGGGGAAGCTGAGGTTCCGTCAGCCCGGGGCACAGGGGGACTTCTCCCTCTGTCCAGTCCTGTTCCTCCTCCTCCTCCCTCGCACTGGTGACCGCAGACTGGGTGGGTGGGGACCCCACCACCGCCCTGGGTTTGACGAGTCACTAAGAGGACTCACAGGGCTCAGCCTGCAGACACACAGCTATGACTTATTAGAGCAAGAAGATTCAAAGCAAAGTCAGCCAGGGGAAGGGCACGGGGGGGAGGAGGTGGGCAGGGGGGTTGAACCGGGACAGACCAGGAGCAAGCTGCCAGAGTCCGTGCCCACCAGACTCCCACAGCCGTGTTTCATTCCCCGAGCAATGGATGGGGCAGCTCCCACGAAGTGTCATCCACCAGCAAAGCTCATCAGAGACTCAGGGCCCAAAATTTTAATCCAGGAATGGCCACTTGGGCGCTCTCTGCCTGGCATGTACCAACATCCCTGACATCCAGGAGGAACGCAGATATTCAGCATAAAATATATCGTTTACAGAAGCAATGTGGGCACAGTGAGCCACTCCGATCAGCTCCAGGAGCGGTGGGAACCCTCCAGAAATCCACGTTCCCAGACGGAAGCCCAGCGGTCAGCTGTGCGAGCCAGCCGTTCAGAGGAGGGTGGCCTCAGGCGTGCTATGTTGATGATATCCTGCATCCTGGTGAATATGTCCCACCCTGAACTCTGTCTCGGCCCCTGCTTCTGCAGAAACCAACTGGGACATTGAGTTTTATTTAAAAGTGGCTCCAGATGATGGGAGCATTACTTGTATTTTAATTGCTGGAAGATCAACGAACCCAGTTCTCACTCCTGGGGTCACAACATGGACTGTGATCAAGCTTCAATATTCTGGACAGACCCACAAGGTCAACCTGACCTTCTGGAGAGTCAAAGCCCAGGGAAGTCAGAAGCAGGAGCTTCCGTCCGGGCGGCTTACTGGAACCCAAATCGAAGTGTGATGTCACATGCGGCTCGCCTTGGATGACCCGGCCTCCGTCCACGGAGGCTGCTATCGCGGAGGCAATTCTGCCCCCACACTCGAACAGCCTCCTGACGCTAAATCTCACATGCCGACAAGCACCTAAATGAAATGCAAGTTCCCCATTTGTGCTGGAAAGAGCCCCTGGCACTCTGCTTTATGCACCCACCAGATAAGAAAGAAATCAATCAACTGGGCACAGATGACAAGCATTGCACAGAAGTTTCATTAAAATACTGATGGAAAGGAGACAAAAAAACCCAAAAGACCTGCGTCCACAGAGAACAGAGGGGCTATGCCTCAGCTGTCTGTGTCCAAGGCTGCCTCTCCCAGAACCCTCTTTTGCAGCGTTAGGAAGAATGGGAAGGAGAAGGGAATTGATGATACTTGATCCCCAACAACATGCCGGTCCCCGGGCTCAGGGGCATGTAGTGGGTTGAACTGTGGCCTCTGAAAAGATATGGTAGAGCCTTAACCCCCAGCACCTACGAACGTGACCATATTTGGAAATAAGGTCTTTGCAGACATAACCAAGTTACTATGAAGTCATAGTGAATGGGGGGAGGGGTTCCCCCTAAATCCAATGACTGTGTCCCCATAAAGAAACAGACACACACAGAGAAGGCCAATTGACCACGGAGGCAGCTTACCACCCTGGAAATCGGCCCCAAGTTACTGATGCTTTTTGAAATTTTCCCTGAAAATCTTGCAGCCGGCCCTGGCCGGTTAGCTCAGGCAGTTAGAGGGTCATCCCAAAACACCAAGGTTGCGGGGTCGACCCCCGGGGTCAGGGCACATATGGGAAGCGACCAATGAATGTTCTACAACTAAGTGGAACAACAAATGAAGGCTTCTCTCTCTCTTCCTCTCTCTCTCTTTTTTACGCCCTCCCCCACTTCCTTTCTGTCTCTCTAACATCAGTCAATTTAAAAAAAAGAAGAAAATCTTGCAGCCAAAATCCACCGATAATCATTTCAAAGAGCCTAATTACCTTAAACTGCATCATCTAAGAAGGAAGGGAAGGCAGTGGCTCAGGGACCCCGGCTTCCTCATGCCCGAGTCCTCGCTAACTGTCCTCCTCGTCTCTGGAAGAGAATCAGCTGAGATTACCGCCCCTCTGATCACGCATTAGCCGCTGGCAGACTCCTTCGATGCGCCCCATCGCCGCACTTGTGGAGTGTGAGGCTTGAGGGAAAGGCCTCCCACAAGGGATGCTTTCAATACTACAAATGCAACACCAGGCACAAGAGCAGGAGCAAGGGCTGTGTACACAGTTTGACTTCAATTGTGTAATAAACAGTCATAAACGCGTGGCAGGCAAGAAGCTCCGGCTACAGCAACGCTTCTCTCTGGCGGCGGGATTCTGAGGTGAGGTTATTTTATTTTCCCAACTTTCTCTCTCTCATCTCTCTTATCTGGTGAAGAAAGAAAACACCCACAATGGACATATGTTAAATCCTACCCGCCTACCCCCCCCTCCAAACACAGAAAAAGTTTGACTGAAAGGGGAAACCCATCCAGAATGATTTCTCTAGAAGAGCTGCTGCACTTTGAGTTAAAGATCCAAGCAGCTGGGCCTGACCAGGCAGTGGTGCAGTGGATAGAGCATTGGACTGGGATGCGGAGGACCCAGGTTCGATACCCCGAGGTCACCAGCTTGAGCGCAGGCTCATCTGGCTTGAGCAAGAAAAGCTCACCAGTTTGGACCCAAGGTCACTGGCTCAAGCAAGGGGTTACTCAGTCTGCTGAAGGCCCGCGGTCAAGGCACATATGAGAAAGCAATCAATGATCAACTAAGGTGTCGCAACGAAAAACTGATGATTGATGCTTCTCATCTCTCTCTGTTCCTGTCTGTCTGTCCCTGTCTATCCCTCTCTCTGACTCTCTCTCTGTTCCTGTAAAAAAAAAAAAAAAAAAAAAGCCAAGGCAGGGACTTGACACCGAGGAACGGCTGAGGACAGAGACTCTAGCTTTCCCAGCTGAGAATTCCAGCCAGAGTGAGAGCTTCCAGATGATCACAGGTGGAGGCAACTGGGTGGATGAGAGGACCATCAATCACACAGCGTGGTCCGGGTCCTCAGGGCAGAGAGGACCATCACACAGCTGGTCCGGGTCCTCAGGGCGGAGAGGACCATCACACAGCTGGTCCGGGTCCTCAGGGCGGAGAGGACCATCACACAGCTGGTCCGGGTCCTCAGGGCGGAGAGGACCATCACACAGCTGGTCCGGGTCCTCAGGGCGGAGAGGACCATCACACAGCTGGTCCGGGTCCTCAGGGCGGAGAGGACCATCATACAGCTGGTCCGGGTCCTCAGGGCGGAGAGGACCATCACACAGCTGGTCCGGGTCCTCAGGGCGGAGAGGACCATCACACAGCTGGTCCGGGTCCTCAGGGCGGAGAGGACCATCACACAGCTGGTCTGGGTCCTCAGGGCGGGCCTCGAGCTTCAGGACCTCGGCCAGTTCCCGGAGCAGCTTTGGATTCAAGTTGATCCCCTCTCAAACGAGGAAGTGAAACTACTATAGATAATCTTCAAAGTCTCTTCCAGGGTGAAAAACCTATTCTGACATCCACAAAATATGTATTAAGTGCCAACCAAGAAAACAACCTCCGTGTCGCAGAGTGACAAGGTCCATCAGTTGTCCCAATGTCACAGGATCACCAGCATGACGGGGGGAGGCTCGGGGACCACAGAGGGGACACTGGTCGTGATTTGCAGAACGGCTAGGAGTTGACCCAATGACAGGGAAGCAAAGGACAGCACGTTCAAGACCGGAGAGATGTGGAAAGTGGACCCAGTGGCTCCCAGAGACAGCAGAGGCCAACCTGCCCAAGGCACCGGGGTCTTCGTCCAGGAGGCAACAGGGAGCCCCTCCAGGACAGAACACCAGCAGGTCTGTCTCAGGAAGGTCACTGCAGAGAGGACGAGGGCTGGAGGGAGGCAGCACGTGGCAGGTAGGAGGCCGGTGCAGCCATCCAAGCCAGAGCAGGCAGACAGGACTCACACCTCCGGGTCTCCGAGCTCAACTCCAAGCCACAGGACATGGTCCCCCCCACGAGGCTACAGCACGCAGGTCGTAAATCCTCGTGCTGGAGCCATTCTCATATTACACAGAGCTACCCATCAAGGCACCCTTTTTCTTATTAATAGGGCCTTTTTCTATGTTAAAGACATTAAATCTTTTTTATGTGTGTTACGAATATTTTCCCAAGTTTGTCGCTTGCCTTTCTTGATGTTGTTTTTAGCTGCAAGGTTTTCGACTATTTGTGTCAAGTTCCTGGGTTTTCTTCATGGCTTTCTTCCTGTCATATAATATTAACCTATGCTTACTTTTCACAAACTGTTTATATATATTTAGATACTCATTTGATGAGGAAATTCATTTTTAATTTTCTTCCAAAAGATCCAGTCAGCTGCCCCGAAATTTATGAACGGTATTTTTCTCCATTGATTTGAAATACCACTTTATTACATGTATGTGTGTAGACAGTCTATTTTCTCCCACGGGTCCGAGTTTTCTTGTAGGAGTCGAATACAACCTCATCATTGCTTTATAACTCTTTGGTATGTACTCTGACAAATCTACCCACCTTACTCTTCATTTTCAACTTCCTCTCATCTAGTTTCATAAATTATATTTTTTCAGGTGGGACTTTGATGGCTTGGACCACACCCCACCCTCCCCCACCCCAAATGCCACTAGAATTCCTATTGGAACTGCACTCTCGGGATCTGGTGACATCAGGACTGCTGTCTGTCTCCGGCTTCGACCCGAGACCCTGTTCTCTGTGAGGTTGGCGCCCAAGACCCTGTTCTCTGTGAGGTTTGCACCCGAGACCCTGTTCTCTGTGAGGTTGGCACCCGAGACCCTGTTCTCTGTGAGGTTGGCACCCGAGACCCTGTTCTCTGTGAGGTTGGCGCCCGAGACCCTGTTCTCTGTGAGGTTGGCGCCCGAGACCCTGTTCTCTGTGAGGTTGGCGCCCGAGACCCTGTTCTCTGTGAGGTTGGCACCCGGCCCTCCCACGGGCACAGGTGTGAACACAAGACGCCGTGGTGACGTCCTGCACAGTCTGACCGCCAGCACTCAGTGTCCCGCACTCAGTGTCCCGTGCGGTCTGAACGCCAGCACTCAGTGTCCCGCACTCAGTGTCCTGTGCGGTCTGGCGGGACCTCTTTCCTTTCAGAGAGACTGGATCCGGGACACAGAAGGAGAGGAAGACGAAATGGAAGCCACTTCCCCGGGCCCCCCTTTTCCTGGGCTGACATACCCGTGTCACCCTCAGGAAAGTAGAAAGCAGCAGGAATCGAAGGAGACAACGGGGCCTCTTCCAACAGCCCAGCGCACACAGTGGGCTGCTTCGTGTCTTAACTCCGTATTTTCCAATTGCTCGATGAAGATGTCAGGGGAGCCCCTGTCCCCACGGCCGAGCCCAGGCCCCGCTGCACTGCCCAGCAGAAGGACGCTCTCTCTCTTCACAGGCACCCACGGCAGCCCTGCCAGAACACAGGCTTCTGGGCAGGCACCTCGCCTCACCCCTACGTGAGTCTCAGTGGTGCCGGGCACTGTGCCTCTGCCCAGGAGATCTCGGTTCACACCCAGCCAACAAACTGGAGTGGCCTGAAGTCACATTTCCAGCAGCATATTTTAAAACATCCCTCCACTCTCTTTAACAAATTCCCTCCTTTAAGGTCCAACTGCATTCTCACCTCCTCCAGGAAGCCTGCCATCCAGCCAAGCCACAACAGTTCTTTTTTTCCTGTCGGTATCCACAGTGCCCACGAGCTCTAGTTCACAACCTCAAAAATTCAGTGATAGCTGTTGTGCATCTTTTGGCCTTTTTTTAATCCTCACTGAGTGTCTCAGTGTGTGTGGAGGGGTGGAGGGGTGGAGCGATGGGCGAGCTGAGTCTCTGGGCTGCCCAAGACTCCCCCATGCCCCAGACTCTTTCAGGGGCCAGACTCACACCCTTACAGACCCGCATGGCCCCGTGGGCACTGGAGCTTGAGACCCTGACCCCTCGCATTCGTTCGGGATTATCACAGAACACTTGCAGAGGGTGTTGTCTGTGTGCATACGTCACAGTTACTGAGCACCCACAAACGCCGGCACTGTGCTCAGTGCCGCACGGGCACCCCCACCTCCACTCCGACAAGCACCCTGTGAAACGGGTGCTATTATTACTCTCATCTCACAGCTGGGAAACTGAGGCCCGGGAAGGTGAGCACCATGCACAAGTTCACATACAGTCAGTCAGTGGAGGGGCGGGGCTCAAAGCCAGGCCTTCGGACCGGAGAGCATGCTGAACCCACAACACGCGTGTGCAGGCCCACCATGTACGTCTGCTGTGGTCACCTCCTTGAAGGAGGTCTGCAGCCCGAGGTCCCCTGGCTCCCACCTGTCACTCATTGCCACGCCTGTGCCCGTGGGTCAGCAGTCCGGCAGGATACCTGCTCCTGTGTCTCCTGAGGCATGTGTGGGCTGGAGGCCACCCTACGACCTGCGTGTGGCTCACCTTCAGCCCAGGAGAGTCCGGGCCGCGGAGGAAGGCTCACACATGCTGATTACATGAACGTCCTCTGACTTTCATTACAGTCAGGCAACGACCAGTCACCTCCTCCACGGAGAGGTGAGCCCCGCCATTAGGACGATCAGCTCGATCGGGGGGACACCTACCTGTGGAGCGCCACTTACAGTGTCAGGCGTAGTGGGGGACACGAGGACGAATCAGACGTGCGCCCCGCCCGGAGCCCAGAGACCGGCCGGGGGAACCGTCTGCACCGCGGGCCCCACCCCCACTCCCTGTCCGCCTGCGAGGGCCACACGCAGCTGGTGCCTCCATCTCCTCTGGGCAGGAATGCGGCTCACCAGGAGGCAGCGTGGCCACTGCCCAACAGCAGGGCTCTGGAGCCAACGCTGGGTTCAAATCCCGGTCCGAACACCTACGAGCTGTGCAGAAATGTGCTCACACAGCAGGTCCGGGACTGCCACCCTCTGAGAGGCCTCCCCTCTGAGGCTGGCCTGGGTGGGCGTCTGGGCCCCTGGCTCCAGGAGGGTGCCCACCCTCCCCTCATCAGAGGCGCGGGCCGTGCCTACCCTGCAGTGTGAACACCGGGGTTTACGCGGAACTCCTGCTTTCCTGCTTGGGGCCTGGGACCTCGGGGCGTGCCAGCAGAGGGCGCCCGTGTGTCCAGCCCCTGTGGGAACCCGGGACGTGCCAGCAGAGGGCGCCCGTGTGTCCAGCCCCTCTGGGAACCCGGGACGTGCCAGCAGAGGGCGCCCGTGTGTCCAGCCCCTGTGAGAACCCGGGACGTGCCAGCAGAGGGCGCCCGTGTGTCCAGCCCCTGTGAGAACCCGGGACGTGCCAGCAGAGGGCGCCCGTGTGTCCAGCCCCTCTGGGAACCCGGGACGTGCCAGCAGAGGGCGCCCGTGTGTCCAGCCCCTGTGAGAACCCGGGACATGCCAGCAGAGGGCGCCCGTGTGTCCAGCCCCTGTGAGAACCCGGGACGTGCCAGCAGAGGGCGCCCGTGTGTCCAGCCCCTGTGAGAACCCGGGACGTGCCAGCAGAGGGCGCCCGTGTGTCCAGCCCCTGTGAGAACCCGGGACGTGCCAGCAGAGGGCGCCCGTGTGTCCAGCCCCTGTGAGAACCCGGGACGTGCCAGCAGAGGGCGCCCGTGTGTCCAGCCCCTGTGGGAACCCGGGACGTGCCAGCAGAGGGCGCCCGTGTGTCCAGCCCCTGTGAGAACCCGGGACGTGCCAGCAGAGGGCGCCCGTGTGTCCAGCCCCTGTGAGAACCCGGGACGTGCCAGCAGAGGGCGCCCGTGTGTCCAGCCCCTGTGAGAACCCGGGACGTGCCAGCAGAGGGCGCCCGTGTGTCCAGCCCCTCTGGGAACCCGGGACGTGCCAGCAGAGGGCGCCCGTGTGTCCAGCCCCTATGAGAACCCGGGACATGCCAGCAGAGGGCACCCGTGTGTCCAGCCCCTCTGGGAACCCGGGACATGCCAGCAGAGGGCACCCGTGTGTCCAGCCCCTCTGGGAACCCGGGACATGCCAGCAGAGGGCGCCTGTGTGTCCAGCCCCTGTGAGAACCCGGGACATGCCAGCAGAGGGCACCCGTGTGTCCAGCCCCTCTGGGAACCCGGGACATGCCAGCAGAGGGCGCCCGTGTGTCCAGCCCCTGTGAGAACCCGGGACGTGCCAGCAGAGGGCACCCGTGTGTCCAGCCCCTCTGGGAACCCGGGACATGCCAGCAGAGGGCGCCCGTGTGTCCAGCCCCTGTGAGAACCCGGGACGTGCCAGCAGAGGGCACCCGTGTGTCCAGCCCCTCTGGGAACCCGGGACATGCCAGCAGAGGGCGCCCGTGTGTCCAGCCCCTGTGAGAACCCGAGACGTACCAGCAGAGGGCGCCCGTGTGTCCAGCCCCTGTGAGAACCCGGGACGTGCCAGCAGAGGGCGCCCGTGTGTCCAGCCCGGGTGAGAACCCTGGCACTGGGTCTCCAACAGGCTCCCCGGTGGCCAGCACTTCCTGCGCGCTGATTCAGCGGGGGAGGAGTTAATCGTGTCCCGGGTCCTCCAGCTCTGCCCGCCCGCCTGCCTCTCCCCTTTGCCCGCTCTGCCCTGCGTCTTTTCCTGTTTCCACCTCAACCACGGTGTGACCGCACGCGCCGTCCAGCGAGTCCCAGTGAGCCATCGACCTGGCGGGTGGTCGTGGGAACCCTGACACACTCGCCATGTGACCTTGGGGGTGTTTCATAAGTGGACTCTCCCAAGACTGCGAAGAGGACACGGCTCGCTCACGTCATTGCTACATGCTGTGTGGCTGCGTGCGGGGGTGACACAGGGACTCCGTAACCGAGGAAACGTGGGAGCTGTGAGCACTGGGACTGGGGAGCGGCCCGGAGGGGGGGGTGCTCACGGGGGCAGCAGGGGGGACTCTGCCCCCGGGCTGCGGAGCTCTGGGGAGGTCCCAGAAGACAAAACACGGCCACGGCTGGCCTGGCAGCAAACCCTGAGGGGCGGGTAGGAGGGAGGCTGAACAGAGCCCAGACGGAGGGCTCATCTGGGGAACTAGCCACACAGACTCAGCCCACCCCGGGGACCCCAGACGGCCCGGAGCCCCCCGCCTGGTGTGGGCCGGCGGCACGTCCCTCCCTGGCTCTGAGAACGAGGACCCCACCCCACAGGCACCCAGAGACACATGGGGAGTCAGGGAGGGGGCAGGGTGGGTCCCCTCTCTCACCTCGACCTTCTCCTCCACGGCGATGGTGAAAGTGGCTTGTAGCTGTGTTCTGTTCTAGAAAAGAATAAACCTCTCGGTCAACAGGTTTGGGCATCTGATACCCGAGGTCACATTCAGTGTACTTGCCACCCGCTGTGCCTGGAGCTAGAAGGGGCTGTGACTTTGGGGGGGATTTTAAAGTCCCTTCAGGGGAAATGTCAGGACTGCGAATAAATGTCCTTCTGCCCCAGAGGCGGGTGTGACACCCTAACAGCAGCCTCCCTAACTGAGAAGAGCTCCAGCATGCCCTCCTGGTGGGCTGCTGGCTGCTCGGGTCGGGCCAGGCTGGAGAGGAGAGCCGACCGCCCAGGTCATCACTGGGTCACCCTGTCTGCGCGCCTCTCTCCCTCCGCCCCTCCTCCAGTCTTCTGACACCCAGGTCTAAGCAGACAGCAGCTTAAAGGGCACTGAAGAGCTGGTCTGCAGCCCAGGAAGGAAGGGAAGGAGACCGGGGTGGGGACAGACTGTACCCTGGGTGTCAATGTTTCTAAACAGCCTTGCTGGGCACTGAGTGACCAGACAGACCGCAGCATCACGGCAGTACGCACCGGCGACGCGCTCTGGAAGGTGAGCTGGGCGGGCAGCGTCCGGATCTCCCCGCGCCCAAAGTCTCCGGCCTCCAGCGAGGCGGTGTAGCTGACCGAGAAGGAGTCTCCAACTGCTCAGAGAGAAGGCACAGGGGAGTCAGGACGGGGGCTCTGCCGCCCCCCAGCCAGCCAGCCATCAAAGGAAGGAGGTGGGGCCCTGGCCAGTTGGCTCAGTGGTAGAGCGTCAGCCTGGCGTGCAGGAGTCCCGGGTTCGATTCCCGGTCAGGGCACACAGGAGAAGCACCCATCTGCTTCTCCACCCCTCCCCCTCTCCTTCCTCTCTGTCTCTCTCTTCCCCTCCCGCAGCCAAGGCTCCATTGGAGCAAAGTTGGCCCGGGTGCTGAGGATGGCTCTATGGCCTCTGCCTCAGGTGCTAGAATGGCTCTGGTTGCAACAGAGCAACGGCCCAGATGGGCAGAGCATCACCCCCTGGTGGGCATGCTGGGTGGATCCCGATCAGGCACATGCGGGAGTCTGTCTGACTGCCTCCCTGTTTCCAGCTTCAGAAAATACAAAAAAAAAAAAAAAGGGAAGGAGGAGGCCCCCCAGGCCCCCTGGGCAGTGGGACCTTTGGGACTCCTTCTTGTTAGTGGGCACAACACGCCCACTCTTGGCGCCCTCGGTTTTCCCTCGGGAGGGACTGTAGGCAGGTGTCAGGAGCCCCGTTCTGCTCCTGCGTTGCCATACCTGGCAGCCCCACCCCCTGGGCAGCACTGCCCGGGACTCGGGAGGGTCTGTCCCCGGAGCGGATGTGTTGACTCCCAGCAATCCCATCCACATAACGAAGGAAAGGAGCCTCTACAGGACATCCGGTCCCTGGTGACAGGGGACACTAACTGCCGCTCAGACACCTCCAGGCAGCGGGGCCATGCGCACAGCAAGCGGCAGCAGACCGGAGCCTGGAGGGAGAATGAAGGTCACCAGGGGCTGCTATCGGGTCCCCAACCTCACGGCCCCTAGTTGGCGCTGGCGCTGGACTGCTTAATTACAAAAAGTGACCGTTCAGTGAAGAAGGGAACGCTTCCCTGAGAGACGGCTCCTGGCCCAGAGCCGCCCCTGGGGAGAGGTCAGCACGGAGCATGCCTGCCCTTGGCAGGACGCGGCTCTGACACTGGTTTAAGGGAGTCTTGTTTTATTTAAGAAGTCTGGCCTGGCCAGGTGGTGGCGCAGTGGATGGAGCATCAGACTTGGAGGAGGAGGACTCAGGTTCGAAATCCCGAGGTCGCCAGCTTTAGTGTAGGCTCATATGGTTGGAGCAAGGCTCACCAGCTTGAGCCCAAGGTCGCTGGCCTAAGTGAGGGGTCACTGGGTCTGCTAGGACTCCCCGGTCAAGGCACATATGAGAAAGCAATCAATGGACAACTTAGATGCCACAACGAAGAATTGCTGCTTCTCGTCTCTGTCTCTTCCTGTCTGTCCCTATCTGTCCTTCTCTCTGTCTCTCTCTGTCACACACACACACACACACACACACACACACACACAAAAAAGTCTGGACTTTGGACTTTTAAAAATGTACACAGGCTAAAATCTTGGTCTCAGATTTTAATTTCTCTTGCACTTGAATATATCAATATTCGATTTTCAATTTGCAGGAGATTCATTCCTGGTATTTTCATGTCTCCCTGAGAGTTTGCAAAAGGGGACGTGCTGGCCAGTCACTGACGGGGAACCTTCTGCAACTCGGCTCAGGGCTGTCCTTTAATCATACTGCAGACCCATGGTTTACCTGGTTGAATAGCACGGCTGGATGTAATTTGAGTGGGTATTAGGACCAGGGAGAATTTCCAGCCTTGGATAGAGTCTATTTCAATAATGTAATACTCTGAATCATTTCCAAAGCCTTTACAGGGCAGGAAAATAGAACTCCTCTACTCACCAGCATTCGTAGAAGGACACACACAGGGGGGCAGTCGACAGTTGGTGTAGGGGGGCAGGGCTTGTCCAGAGTCCTGACCCATGGCTGACGCCCTTCCCCAGGGGACCAGCACCACCCTCCAGATTAATCACAAGCCCAGTGGGTTTGGCGAGCAAACCGCCAGAGACACACACCCTCAGGGGAAACACACCCTCACCGCCCCTGGTGTTCCATCCATGGGAGTGGGCAGCCTACCCAGAACAGGACTGGCCTCTCCCTGCCCTTTCTCACGGGTCGTCGTCTCAGCTGACTGGTAATCTGGGGCGTGCACTGCCAGTCAGCCCGTCTTACTCGTGAGAGTGGGTTCCAGCAGTGAGCGTGGGAGGCTCGGCTCCTGCAGGCCGGGGGGCGCCGGCCTCCAGGCTGGAGGGTGACCGCCAGTCCATCCGCGGCCATCTGATCTCCCCTACGCTTGTCCTCCAACGCTGCCTTCATGTGTGACAGGGGCTACAGATCAGCCTAACGCTCTCCGATGTCTCCACTTCCCAGCCCGCTTCTCTACCCAGCACAGCTCAGAACAAGCTCAGCATTTTACCGAGTGAGGGCAATTTGGGTCATGTGGGTGACGGACACACTGGGGTTTACTACACACTCTTTGTTTTTGTTTGAAATTTTTCATAATAAAAAAAATGAATATATTTCATTAAAAAAAACACCCAAAAACCCTTTTCCCAAATCCCACCTCTCTGTAATTTAAGTAACAAACCCAGCTTGTTGGGTGCAGATACTGAGAGGTGGTCCCCTCCTCTGAGGCCCACACTGTGACTCCGCTGTGATCATGTCACGTGTTGAAGAGCGTGCCGGCGGCCAGTCACGTGCTCTGTGTGTCTGCCCTTCCCCCTCCCTCACGTAGCACACACTCCTGCCATCACCTTGCAGAAACTTCCTCCGGAAAGCCTGGAATCCTGCCGAGGTCTTGTTTCCGATCGACTCCCTGATGGTCAGGCCGGTGACGTTGTCGAGCAAAAGCAGGTCCGAGAGGTTGGCCGCCACCGGCGTCTGGGTGTTGTTCACCAGCAGGTGCACCCGAGCCGTCTGTGACACGCTCGACCCGGACACCTGGGACGGGGGAGGAGACGAGGGCAGATGCAAGGACAAGTCCAGCTCCCTAACAGGACGCTCCAGCTCGACGTGTGCGCGTTACGTCTTCAAGCAGAGAAGGCACATGCATGCACGCCTGCGGGTACACATATGTGTTGGGTACACACGCATGCACACACTTGTACTTGCACGCACGTGGCAAAAAATGTTGCTAGGAGGCTCACAGGCGCTCTGAGACGTCACCGGGGGCTGATTTCCAAGGCCCCGGGAGAGTTTTGACACTAGTCAAGCTGTTGCTTGGTGGCAGTTTCAGAGTAACTGGGACCCTGAAATGCGGGGAAGTCATTCCTACAGAGAAACTCAGAAGAAAAAGCATCCAGGCACAGAACCAATATCAGGCTGGGAAGCTCAGGACACCCGGTGTCACCAAGAAAAGTAAACAATGGTTCTTTCTTACTCCCTTATTCTGAAGATTTGGCCCCAAAGCCCTGCCTGGGGCCCCCAACTGCCAGCTGGTCTGCGGGGTCGTCCTGAGCTGGTCTCCTGCCCGCAGGGCCACCACCCCCCCCAGGCCCCGCCCAGGCGTGTCTCACTGGCACGGCTACTGGAAGCCGCCCAGTGGCACCCCACCGGCCTCTGGCCACCTTGTCCTGCTCCCCTCTCTTAACTTATCTGCCAGCATCCCTACCCCCCTGCCCCCAGCGTGCCCCTAGATAAGTGACTGGAGTATAAGTGACAAAAGCAGGTGGCAGGGCTGTGTTAGTGCACCGCCACCTCTGTAGAGGGGGAAGAGGAGGCATGTGTACGGGTCCACACAGGTGCACACACACAGACACACGCTCATAGTTGCATGCACACGGCAGCAAACATCTCCAGAAGGACACGGGAGACTAGAGCACTCGCTGTGTCCAGAAAGGGGAACAACCCCCCCCCCCCCAAGGGCCCAGGAGAAGAAGACGGCGTGCAGTAAACGGCCAACTCAGCAGGCTCGGCAGCCCAAACCCCGCACAGGAGGCCAGAGCAAGACTGGCCCTGGCCCCGCCCCGGGGAGACGGACCTCCAAAGTCCTTGGAACACCCTGCCTGGTAAGAACGTCTTCATACACCTGCGGCCTTGGGTGACACCAGGTAGCTCAGGCTGACATGTTTCCCGGTGGGGAGGTCTTGGGCCAGGCTGGACCATAGTGACCTCTGGAGGGGCTGGAGACTCGGTAACTGAGGTACCCTGTGCTCAGTTGCATGGGTACCCTGTGCTTATGTGACCCACCCCCGCCACAATAAAAATCCCGGACAGCAAAGCTCAGGTGAGCGAGCGTCCCTGGTCGACGTCACACATCACTGCTGGAAATTTAAATGCTGTCTGTATGAGTCCACCAGGGGAGGACAGCGGTCAGCTGTCTCTCCAGGACTCTGTCCCTTACATGTTTTCCCTTTGCCGACTTCGATCTGTATGCTTTCGCTGTGATAAACTATGACTGTGAGCACAACAGCTTTGCTGAGGTCTGCGGGTCCTTCTAGCACATGGCTGAACCTGAGAGGCCCCACCACGAGGACAAGGTGAAAAGCCATCGCATGGCAGTAAGGACCTGAAAGATATTAAATAACCTTTGAGATGCCAAGCACCACGGCAATGTTAAACCTACTCAGGGATCACAGCGGACTTCCGCTAACAATAACTCAATCGCTACCAAAAACCTTAGTCCTGGTGAAATCGTACATAACTCCTGTGTAGGTCACCTCATCACTCATGTGTCCAGACATGGGTGCATACCCTGTGCCCTGGTGATTCTTAAATGCATCCTCTCGCCAATACAGGACTGGGGCAGAATCCAATCACTGCACCCCCCTGCATGAGCCACCTACGGACACTTACCACTGCGCATTTCTGAAAAACCACTCCGCTCTCCAAAGTTCCTTGGATGTCTCCTGAAGTGTCTCCGTGCTACAATAAAATACAGAAAATTAGTTAGAAAGCAAAAAGTATTTCATGCTACACATATTTAATAAAAGAACAAGGTGAACTTCTAAGGAGGATAAAGAAAATACTTTGGCTAGTCTAGTAACTGCCTTAAGTAAATCTCAATGGTTTTTCTAAAAAGAGTATGAAAGGGTTCTCTGGTCAGTGGCTTGGATAGAGCATCCGCCTGACATATGGACATCCTAGGTTCGATTCCCGGTCGGGGCACACAAGAGAATTGACCCAACTGCTTCTCCTCTGTTCTCTCTCCCCCTTCTTTCCCTCCCACAGCCAGTGGCTCAATTGGGGCAAATGTCAGTCCTGGATGCTGAGGATAGCTTGGTTGGTCTGGGCACGTCAGCCTCAGGTGCTAAAAATAGCTTAGTGATTCAAGCATTGGCCCAAGACAATGGTTGCTGGGTGGATCCCAGTCAGAGTGTATGCAGGAGTCTGTCTCACTATCTCCCCTCCTCTCACTTGGAAAAAAAAAAAAAGAGTATTAAAGGACTGGCACTTAAAACCTATGAGGAAATAAAAATTTGGCTATGGGCAATGGGGCTCTTTCCTGGTCTGGGGTCACATAAATGACACCCATTGTCACAGGGATGCAACAACGCAGAGCTGACATTCCAGGGGAAAGCAAGTGTGCAGAGCCAGGGGCAAGCCCTTTAATGGCTGGTCACACATCAGTGCCAGCTAAGGGGGGGGCACCAGTTACACACACCAGGGACTGAGTGAACACAGGTCACAGCACCCTGGGGCAGCCTCCTGTGGGCTGGATGCATGATCAACATCGAGAGGCCACCAGGTTTGGCCTCCTACAGCCCTGCAGTGGCTCCCCTGGAAAAATACCAGTAGAAAGCCAGGGTCCACTAACCCGATGCCCACCCCCACGGACCCTCCTCAGCACAATGCATTCATCCCGCCCATGCCACAAGCCCCCCCTGACCCCAGGGCCTGGCCCCCATGGTATGGCTATATCCCTTACTTCCTGTACTCACAGCCCAGGCAGCTCTCAGCGACATTAGCAATCATGACGACGGCTACTATTTCCTCCAAGTGCCAGGTGCACGACCATCACTTTACATGCCCGCATTGTATTTCTCCCGTTTTACAGAGGAGGAAACTGAGGCTCAGGGAGGTGAGCTCACTTGCCCAAGGCTGCCCAGGCAGGAAGCTCGGACTCTATTCTGCCCTGGGTGACTCCCTATCCTATGATTCTTCCACAACACACAGTCCCTCTCCAGAGCATGACCCTCCCATCGCACAGGTGAACAAGGACGCACCGAGGAGCGATGTCTGGAGGACGCGCTGGCAACGTGCAGCGGCGTTAGCCTGCCCAGGCCTCTGTCCACCACCCTGCCCTCGTGGCTCTTTGACATGCCAGGGCCCCAGTGGTCTCTGAGAGCCCTCAAGCAGGGACCTTGCTGGCTATTCCTCTGATCCTCCTATAGCATCCTGCAAGCAACCGCCATAAGAAATACAGCTTGTAGAACAGATTATGCAGGAGGGGCGACTGAGCACGGAGCTGCTGCCGTGAGAGGCTTCTGCACATCAGCTAAGGGCATCGCTCGTCTTCCGCTGGCTCAGGCCCAGGTCTTGGGTTTCATCCTATCTCACCTCTCTCTCCACCCACACCCACTCCCAGAAAACCCCCTGACTCTGCTCTACCTGCAAACTATTTCCACAATCCCATCGCCTCCCAGCCACCCCTGACCACCGCCTGTCTCCATCATCCACCTGGCCTCCCCTGACCACCGCCTGTCTCCATCATCCACCCGGCCTCCCCTGACCACCGCCTGTCTCCATCATCCACCCGGCCTCCCCTGACCACCGCCTGTCTCCATCATCCACCCGGCCTCCCCTGACCACCGCCTGTCTCCATCATCCACCCGGCCTCCCCTGACCACCGCCTGTCTCCATCATCCACCCCAGCCACCCCTGACCACCGCCTGTCTCCCTCATCCACCCGGCCTCCCACCTGCCCTCTCCCTTGGTTTTCCAGCTCCCACCGCCTGTCTCCATCATCCACCCGGCCTCCCACCTGCCCTCTCCCTCGGTCTTCCAGCTCCCACAGCTGTCCTCTGTCCTCACACCTGCCGCGGAGATGCTTTAGTAAGATGGCTCTGGGCATGTCATGTTTCTGCTCCCCTGGCTTCCAGCCGACTCATGTAAGATCCTGAGTCCTGAGCACGGCCACGGGGCCTTTCCCGAGTGGACCCCTCCTCACCCTCTGGCCTCACCCCTCCCACTCCTCACCGCTTCCCTCCACCCCCTGCTCCAGCCACACTGGCCTGCTTGCTGGTCCTGGACCACATCAAGCACAAGCCGCCAGGGCCTTTGTCCCACTGTCATCTTAGTTTGGGAAACTCTTCTCCCAGTGCCCCTGGCCTGAGTCGTTCCTGACAGGGCTCTGCTCAACTGTCACCCCCTCAAAGTGCCTTCTCTAACCACCCTGTCTAGAGGGAGCTCCCTGCCATCTCTCTCAGTCCCCTCTGCCCACTGTATGTCTCTCTATAGCCTGACACCATTACTGAGTGTCCTCCTCCTGTCCCGATAATGCAGGTTTCTTAAGAGCAGAGACTGTCCTGTTCTCTCGTATCCCAAGCACCCAGAACCCAGCCTGGCACCTGGAAGGCCCTCCATAAACACTGGTAACAAACGGCCCACTCAGGAGTCTCTTGTCCACACCACCCTTCACTGCTTCTCTCCTTCCAACAAACTTCCAGCAGAACTTTCCGTGATGATGGGAATGTTCCATGGTCTGGGCTGTCCCATACAATAGCTACTAGCACATGGGGCCAGAGAGCACTTGAAAGGTTTACGTTTAAATGGCCACATGTAACTATGGCCACTGTATTGGGCAGAGCAGTTTTAGACCATCTGGGAACTGTCTAATAGTTCACCTTTAGCAGGAAGAGATGGGTGATAAGTTAACAGCGAGAATTTTTGTCCAGGTTTTCAGAGCACTTTCTTGTAGATCCGAGCAACAAACTTCTACCGAAGATTCCAGCACTAGCTTCCCAGAGGAAGGAGCACGTGCAAAGCTGGTAAGGTCAGGGGAGTGGACTCTGACCTCGGGGCCAGGACCAGGGCACAGGACTCCCTGCAAAGCCGGGCCACACACTTCCCACCTTGGGCGGCAGGAGCAAGTAAAGGGACCTTGCACAAACGTTCTGTCGTGGTACTTTCTAAAAGCTCAGTAAGTTGACACAGTATCATTAGTTTTGCCTTCTCTAGTAAAAACCCCAGAGCCAACAGTAGAAAGTGAAGGGGAGAGCTTTCAAGAGACCTAAAAGTCTGCAGCATGTGAAGCAGGTGCCCTGGGGACTGCAGGTGGAGAACTCCACTGGACCAGGGGAGCTGGGCCCTGGGGGAGGGCTGGGGGACCCCAGGTGGTGAGAGCCAGACCACGGGCATTGCTGGGAACAGAAGCCTGGGTTTGCCACTGGCCTGGGGGTTTAAGGGGGTGTAAGCAGCAGAGGGAAGTGGTCAGATGAATACCTTGGACAGATCTCCTATAGATCTCAGGAAACCGATGGGAGAGAGCACAAATTAGGGGGCAAAGGCAGACCCAGAGGAAACAGTCACCAGAGGACAGAAGAGAAGAGGTGGGGACTGAACCTAAGTGCCGGCGGGGATAGGAGGAAGGTCAGATATCCGAGCTGATCAGGGGGAGAAGGCAGTAGGATTGGTGACCAGTTGGAGAGAAGCGAGCGCTGAAATCTAGGGTGACAGCCAGGGCTCTGGGCCTTCCCCAGTTTGGGACCACAAAGGGAAGGGCAGGTGAAGCGAAAAGTGGCTAAACTCATCAACCTGGAGAGTGCAGTCCGGTAAACTCCAGCCAGTAATCCCAAGTGTCCTTTTCAACCGCTCCTCTCCGGTGGGGCGCTCCCATCCGTACGACGCTCTGCGTCCGCGAACTCTCCCAACCCTCAGATCGACCCCTTGGGGCAGACGCTGCAGCAGTTACAGCGCGGGACACGGAGGCACAAGAAGCGAAGCGACCTGCCCTGCCCCAGAGCTCTCGGGCTGCAGAATGGGATTCCACCCCGCCGCTGGCTGTCCGCAGCCACCTCGCAGCTGTCCCCACCCTTCCTGGGAGTTATCGGCCGTAAGCAGGACCCACTCGGGAACACGGCGCTGCGCCCTCCCTTTCTGATAAGTTCCCCCACTCCACGGAGCGTCCCGCCGCGGGTGGAGACGGAGCTCAGCCGCCCGAGTCAGATCCGAGACCGGGGCGGGGCCTGCTTACCTGCGCGGTCCGCCCGGGCCCCGCCTCGGGGGCTGCGTGGGCTGCGGGGGCCTCCGGGGCCGCCTGCGCGCCGAGGGGCCGCCGCGCCGGGCTCGGGCCCGCGGGGAGCCAGCTCCGGCCCCGGGGCCCAGCGGGCAGCGCCAGGGTGGCGGCCAGGAGGCCCCCAGCCAGCACCCACGTGGCGTGCCCCGCGGCGGCCGCCGACCCCATCGCCCGCAGCCGGCCAGCGGCTCCGAAGTGGCGGGCGCCGCGGAGTTGCGGCCGCTTCCGGGCCCAGGCCCGCCCCGCCGCCGAGCATGCCCAGTGCGCGCCGCCGCGGAAAGTTTTTCTGGAAGACGCCGGCATCTGGGGCTTGGCGGGTCGGGAGGCGAACCAGGCCGAGGGCGGGAGTGGGAGGGAGCGAGCCGGTCTGGCAAGGCCGGCGCCTGGCCCGCGAGCTCGGCACTGCGCACAACTGATCCGGAGACTCTCCCGCGCCCAAAGATTTCAGGGGCTTCAAGCGCCCCTCTACTGCTGCCTACCTTGCTCTCTGAGCCTTAGCTGAGACCCACCTCCTCCAGAAAGCTTTCCCTGACACC
This sequence comes from Saccopteryx bilineata, assembly GCF_036850765.1. NCBI lineage: Eukaryota > Metazoa > Chordata > Mammalia > Chiroptera > Emballonuridae > Saccopteryx > Saccopteryx bilineata. The sequence continues at coordinate 261,693,201 of NC_089494.1, forward strand.
CACCGGGCTGAAACCGGAGCCTGCCCCGGGCCCAGCAGCTCCCCAATAGAAGTATTTGGAGAGGCAAGGCCATGTGTCCTGGAGAGCCCAGAGGGGACAGGGCAGCCCAGAGAGGGGCGGGGGGGGGGGGGGATGGCAGCTCAGGACAGAGAGAGGGAAAGGTGACTCGTTTCTGGTTGGTTTAGTTCGGTCCAGTTGGGCACCCACTGCCTGAGCCCTTGCTGTGACTTAGACCTGGACCTAACCCTGCCTGCTCCCCACACACACACTCCCCAGGGCCAGGTGTGCAGGCCAGCCCCTGGAGGATGACTCTGGGAACCAGAGAGAGGGGACTTGGTGTCTGGAGCCAGAAGGCAGCAGCTGAGCAAACTCCTGAACTCTCCATGGGGATGGGGCTGTGCCTTGCTGTGGAGGGGAGACTGGGAGGTAGAGACAGCAGAAGGCCTGGTGCACCACTTCTCTGCTTCCTCCTGCTCCCTGGGCCCTCCGTCACAGTTTCCGCCTGTTCTCTGGGGAGAGGGCTCTCTCCCAGCCTTCCTGCAGGGCAGCCAGCCACAGCTGCAGCCTCAGGCCAGGAAGCCGGGCCACTGCCAGCCCGTTCTTCCCCCTCCAAGGACAGGCCTTCTCCTTCTCCGACTTGACATGGACAAGGTGATGGGGTTTGGGAAAGCAAGAATTTATTAGCTACTAAGCTTCCTACAGAGTACCTGGCAGTGTGCCAGGAGTGAGACAGGCCAAAGGCTAAATGCTAGCATATCGCTGGACAATCAATTCTACTTGACAATGAATAATTTAAAAGATGATTTTAATATTTAAATAACTTTAAAGCAAATGCAAAGAACATTATGTTTCTTTTAAAAAAAATAAAAACTTAACCAAAGAAATAGCCAGCATAAAGCAAGAACTCCTAGTTATTGTCCCCACAGACATTCCCAGGAGCCTCTGACAGACTTCCATGGAAACATTTAAGAGGCGCCGCATAGCATAGTGTGAGCCCTGAAGCCAGACAGACACAGGCATTAATGTAGCTCTTCTATTTCCTCATGGCAACAGCTGAGCGGACCACTTTTCCTCTCTAGCTGTCAGTTTCTTCATCTATAAAAACTAAATCTGGATAACAGTTTCCATCTTGCCCACCTGGAAGGATTGACAAGGAAATGATGGGGGGGGGGGGAGAAACTTAAAGGTGCACGTCCAGGTTAAGAACACAAAAGCCATTCTCTGTTGAAGTGGATCCCCGTGGTCCCCATGTCCCCGGCCGTCACAGGGAATTAAGCTCCAAACTGTAACAGTCTGTGTGTACGCGTGTGCACACTGGCACGTTCACGGCTGTCCCCCCAGCACCCAGGACAAGAGCTGGCTCAGTAAAGGTTTGCTTGAAGAAAGAACAGAGGCTGAGCTCCTCTGGTTGTCTCTGTCCCGGCAGAGCTGGGAGATCCCCCATGCCTGAGCTTTGTCTGGTTCCTTGCTGACCTGGTGCTCGTTGGATCAACAGGTTTTCTGTCAATGCTGAGGGAATGAATGACCACACAGTGTCTCATTTCTATGGGGGGCTGGGAGTGACAATCTTCCGCACACTGTCTTAGAGGAAAGCATTGACCATCCACAAAAGAAGAGGCGTTAAGACAGGATTCTTAAGAACAAATTCAGCCTGACCGGTGGTGGCGCACTGGATAGAGCATCAGCCTGGGACACCGAGTTCCCAGGTCCAGAACCCCAAGGTCGCCACTGGCTGGAGCAGAGGCTCACCAGCTTGAGCGTGGGATCATCGACATGGTCCCAGTGTCACTGGCTTGAGCCCAAAGGTTCTGACTTGAAGCCCAAGGGCTGGCTTGAGCGAGGTGTCACTGGCTCAGCTGGAGGCCCCTGGGTCAGGGCACATAGGAGAAGCAATCAATGAACAACTAAAGTGCCACAATGAGTTGATGCTTCTCATCTCTCTCCTCTCAAAAGAAAAGAGAGAGAGAGAGAGAGAAAGAAAGAAAGAAAGAAAGAAAGAAAGGAAGAAAGAGAGAGAAAGAAAGAAAGAAAGAAAGAAAGAAAGAAAGAGAAAGAAAGAAAGAGAAAGAAAGAAAGAAAACAAGTTCAGAAGCAGAGGGGACTATGCGGCCCAAGCATAGCCAACAGGCAGAGGTCAGAGACAAGGCTGGAGGCCGACTTGCACTGCGTCACTTAGCTCTGACTCTGAGCTTCCCCCTCTGAAAGTGGGGCGGATAATAGTACCCATCTCGGAGGGCTGATGAGGCTGAGATAGACTAAAGCTTGGTATAGCGTAAGCGCTTAATAAACTTCTAGGAGCAACACCACCCTTCCTTGCTGGGGACCCCTTTCTCCGCTGTTAAGTCCAGAGGCCCGGAGTAAAACCAAGAATCCTCCAAAGTTTTCCTCGGTGAAAACCGCGCCTCCCGCCGGGCATGCTCAGTGCAAAGGCCGGGCTGGGGCGGGGGTGGCTCAAAGTTTTGGGCGGAAGATTCAGGCTCCTCCCTCCGGCTCAGGCAGTGCAGGGACCCGGGAGAGGCGACGAAGGCAGGAGACGCCAGAAAGGCGGCGGAGCGCGCCGCACCCCTGGCCCGCCCGGGCTCCGAGCGCCGGGCTCCGAGCGCCGCGTCGCCGACCTGGAGGGGCCGTTGCGCCGCGCGGCGGGCCGGGGCGGTGCGCGGCGGCGGGCGGGATGCGGCCGGGCCGCGGCCTGAGCGCCCCCGATGGCCCGCGGCGGGGAGGCCTGCAGCCGCGACGCGCGGCTGCTGCTGGGCCGGGACGCGGTGCGGCCGGCGCCCGCCCTGCTGGCCCCCACCGTGCTGCTGGGCGCCGCGCTCGGACTCGGCCTCGGCCTCTGGCTCGGCCGCCGCGCCGCCCGCGCACGGCTGCGACACCAGGTGGGTCCGCCGAGCGGGCAGCCAGGGTGTGGGGCGCGCGGGGCGCGGTCTTCTTTGGCCCTCGGGTCGGGCTGTGACTCCGGGCTCTGAATCCACTGGAGCGTGATCCCGGGCTTCGCGCGCCGCCGGTCGTGCCCCGCGCTCGCCTTATCCAGGAGGAGGCTGGACATAGTGATTTCTGAGGGAAGCTGCTAAGTGACGGAAGGGCACTGTCCTGGGGTCCCCCAGAAGTGCCTGCCCCATCCTCAGCCGTGTGATGTAGACAGCCGCTAAAGCTCTCCCGGCCTGGGTCTCTCCTCTGTAGCACAAGCGGTTTGGACTGGAAGCCCAGCTGAGCATGGTGGACAGCAGGGCTGGGGATCCCCACCCCTGGATGTCCAGTCTGCCTCCCGGCTCTGTGCACGGCCTCATTAGCCTCTCTTGAGTCCCTGCCGCTGCATTAGGATGCATTCACGCCTTCCCTCCTTCATTCATCCCTACAGTACACGTTTGCTGAGAACTTTCTACCGCCAGTTCCGGCCAGTGGTCTTAGATGCCACCTCTGTGAGCAGGATAGACCCTACTGCTGCCACTGGAGGGTCACAACCTCCAGGAGACAGATTACCAGGAAACACGATTATAACACAGCCTCATGAGTTCTGTAATGGGGAAATAATACTGGCACTCACTGAGTGTTGACTGTTCCTTGTTGCCTTCACAGTGTTCTGTTTATACCATCCTGCTGTTGTTACTTTGTGAATGTAGTACTTTATCTCTGAGAGTTTTGTAATTATGTTAAGTTTTATTTTCCCCAGGCTGTGTCTGTTTCCTGCCTGCTTCCCCTTCTGTTTGTTTTGTGTTTGCCTTTCTTATTAGCCTCTGTAATCAAGTGGCTAGTGACTCTTGGCCTCCTGGTCATTTTTAACTGGGAAGCAAAAACAGTGATGCACCTCTATGGGGTCAATGAGCTTTTTCTCCTGGAGTCTTTACTGTAAGATGATCTGACTGGGGCCGTCCTGGTAGAACCCTTGTACTGGGCAGCTATGACTGCTAAACAAACAATCCCTAAATCTCTGACTTCATCATCTGCCCCTTTCCAGTCTACCCAGATTGCTCTAGCCACACGGGTTTCCCTGGACATGCTGAGTGTGCTTCTGCCTCAGGGCCTTTGCACGGGCTGTGCCCTCTCCCTAGAAAGCCGCCCATAAGATATCTGATTGGCTTGCTGTCTCACTTCCTTCAAGTTTTTCCTCAAATGCCATCTTGTCCAAGAAGATGTCCCCTCCCATTGTTCTCCATTCCCCATCCATTCCTCTTCTCTGTAGCACTTGCCATCTCTGACATAGTATGTATTTATTTCTTGGTTTACATCTCTCTTCTGTCACTAGACTGTAAGCTCCATGGAGGTGGGGATTTGTTTATTTTGTCCGTTACTCTGTTCCCATTAACTAAAATAAGGCTTACCACTGAGTAGATGCTCCATAAGAGTTGGTGAGGAACTCATTGACAAATGGGTGACATTTCTCCAGTTCAAAGATTATATCCATAAGCAGCCAGCGGTCAAAGAGGGGCTTGGCAAGTGTTTCAGGCATTTAAAATACAGTTGATAATTACGTTCACTGCAAACGCAGAATTAGCAAACACTGAATCATGGCCCCTGGGGGAAATACTCTAGTCACAACATTTTTCATTAACCGATCGATACGTACGTAGCCTTGTTTTATGTGTGTTTCTGTTCGAAGACACGTTATTTAATATGTATTGTTGATTTATTGACATTGAACTTATGGCCAACAGCACTGGAAGTTGTGCCTGAGCGAAGCTTACCACTTCTCACATGCATTTTCTCCGTGAGGCGCAGTCACAGCCCTTCCTGTGTTCAGGGCATTTTAAATGACAAAAGCACAAGAGAAGTGCAAGAAAAGAATGTCACTGAATAGAACACAGAAAGGATGCTTGCTACAGTACAGGCTGAGACAAGAGGCAGTCCATTCTCAGTTGGAAGTTCCAGTCGGGTGACTCGCACTTCTCACCGCTCTGCACATGCCCAGGAATGACCATAAAAGTGCCTCAGGTGTTGATGTTGGAGGTTACAAAGAAAATTTAGCAAGTGGGCAAATTTTCAAATGCAGAATCCACAAAGCGTGACCACTTGTCATTCACAATAAAGCCATTCTGTAATTTAAGGTAATCTAACATATTTTCTGAAAAGTCATCCAATGACATCGGAAATAACAGGAAAATTAATACGTATTCACGTGCCGTTTCCCGAGTTACGCTGTTACCAGCAAGGAGCCCGCAGGCCACGGTCGGGGACCGCTGACCTGGAAGAACAGTGGAATGAGCTTTGGCCCAAGTATTGCCTCTGGGTTCTAAGAAGGCGCTCCGGGGGTTCCTCAGTGGGTGACACCTGAACAGTCTTGAAGGGTGTGTAGCCAACCCCAGGTGGGGATGAGAGGTGGGACAGTGCACACACAGGGCCAGTGCACACAGACTGCTGGGGTCGGGGACCCGATGGCTGCAATCCCGGGGCACTGGGCTGACTGACTTAATGTGTCTCCCCTTACCTTTGGATTTTAGGTAGACGACGCTCAAAGTCTGCTCAGGAACTTAGAATCTAATGTGCAGACGCCCTCAGAAACCGGCTCCCCGTCCAGGAGGAGGAAGAGAGGAGCACGGACTTCGAAGGATGTGGAGGCTCTGGACGTAAGCAGGGTGTCCGGGTTTATTTGCTGAGGTGCACATTGGATGTCCTATGTCCTGGGACAGATGCCATCCAGCTGAGCCTCTGACAGATCTTAGGTCCCAGTAGGCTTCTTTTTTGAGGCATAATTTACTTACAGTAAAATGCTCTGGCTTTAAGTTTACAGTGTGATGACTGACAGGTGTATACACCCTTGAAACTGATACCCCTACCAGGAATGGTCCATTACCCTGTAAAGTTCTCCGGTGACCCTGGGCCCCTTTCTGGTTTTTTTGTTTTTGTTTTTGTTTTGTATTTTTCTGAAGTAAGAAGCAGAGAGGCAGAGAGACAGACTCTGGCATGTGCCCGACCGGGATCCACCTGGCATGCCCACGAGGGGGCGATGCTCTGCCCATCTGGGGTGTTGCTCCATTGTGGCTGGAGCCATTCTAGCGCCTGAGGCAGAGGCCATGGAGCCAACCTCAGCACCTGGGCCCAACTTTGCTCCAATGGAGCCTCGGCTGCGGGAGGGGAAGAGAGAGACAGAGAAGAAGGAGAGGGAGAGGGGTGGAGAAGCAGATGGGCGCTTCCCCTGTGTGCCCTGGCTGGGAATCGAACCCGGGACTTCCACACACCAGGCCGACGCTCTACAGCTGAACCAGTCAGCCAGGGCCCTTTTCTGTTTTACCCCGTACCCCAAGCCCCTTCCAGAGGCAGCCACAGCTGTGACTTGCAGCACTGGGTTTGGTTTTGCTGTTCTAGACTGTTCCGTGTGCTTTCTCATGCCTGCGTTCCCTCGGTGTCTTGCTTCTGAGATTTATCCGTGTCGTTGCACTTGTCGGTAATTCGTCCTCTAATTGCTTGGTCCTTCATGGGGATGTGCCACAGCGTGGGGTGTGCAGTGCTCAGCTGATCTGAGTAAGGCTTCTGCGAATGTTTGCATATGTTTGTTTATTTGTTTTCATTTTGTTCCACTTCTTTTATGTAAATACTGGGCAAATATCTAGGAGTAGGAGTCCTGGGCCTCTGATGGAGATGTTAAAAAATGGGTTCTTCCTGTACCTCTTTCCTGGCCCCCCACTCCGTCTAGCCCAAGGACCTGCCCAAGGGACATTGCTTCCTGCCTTGGAATCCAGGATTCTGGAACCCAGTCTCAGCTCCACTACCCGTTTGCTGTGTGATGTTGGGCAAGAAACATAACCTCTCTGAACCTCAGGTTTCTCAGCTTTATGATGACAGCAATAAGCTGATTCCGCGGGGTCACCCGTGAGTTAACTCTGTGGTCATTCCTGCCACAGAATAAGTGCTCAAGCTACTTTGCAGGGAGCCAAGTCTTTCTATGTCCCCAGGAAGCTAGCTCATTTTTTCTACTCAGTAATGTTTACCCTGTTAACTGTTTAGCTACGCCCAGGCTATGCCCATTACCAAGCTAATAATTGCCAGGAGCTCAGTTAAAGATCTGCCCGCTCCAGTGACGCCTGCCCAGATGTCCCTGCCTTCTGCAGGCCGAGCTTGTCAGAGAATGTGCACGGGATTGGGTGACGGGTGAGTCGAGCTGTAACCCCTGCGTCTTCTAACACACAGAAGGCCAAGATGTGCGTGCGCCATGTCACTCCTCGCATGAGCTCGGGTTTTGATAAATAGCTCGCATCAGCCAAAAGCAAACGGAAAATTCCAGAAGGCTTTGGGGCGCACGACCCCCCCAGCCTCGGCCTTGGCTCGCTCCATCCAGGCCCTGCGTGTTGGAGAATGGAGTAGACTGCTTCCTTTGTGGGCGCATGCGTGCCTTTGCCGGGAAGAACCCCACTGTGCTGGCGCTGGAAGTGCTGCTCTTCTCCTACAATTGTGCTCTACTCTCCTCAGTAACTGCATCGCTTCAGCTGAAGAAGCTTTGCATGGAACCCTCACTCACTGCTGGTGGGAATGTAAACTGGTACAGGCCACCTGAAGTCAGCAGGAGATAGGAAATAGTCAGAACTAGAGCAGAACTAAATGAAACAGAGAAGAAAAAAGCTATAGAAAAAAATTAATACAAAGAGCTGGTTCTTTGAAAAGATCAATAAAATTGACAAACCCCTGGCTTGAGTCACTAAGGAAAAAAAGAGGAAGGACTCAAATAAACAAAATCTGAAATGAAGGAGGAGAAATTACCACAGACATCATAGATATACAAAGGATCACAGTAGAATACTATGAAAGATTAGATGCCACCAAATTCAGCGATCTCGAAGAAATGGATAAGTTTCTGGAACTATACAATCTTTTGAGACTGAGTCATGGAGAAGTGGAAAACCTCAACAGACTCATAAGCAGAGAGGAAATAGAAACAACAATCAAAAACCTCCCCAAACATAAAAGTCCAAGGCCAGATGGCTGCACTAGTGAATTCTACCAAACATTCAAAGGTGATTTGGTACCTATCCTTCTCAAAGTCTTCCCCCAAATAGAAGTAATACTGCTCATCACATTTTATGAAGTCAACATAACCCTGATACCAAAACCTGGCAAGGACAACACAAAAAAAAGAAAACTATGGACCAGTATCTCTAATGAATACAGATGCTAAAATCCTAAACAAAATGCTACCAAATGGAACACAGCAATTCATTAAAAAAATAATACATCACGATCAAGTGGGATTCATTCCAGGAGCACAAGGATGGTTCAACGTATGCGAATCTATCAATGTAATACAGCACATCAACAACACAGGACAAAAATCATATGATCTTATCAACAAATGCAGGAAAGGCAGTTGATATGATACATCAATAGAATGGGTAGAGAAGGAAAGTACCTCAACGTAATAAAGGCCATATATGACAAACCAGCAGCCAATATATTACTAAATGGTGAAAAACTGAAGGCTTTCCCTCTAAAATCCGGAACAAGACAAGGCTGCCCACTCCCTCTACTCTTACTCAACATAGAACTGGAAGTCCTAGCCAGAGCAGTTGGGCAAGAGAAAGAAATCAAAGGCATCCATATCAAGGAAAGCTATCACTTTTTGCAGATGACATGATCCTACAATATATAGAGAAAACCCCAAAGACACCACCAAAAAACTATTAGAAACAATAAACAAATAGAGTAAAGTCACAGGATAGAAAATCAGTATACAAAAGTCAAATGCTTTTGTATAAGCCAACAATGAAACTTCAGAAAATGAAGTTTCTTTTACATTTGTAACAAAAAAGAATAAAATACCTATGAATAAACTTAACAAAGAATGTGAAGGACCTATATACTGAAAACTGCAAAACATAATTAACAAAAAGGAAATTGAAAAAGACATAATGAAATAGAAAAATATCCCACATTCATGAATTGGAAGACTCAACGTAGTTAAAATGGCTATATTATCCAAAGCAAAATACAAATTTAATGCAATCCCTATTAAAATACCAATGTCATTTTTAAAAGAAATACAACAAAAAAAAATCACCAAATTTTTATGGAACCATAAAAGACCCCGAATAGTCAAAGCAATCCTGAGAATAAAGAATGAAGCCGAGATATCACATTCCTGACTTCAACTTATACCACAGGGCCACTATAATCAAAACAGCGTGGTGTTGGCAGAAAAACAGACAGACAGACCTATGGAACAATATTAAGAGCCCAGAAAGAAAACCACATACATATGAACAAATAATTGTTGACAAAGGAGCCAAAAACACACAATGAAGAAAAGAAAGCCTCTTCAATAGATGGTACTGGGGAAACTGGAAAGCTACATGCAAAAGAATGAAACTTGACTACACCTTGTCCCCCTGCACAAAAACTAATTCAAAATGGATCAAAGACCTAAATATAAGACCTGAAACAATAAATTATATAGAGAAAAATAGGTACTGAACTGTATGGACCTTGGTCATAGAGAGCACTCTATGAATTTGACCCCAAAGGCAAACGAAGTGAAGGCAAAGATAAACGAATGGGACTACATCAAACTGAAAAGTTTCTGCACAGCAAAAGAAACTGACAACAAAACAAATAGGCAGCCAAGCAAATGGGAGATGATATTTGCAAATAACAGCTTTGAAAAGGGGATAATAGCCAAAATATATAAAGACCTTACAAAGCTTAGCTGCAAACAATTCAATTAAAGAACAGGGAGAGGATCTGAATAGACACTTCTCCCAAGAAGACATACAAATGACCAACAGATATATGAAAAGATGCTCATCTTCACTAGCTATTAGAGAAATGCAAATCAAAACTACAATGTGATACCACCTCACACCTGTTAGACTGGCTGTTATTAACCAGAGAGGTAATAACAAGAGTTGGAGAGGCTGTGGAGAAAAAGGAACCCTCACTTACTGCTGGTGGGAATGTAAACTGGTACAGGCATTATGGAATACAGTATGGTGGTTCCTCAGAAAATTAAGACTAGAGCTACCGTCTGACCCAGCAATCCCTCTACTGGGTACCCATCCAGAAAACTCAAAAACATTGGTACACAAAGACACATGCACCCCCATGCCCATTGCAGCATTATTCACAGTGGCCAAGACATGGAAACAACCAAAGTGTCCCTTGATAGAGGGTTGGATAAAGAAGATGTGGTGCATGGCCCTGGCCGGTTGGCTCAGCGGTAGAGCGTCGGCCTGGCGTGCGGGGGACCCGGGTTCAATTCCCGGCCAGGGCACATAGGAGAAGCACCCATTTGCTTCTCCACCCCCCCTTCCTCTCTGTATCTCTCTTCCCCTCCCGCAGCCAAGGCTCCATTGGAGCAAAGATGGCCCGGGCGCTGGGGATGGCTCCTTGGCCTCTGCCCCAGGCGCTAGAGTGGCTCTGGTTGCAGCAGAGCAACGCCCCCTGGTGGGTGTGCCGGGTGGATCCCGGTCGGGCGCATGCGGGAGTCTGTCTGACTGTCTCTCCCCATTTCCAGCTTCAGAAAAATACAAAAAAAAAAGAAAAGGAAAAAAAAAAAAAGGAAAGGAAAAAAAAAAAAAAGAAGATGTGGTGCATATATACAATGAAATATTACTCAGCCATAAAAAATAGTGACATATTGCCATTTACAACAACATGTATGGTCCTTGAGAACATTATACTGAGTGAAATAAGTAAATCAGACAAAACTAAGAACTATATGATTTCGCACATTGGTGGGATATAAAACTGAGACTCATGGACACAGATAAGAGTGAAGTGGTCACCAGGAGGAGGGGGTTGTGAGAGAGGGTTGGGGGGAAGGAGTAAAGAGATAAATACCTGGTGACGGAAATGATTTGACTTGGGTAACGGGAACACAACACAATCCGCAGTTCAAGTGCTGTAGAAATGTTTACCTGAATCCTATGGACTCTACTGCTTAATGTCACCACATTAAATTGAATTTTCTAAATTAAAAAAAAATTTTTTTTTTTAAAAAGAAAGATCATTTGATTGCCAAGTGGAGGATGAAATGGAAGGTGTCTCCCTTTAAGCCTTAGTTGGCCGCTCTAGAACCAGGGAGTCTGGGTTCACTTCCTAGGTCTGGCATTTATTAGCTGTGTGACCTTGGGCACATGGCTCGATCTCTCTGTGTCCCATCTGCCTTATGTGAGAAGTGGAGACAGTGCCTCTGTGGCTGGACCCTTTGAAGCTTCAGGAGGTGACACATGTTGGTGGTCTTTCCCATTCTTGTCATCCAAGTCCACTTTTGTGAGTCATAAGGGGTGGATAGCAGTGACAAGAGTTGTGGCCCTTGCCCCTCCCTGCCTGCTCAGTAGGGCAGCATGGGAAACGCTCTCTGGAGACAGATAGGGCCCAGGTTGCTGGCTCAGTCAGGTGTATTTCACCCTTCACGTTATGAGGAAGTGGAACGTCTGTATCTTTCGCTCATTGCTTGGAGATCTTTCTTCGAGATTTAGCTGAAAAGTGCTGAGCTAGGAGCAGACGTGGTTTCCACTGCCAGGCTCTTGGGAACGTTGGGTACAGATTGCTCGGGGTCTGGGCTCCAGGCTCCTGACTTGCCTGCCTGCTCACCTCCGTCCACTTGCTGGTTGTTTCCAAAGCATTCATTCAGGGGGACGACCCTGACGGAGGACAGATACGGAGAGATGTGGGGATGGAGAGCAGGCTGGGATTGAGTGTGTCCAGCTGCGGTCAGGAAGGCTTCCCGGGGGAGGCGGTACCTGAGCAGGGCCTCATGGGCTCCTCACCACTCCTCACAGCTGCCATGGTTTTGCTTCTGTCCTGTCCCAGCCATTCTGCTGGTGCTTCCCTAGGTGGTCCTGGGGACAGACGCACAACCGGGGAAGACCAAGGCTCAGAGAAATGCAAGGACGTGGCCCACCACTGCTTTGTTATTTAAGGATCTAATCCAAAGTCTTGCGTGAATACTGTGTGTATATATACCACTGGCAATGCTAAAGTTACTATGTTTGACTTTTTGATGAAAATGTGGTTCACAGTTTTTAGAAACACTCTGATTAATTATTGTCATGTTATTTAAATCCTGATTTTATCCAAAGGTGAAGACTTGGAATTAAATGAATGTGCAATATAACATCTGTCTGTCCATTCATCCACCTGTCGGTACATTTATCCCTCCCCACCCATTCTTCCACCTACTCATCCATCTATTCATATCTGTCCATCCACTCATCTGTCCATGTAGCCATCCACCCATTTGTCTATCCATCTCTCCGTCACCCATCTATCCATCATTCATCCATCTGTCTATTCATCAATTCACCTGCCCATCCATCATCCATCCATCCATCCATCCAACCATCCACCATCCAACCATTCACCTGCCCATCCATCCATCTGTCCATCTGTCCATCCATAATCCATCCATCCATTATCCATCCATCCATCCATCCATCTATCCATTCATTTACTTGCCCATTCACCTATCCATCTACCTGTACATTCATCTCTACACTCATCTATCCACCCATTTATCCATTCATTCATCCATCTATCCATCCAACCATTCACCTGCACATCCATTTATCTCTCTGTTCATCCATCCACCTACCTGTTGTCTTTCTGTCCATTCATTCATCCCCCCTATTCATCCATCCATCACTCATCCATCTACCAAGTGAGTACCTACTTAGATCTGTCTGCCCATTGTGGCCCCTCTCCCAGGCCATTGTTGCAAATGGATGTGGCCTTTTGGGAACTCTTGCTGGTTTGTCCTTCACCTTCCGGAAAGCCGCCATGCCATTTGTTCTTCTTCCTTCCCAGGAGCACGAGCTCTCCTTCAACAGCAACATCACAGCATTTGCCCTGAAGGCCAGAGTTGTCTACCCCATCAACCAGAAGTTCCGGGTGAGAGTCCTGAGCCCCACCTTAGACACGCAGTTATTCAGTAATGTACTAGAGATCGGGGTAGGAGCCGTGGGCTTCAATGTGCAATTCGGGTTCTCTTTGAGGGTTCTATAGCAAGACACTTTAATAGGGAGAAATCTGAGACTTTGTAACTGAGCAACAGTTTAGGGTTGATCCATTGGATGATGGCGTTGCCAGGGTCCGGAAATGCCTGTGGTAGGTCGGGGTAAGGAATTACCGTAGTCTGTTGTATCCTCAGGGACCCCAGGTGACAGCACCGTAGGACAGCATCCACCCTGCTCGTTTAACACTGACGCAGACATCGTCCCTAGTGTCTTGTTCACAGACCCCAAGACTAACGCCGGCAGCCGACATGGAACACATATTGTAGGGCCGGCAGAGTGCTAAACGTGTGTCATGCGTGAGGCATTTCAACCTTGAACTATTCCTGTAAGATCCATAATATTATCATCTCCCCTTTACACATAATGAAGCGGGGGCCCAGAGAGGCTAATGACCTGCCAGAGGTCAAACTACAGAAAGTGGCAGGGCCACCAGCCAACCCTTACCCACCCCAACCCACACCTGGCTGCAGGTTCTTACCTGAAGGCAGGAGGTCACACCTGCGGCCGGGAGTGTTGCAGAGAGTGGCGTATCCCATGATGCCTCAAGGAGCCCTTGACCAATGAGATGATCTGTGAAAAAAAAGTAGAAAAAGAGTTTCCTGGTCGAGAAAGCTGAGGAAAGTGCTGCCCACTCTCGTGGTGGGAAAGAGGACAGGGTCCGGAGTCACCGTGGCTCGGTCCTAACTCCCACCCGCACCATGTACTGCTGGTCATTTCCTGACTTCTGGGGCCTCAGTTTCTTTATTCAATGGGAGTAACGGGCCCTCCTGCCTCACCCGGTTGTTTGGGGGTTAAATCAGACGATAGACAGATGGCTTAGAACAGTGAGTGACATCTAAGCCCTCGGGACATGTTCGGTTTCCCAAATTGTTGCTCGTTTTTGGAGACAGCCAGGGCATAGCGAAGGCCCTGAGCATCCCCATGCCAAAGAAGCTATTCCGCCTCGTTTAACACAGACTGTCCCAAAGTGGATTTCCTGTGGAACCTTTAACCGGGAACAGAAACTGGTCACGGTGCATGGAACAGTTCCCTGGAACACACACTGGGAACCGCCTCCTTCCCGTAGCTGTGGGGGGCGGGAGGGGGCAGACTCCCAGAGCAGGGGCAGTGCTTCATCTCCACACCCCCTGCTGGGCAGCCTCATCTCCACACCCCCTGCTGGGCAGCCTCCGGTGGCCACTGCGGGGGCTCCAGGGCCAGGGAGGCATCGCTCTCACCCTGGAGGCCGGCCCAGTCTGGGTGGGGGACCGTGCGGACCCGGGCGTGGGCTGGGCGGCAGACGAGGCAGGTGGTGGGGTGTGTGTCTGGAGGAAGGGCCGCTTCGGCCCCACGGGGGAGGGTGTTCAGCCTGGGGGACAGTCCTCCCACCCAGGCTGTACCAGGCTGTGACCTCTTGTGGTCATGGCAGGAACTCATTTCTCTGATGAGGCACCGTGAGCTCGTCTTCGGGCCGTGCCATGGGTGGCACCTGGAAGACCTGGGGACAGGAGGTGAAGAAGAGCAAGGTGGCCAGCAGGTTAGGTGACAGAGCAGGCTGGGGGGGCTGAGACGGCAGCAAGAGGTGGGTCGGGGCAGGTGGGCCGCTGGAGGGCAGGTCCAGGGGGCGGCCAAGCGCCAGGTGCAGGGGCCATCAGGGCACAGAGGGGGCTCGTATCTGAGGGCTAGGGGCCTGGCCCCCCGGGGAAAGGAGCTGTGACTGGGGTCCACTCACACCCCTCCCCAGTCTGCCGCAGCCTGGTCACCCTGGGAGCCACGTCTCCTGTCACTCGGGAAGTGACCGGAAGAGACTCCCGATGGTCACATGCTCTAAGACCTAAGAGTCTGATTTCTCTTCTGCCGCCCCAGCCTCTGGCCGACGGTTCCTCCAACCCGTCTCTGCACGAAAACCTAAAGCAGGTTGTTCTGCCCAACCAGCCGGGGGAGGTGTCTGCGTCCAGCAGCCTGGGGAGCCTGAGCCAGGCCGAGAAGGACGACGGCGGCAGCTCCTCGTCCAGCATCCACTCGGCCGCCAGCGACGACAGGTTCCTCGGCCGGACCTTCCTGCGGGTCAGCAGCTTCCCCGAGGCGCTGACCTGTGAGAGGTGAGGAGGGAGGGGCCGGAGGGAGGACACGGACCGGTGAGTCGCAGCACGACCGTGAGAGGACACGGAGGCCCAGGGCGGCCGGACGCACAGCCACCCGGCGTCAGAGTGGGGCCCAGGGCCCCTCTGTCACTTGCCACATGGGTCGACCAGCATGAGGGTGACGGAGGCAGGCCCGAGCGTTGGGGAGAGCCAGCAGAGGGGACTCTGGATCACTGCCGCGCCCTGGGCATGGCACAGCGCAGCTGACACTGACTGAGCCTCTGGGCGCTGGGCAGGGCGCCAAGCACTTTGCGGGGACAACCTGCTGTGCCAGCACAGGGGTTGGGTCTGTCTGGTTCCCTGCCCGTCTCCACCGCCAGTGGGGGTGTGGGGCGGGTTCAGGGAGGAATGACTGTGAATCAGTCAAGGAATGAAGGCCTCCCAACAACCTGATCGCGTTAAGTGCTAGCTTTGTCTCCATTTTATGAAAAATAGAGTTTCAGAGAAGCTGAGTGACTTGCCCGTGGTCACACAGCAGATGGCGATCGAGCCAGGTTTGACCCCACGGCCGTATCTCTGAAGCCCACGCTCGCAATCAGCAAACTACCCAGCTCGGAGGGGGCTCAGCAGGTTGTAGGTGCTCAGGAAACAGTCTGGCAGGTCCGTGGGTCGGTCCTCAGGCCGGGTGCGTGGGTCGGTCCTCAGGCCAGGTCCGTGGGTCGGTCCTCAGGCCAGGTCCGTGGGTCGGTCCTCAGGCCGGGTGCGTGGGTCGGTCCTCAGGCCGGGTGCGTGGGTCGGTCCTCAGGCCGGGTGCGTGGGTCGGTCCTCAGGCCGGGTGCGTGGGTCGGTCCTCAGGCCGGGTGTGTGGGTCGGTCCTCAGGCCGGGTCTGTGGGTCGGTCCTCAGGCCGGGTGCGTGGGTCGGTCCTCAGGCCGGGTGTGTGGGTCGGTCCTCAGGCCGGGTGCGTGGGTCGGTCCTCAGGCCGGGTGTGTGGGTCGGTCCTCAGGCCGGGTGCGTGGGTCGGTCCTCAGGCCGGGTGCGTGGGTCGGTCCTCAGGCCGGGTGCGTGGGTCGGTCCTCAGGCCGGGTGCGTGGGTCGGTCCTCAGGCCGGGTGTGTGGGTCGGTCCTCAGGCCGGGTCCGTGGGTCGGTCCTCAGGCCGGGTGCGTGGGTCGGTCCTCAGGCCGGGTGTGTGGGTCGGTCCTCAGGCCGGGTCTGTGGGTCGGTCCTCAGGCCGGGTGTGTGGGTCGGTCCTCAGGCCGGGTCTGTGGGTCGGTCCTCAGGCCGGGTCTGTGGGTCGGTCCTCAGGCCGGGTCTGTGGGTCGGTCCTCAGGCCGGGTGTGTGGGTCGGTCCTCAGGCCGGGTGTGTGGGTCGGTCCTCAGGCCGGGTGTGTGGGTCGGTCCTCAGGCCGGGTGTGTGGGTCGGTCCTCAGGCCGGGTGTGTGGGTCGGTCCTCAGGCCGGGTGTGTGGGTCGGTCCTCAGGCCGGGTCCGTGGGTCGGTCCTCAGGCCGGGTGTGTGGGTCGGTCCTCAGGCCGGGTCTGTGGGTCGGTCCTCAGGCCGGGTGCGTGGGTCGGTCCTCAGGCCGGGTGCGTGGGTCGGTCCTCAGGCCGGGTGTGTGGGTCGGTCCTCAGGCCGGGTCCGTGGGTCGGTCCTCAGGCCGGGTCTGTGGGTCGGTCCTCAGGCCGGGTGTGTGGGTCGGTCCTCAGGCCGGGTCCGTGGGTCGGTCCTCAGGCCGGGTCCGTGGGTCGGTCCTCAGGCCGGGTCCGTGGGTCGGTCCTCAGGCCGGGTCCGTGGGTCGGTCCTCAGGCCGGGTCCGTGGGTCGGTCCTCAGGCCGGGTGCGTGGGTCGGTCCTCAGGCCGGGTGCGTGGGTCGGTCCTCAGGCCAAGTGTGTGGGTCGGTCCTCAGGCCGGGTGTGTGGGTCGGTCCTCAGGCCGGGTGCGTGGGTCGGTCCTCAGGCCGGGTGTGTGGGTCGGTCCTCAGGCCGGGTGCGTGGGTCGGTCCTCAGGCCAAGTGTGTGGGTCGGTCCTCAGGCCGGGTGTGTGGGTCGGTCCTCAGGCCGGGTGTGTGGGTCGGTCCTCAGGCCGGGTGTGTGGGTCGGTCCTCAGGCCGGGTGTGTGGGTCGGTCCTCAGGCCGGGTGTGTGGGTCGGTCCTCAGGCCAAGTGTGTGGGTCGGTCCTCAGGCCGGGTGTGTGGGTCGGTCCTCAGGCCGGGTGTGTGGGTCGGTCCTCAGGCCAAGTGTGTGGGTCGGTCCTCAGGCCGGGTGCGTGGGTCGGTCCTCAGGCCAAGTGTGTGGGTCGGTCCTCAGGCCGGGTGTGTGGGTCGGTCCTCAGGCCGGGTGTGTGGGTCGGTCCTCAGGCCGGGTGTGTGGGTCGGTCCTCAGGCCGGGTGTGTGGGTCGGTCCTCAGGCCGGGTGTGTGGGTCGGTCCTCAGGCCGGGTCCGTGGGTCGGTCCTCAGGCCGGGTGTGTGGGTCGGTCCTCAGGCCGGGTGTGTGGGTCGGTCCTCAGGCCGGGTGTGTGGGTCGGTCCTCAGGCCGGGTGTGTGGGTCGGTCCTCAGGCCTGGTGTGTGGGTCGGTCCTCAGGCCGGGTGTGTGGGTCGGTCCTCAGGCCGGGTGTGTGGGTCGGTCCTCAGGCCGGGTCCGTGGGTCGGTCCTCAGGCCGGGTGTGTGGGTCGGTCCTCAGGCCGGGTGTGTGGGTCGGTCCTCAGGCCGGGTGTGTGGGTCGGTCCTCAGGCCGGGTCCGTGGGTCGGTCCTCAGGCCGGGTGCGTGGGTCGGTCCTCAGGCCGGGTCCGTGGATCGGTCCTCAGGCCAGGTCCGTGGGTCGGTCCTCAGGCCGGGTGTGTGGGGCCTGTGGGTCGGTCCTCAGGCCGGGTGTGTGGGGCCTGTGGGTCGGTCCTCAGGCCGGGTGTGTGGGGCCTGTGGGTCGGTCCTCAGGCCGGGTGTGTGGGGCCTGTGGGTCGGTCCTCAGGCCGGGTGTGTGGGGCCTGTGGGTCGGTCCTCAGGCCGGGTGTGTGGGGCCTGTGGGTCGGTCCTCAGGCCAGGTGTGTGGGTCGGTCCTCAGGCCGGGTGTGTGGGTCGGTCCTCAGGCCGGGTCCGTGGGTCGGTCCTCAGGCCGGGTCCGTGGGTCGGTCCTCAGGCCGGGTGTGTGGGTCGGTCCTCAGGCCAGGTCCGTGGGTCGGTCCTCAGGCCGGGTCCGTGGGTCGGTCCTCAGGCCGGGTGTGTGGGTCGGTCCTCAGGCCGGGTCCGTGGGTCGGTCCTCAGGCCAGGTCCGTGGGTCAGGCCGGGTCCGTGGGTCGGTCCTCAGGCCAGGTCCGTGGGTCGGTCCTCAGGCCGGGTCCGTGGGTCGGTCCTCAGGCCGGGTGTGTGGGTCGGTCCTCAGGCCGGGTGTGTGGGTCGGTCCTCAGGCCAGGTCCGTGGGTCGGTCCTCAGGCCAGGTCCGTGGGTCGGTCCTCAGGCCAGGTCCGTGGGTCGGTCCTCAGGCCGGGTCCGTGGGTCGGTCCTCAGGCCGGGTCCGTGGGTCGGTCCTCAGGCCGGGTGTGTGGGTCGGTCCTCAGGCCAGGTCCGTGGGTCGGTCCTCAGGCCGGGTCCGTGGGTCGGTCCTCAGGCCGGGTGTGTGGGTCGGTCCTCAGGCCGGGTCCGTGGGTCGGTCCTCAGGCCAGGTCCGTGGGTCAGGCCGGGTCCGTGGGTCGGTCCTCAGGCCGGGTCCGTGGGTCGGTCCTCAGGCCGGGTCCGTGGGTCGGTCCTCAGGCCGGGTGTGTGGGTCGGTCCTCAGGCCGGGTGTGTGGGTCGGTCCTCAGACCGGGTGTGTGGGTCGGTCCTCAGGCCGGGTCCGTGGGTCGGTCCTCAGGCCAGATCTGTGGGTCGGTCCTCAGGCCAGGTCTGTGGGTCGGTCCTCAGGCCAGCCTGCTCTGGAGCTCGGTGAGTTTAAGGGGCCCTGGACACAGCCCAGGGCTGTGGAAAGAGTGGTCTCAGATTCCCAAGCTTGGTGTGGACCGTGAAGGTGGCCCAGGGCGGGAGGGACCTGACTGACTAGGCTCCTCGTTGGTTCGGCCCGCCCTGCTGGAAGAGGCTATTCCTGAGGGTGTGGACTTAGAGGACTTCTGACAGTGCAGGTGGAGGGCAGGCGTTTCAACATGTTTGCCTGTGTAGGAAACAAGATAAAGGCCTTTATTTACACCCTGCCTGTTGTCTGCCCCATGACCGTGTGACCCATACTTGATTTCTCTGACCCTCGATTTCCCCGTCTGTAAAATGGGCACAAGAGTGATGCCATTCAGCACTCAGAATGGTACACGGGATATTAGACACGCTGGTGACCAGGAGGAGGCGTTCATTTCATTTTTCCCTCCTTCCAACTCTTCCGGCTTTGTCCTTGATGTCCAGACAACAGCTCCCTTCTGGTCACAAGTGGGTGTCACGTAGCCCCTCCGATTCCTTCTCTGTAGACCTGGGGGTGGCCGTTAGGAATCTCCGCCCTCTGCAGAACTTAAATCCAGCTTGTACCGAAGCAGGGATGAGCTGCTGCTCTGTAACCTCTCTCCCTGCCTCGAACACTCTAACCCCGTGGTTTTCCACGGCCGGCCCGTGGTCCGTGGACTGCTGACCGTCCGCCGGAAGTTCCGTGCTGGTCTGCGAGAGAGTGACCCAGCCTGGCGTTGTGTGAAGATGACGCAGACTCCCGGTTGGAAACCGCTGCCCTGACGGTCCTTTCTGTTTCTCCCGCGGCCGCAGCGCGGACGTGGACCTGTGCATCTATAACCTTCACCTAAAAGATCTGCTACAGCTGGACACGGCGCTGAGGCAGGACAAGCACGTGGTGAGGGGGAGAGGTGGGCTTGTCACCCTTTCACGGCTCAGGAGCCGGGACCCGGGCTGTGGGGGCAGTGAGTCCCGGAGACCCTCGGGAGGTGGGTGTGGGTCACGACGGAGCCAGCGCAGCAGAGGGGGGGGATGTCGTAGGCACAGACCCCTAAATGGAAAAGCTGTCTCTGCCAGGTCACTTTACCCAGAGAGGCAGACGGACGGACAGAAACAGTGGGAGGAGGCGCCACCGTGCAAACCTTCCTCTTTGTCTGTTTCCCTTTCGGGCGATAGATGTTTATTCAGATTTTAAAGATGTGCCTCCTTGACCTTCTCCCGAAAAAGAAGTCTGATGATGAATTCCACCAGAAGATTCTTTCAAAACAAGAAAACGTAAGCCTTCACCCTGTATTCCAAAGTAACTGAAAAACAGTGTGTTACAATGGACACAACCTATGGAAGTGGGGTTTTTTTTCTTTCATGTATAAAAGGGGTGGATTACAATATGTACTTTTTAACACAATATAGAGCTGTCAAAGCATGTATACAGTATAAGAAGTAACAATGCATAATATTAAAATGCGGGAAAATGTCGGAAGCCGAGAAAAGAGGAGCGTGTTGGTCACACTAGCTGTCACGGAGAAGCGCCCTGGTGTTATTTTCCGCACAAGCTTGGGGTGTCTCAAAATATGTGGTTTTCCAGGACTTCATCAGGATGGAAAGATACTATGTATCTCCACGTTTTCTACGGATGGCCTATTTTTTTGTGGGGGGATGAGGAATATAGAGGAATAACCCATTGCCCTTGAGGCTCTATGCTTAATGAGAAAAAGCGAGATTTCCATCATCAAACGTTGACCCGGACGGCGCCCAGAATGTTTCATTACCGTGAAGCCATATTGCATGATAATGTGAAAAAGAAAAGCATCTCCTTTTCTAGAAGTGAAGAAACACTTGGTTTTTTTCTCTCCGTTTTCTCTCTTTGGCCTCCCCGCTCCCCCCTCCCGCCCAGGATTTAGAGGAATTAGAGAGGAGGCTTCAGGCCAGACTGCTGAGCACAGAGACCTCCGGTGCGGGCGACCCCGAGTGCACCTCCCTGGCCGACGTGGAGAAGCGGGAGAGGGAGTGTTCCGAGCAGCTGATAGAGAACGTACGTGGCAGGTGGCGGGGGCTCTCTCCGGCAGGGAGACGGAGACCCCTGGTTTCCGGGTGAGGTTAAGACCTGGGGGGCCTGTTAGATGCTGGAATCCCCTGCTCTGTTCTGCCTTGAGCCAGGGATCCAGTTTCTGAATTAAAGCGATTGATAGAGAAGGAACAATTAAAGGGCCAAGATTTACAGGATGAAGGGAGGCTCCTTTTTCTTTTTCTTTCTAACCGACTCCCCTTGTTTAAAGTTTAGATTGACCTTTTCGTCATTCAGAGCAAAGCTTGCTCTACCTCTCTCTGCCATGCCCCCCAGGGGGTAGAGCAAGGTGCCGGCCGCTAACCGCTAACCGCTCCCGGCATCGCCCGTAGGAGCAAGCTTTACGTTCTGGAGAACATGGCCTCCCTCACAGAGCTCTTGGTTATTTTTGCTTTTTTGGCTCCACCCACCCCCCCACCCCCCCCCGTTCATATGTTATGTATTAAACAAACACAGTGTATCTGTGGTGCTGGCTACTGAGGGTCAACGTGAGCGTAGACCTGGCCCTGCCCGAGAGATGCTCAGGCCAGGCCTGGGGGCGGGGTGGGTGGGTGTGGGGACCGAGCGGTGAGCGGATGAGGACTTCATGGGTTACACGGGTGACAGATGGCAACACGGGAAGGTGGAGGCACGGGGAAGAGAGAGGAAGTTTACCCCAGGGTTCTGAGAGCCTTCATAGAGGAAGGGACCATGAGGGGGGCATTTGGGAGAAGTGTGGGTGCTGGCCAAGGGGCGGGCGGGCAGGAGGCACTGGGAGGGCCCAGGAGCAGTCAGAGCAAGATGAAGCCAGGGACTGCCCAAGGGTTCTTTCTCACCCCGTGCCAGGGAGGGGGCGTCCCTGCAGGTTAGCCCACGGCAGAGGGTGGGCGCGGCCCATTTCGGTGTTAGGAGGACCTCGGGGTCTGCTGTGTGGAGGCCAGGGCGGAGCCGCTGGGCTGGTGCCCTGGGGATTCCAGGAAGGCGTCTGCAGCAGAGATGGAGAGGTGAGAAAAAGTGGGAGCGGACAGACTGGACTATAATGGGATCGGGGAAGAGGAGGGTGCGGAGGATCAGTTCTGCGGAAATGAGGACCCCAGCGTGACGCTGGTCGGGAGGGGAGATGCTGAGCTCCGGCTGCGTGGCTTGGAGGCGCCTGGGGACGGAGTCCCTCCCCAGCGCAGGAAGAGGACACGGAGAGGGGGCGTCTTCTTCGGAGGAGACGGTGAGGGGAGGGAGCTCACCTGGGTTCCAGCGGCCACAGACCCCCCCCGAGGCAGTGGCACGGCTTGTCCCCTGCCTGCACAGCTCAGACAGAGGCTCCACAGTCCTCGGAAGATCCTCTACGGCGTTGGTGACCTCCGACAGTGGAGACACGGTGGCCCAGGAGTGTGTGGAGAACAGGCAGGGAGAGGAGCTTGTGGCGGACCGTGGATCCTGTCAGCAGCCAGGGAACAAGAGTCCAGCAGAATCACGACCGGAAGGCGGAGTAAGGACTTGGAGGAACCAGGAGAAAAGCACATCGCGGACGCCGAGGGAAGCCCGAGATTTTAAAAAGGACGGACCAAGCCTCCTGGCACCCTGGGACTGGAGGGGCGCTGCAGAGCTGGTTGGACATGGCACTCTGCTTCCAGACACGCAGGGATTCACGGGTGGGGGTCCGCATCCTCTTCCAGCAGCTGGACAGGAGGTCCTCTGATGGAGCAGAAGGACAGAGCAGGCTGTGGCCACGAAGACGGCGGGGCGGGTTTGATGGGGGGCAGAGGATGGTTCACTGAGCTGCCCGGAGGCCCCGAGAATGGAGACCACACTTTTGAAGAGGTGCCAGTTCCTGCAGCCATGGGCTGTCTCCTGGCCATGCCCAGCCCTGGGAGGTGGCTGGCCGGATGGTCAGTGTCCGGTTGTCCTTCCTCTTCACCTTCAGCCATAGCAACAACAAGATCAGCATGGGCTCCTGATGCCACTGACCCCTGACCCCTCCCATGCTTGCCCAGCAAGAAATGTCCGTTTCAGTGTCAGAGAGGTAGAGCCGAGCTGGGTGAAGCTGGGAGCTGATCGGGCCCGAACCAACCTCATCAGCCTCCGCCCTTTGTCTCTGCGGTGACCTAGGACGAGTGACCGGTCTCTCTGAACCTGTCCCTTGACCTCCTGATCTGTATTTTCCCTAGAAATAAAGTGGGTGAAGCACATCACCTGCATGCATGAAAATAACAGGAAGACGACTGGGGGTGGTCTCCGAGTCCTGGGCGGCCACCATGACACAAAGGAAGTCCTGACACTCTTAAGCGCCCCTGGGCGGTCCCAGCAACGCTTCTGACGAGATAGGAAACAGGGAAATGAAAATGATTTTAAAGGAGAATTATGTTTTGTGGTCAGCGGTCCTGTCTGCCACATTCTCCTTGGTACTTTTAGGACAATACTACTTATCAATGACCATTCAGGCTTTTATTTCCAGGACATGTTGAATCCCTTTTAAAGATCTAGAAGCTTCCTAGAGCACACTGTTGACTTTCATGCAGCCCCCCACACACACACACACACACACACAACCCGCCCCCAGCATCACAGCCGATTTTAACAGTCTTGATGCTGTTTGAGCCGGTGGTCTCCTGGGCTTTCCTGCCTTATGGCCAGCTCCTTGCCATTTGCTGAAAAGCCACCTTGAAACTGACGAGCACCTACGATGGAATGAGGAGGGACCGCTAGGGAATGTGAATATGGCCAAGATCAACGCCGAGAAGGGTGGGGTTGTTCAGGATCTGTGATCAGGAATGTGTGGTTGAGTCCTGAGCCTGCACCCTGCCGCTTTGCAGCTTTCTTAAAGCTCCCCCCACCCCCCACCTCTTGCTTCTCATCCTCGTTTCACAGATGGAAGCTTTCTGGAAACAGATGGAAAACATCCAGCACGTGCTCGTGGACCAGCTGAAGTGTTCCAGCTCCAAAGCCCGACAGCTCGAGATGGCCCTGACAGCAAGGATGACCGCGGCCGAGGGGCTGCTGCGCGCCTCTCAGGACCTGCAGGCTCTGGTAACGCCGGGGTGTGTGGGGGGGATGCGCACGAGGAGATTAGACTGGAGATGTGGGAGCAGGAAGAGCCTGAAGCGCCATGGAGCTCACTGAGCTGAAGACCTTCATAGTGTAGATGGAGTGGGGGAGAGCCCAGGGAAAAGCAATACTTGATTCCTCCATCCACCCCTCTGATCCTTTCATTCCATCCATCCATTATCCATCCATCTAGTCATCCATCTATCCATTCTTCCATCCAATCATCCATCCATCCAGTCATCCATCTTTATCCATCCATCTAGTCATCCATCCATCCATTCTTCCATCCAGTCATCCATCCATCCAGTCATCCATCCATCCATTCTTCCATCCAGTCATCCATCCATCCATCCATCCATCCATTCTTCCATCTAGTCATCCATCCATCCAATCATCCATCTAGTCCTCCATCCACCCATTCAATCATCCATCCATCCATCCTTCCATTTATTGTCCATTCTTCCTTCTATCCCTTTGTCTATCTATTCTTCATCCATCCACCCATTCACCCATCCTTTCTTCCACCCATCCATCATCCATCCATCCTTCTATCCCATTCACCCCATCTATCCATCCATCTTTCCTTTCATTATCCATCTGTCGTCTATCCCTTCCTCCATCCATCCTTCCTTCCATCCATCCACCCTATCCATCCATCCCAGGTCTGAGATGCTGGCCAGGTCCGTGTTCTTGCAGCATAGAGCACTGTTTTTCAACACTGGTTGCACATGGAAATGATCTGGGGAGCTTTACAAAGTACTGATGCTTGGGTCCCAGCTGAGTCCCCACCCAGAGATTCTGATTTAATCAATCTGGGGGCTTTAGAGCTCCAGGTGACCACGGTGAGCAGTCAGAGTTGACACCCCTGGGTGTGGGTGGAGCATTGGTTTGCTTTCCTGACTGCCTCACGGATCACCTAGGGAGCTTTAAAAAAATGTGCCTGGCCTCATGCCCAGAGATCCAGTCTGATTGGTTTGAAATGCAGGCTGTGGTTTTGCTGGTTTTAAAACTCCCCAAACCATTCTGATGTCTAGCTGGGGATGCAAACCACTGGTGTAGAGGAATCTGCAAATCTGACTCCAAATCTAGACTCAGCCACCTGAATCTGTGTTATCTTGAACTGGTTACTGAACCCCTCTGAGCTTCAGTTACTCTGTTTATAAGAGGGTGGTCGTAGCAATAGCCACAGACAAGGCCCAGGGAAGAGCTTGGTGGCCTGTCACACCCTAATCGCCAGGGGGTTTCTCAGTGAAGGTGTTGGGCTCACCCTGTGTGCAAGGCTCAGGGTGCTATGCACCCACGTCCCTTTCCTCTGACCTTGGGAACGCATGCATTACATTTCAGACCTGTGCACCTGCCCAGGTTACACCCGGTTCAGAAGCCTCCAGGGGCGGCCCTGCCCTCAGCTTAGACTCAGCCCCTCAGCCCTGCAGAGCTGGTCCTGGAGAGCCGGAGAGGATTCCTGCCGCTTCTCCACAGACCATCTGCTCCAGGGTGTGGTCTCTATCCAGACCAGTGGCGTCAGATGGTTAGAAACGCAGAACCTACACCCTCCTCCCCATCCCGCACCCAAGTCAACACGTGCGTGTGAACAAGTCCCGGCTCACGCAGAGGCTGGAGAACAGAACACGTGCTTTCCCTCCGCGCGCACCCCCCCACACACACACAGTGGCTGGAGAACGGAACACGCGCTTTCCCTCCGCGCGCACACCCCCCCCCCTCACACAGCGGCTGGAGAACGGAACACGCGCTTTCCCTCCGCGCACCCCCCCCAGCCCCCTTTGGTGCCTCGGAGCTGTTAAAAGACAGGCAGGTATCAAGTGCACACTGAGCAGATAAGGGCCTGGGGGTGCCTCACCGAGGACCCTCCCTGTCTGAGGGCGCCATCGCCCAACCTGGGCCCGCGCTTCCTGGCGTGTGGTCCACGCCCCTTTGAACCGGATTTTAATTTGATAAGCCTGCTGATACGAATGCTCTTTCAAGGAGAAAGATCTTTCCTTGTCTTCTTTTGCTTTTTATTTAATTATTATCCTGTCAGCAGGATATTGATGCAGCAGAGGGGGAAAAAAAATTATCCTTAGCTGACTCTGGCCCAGACATCAGCCAGAATCTCCCCAACAGGAAAAAGGGAAAGGTTCTCAGTCCAGGTTCTTGGGAGGCTCTTCCCTCTGCCGGCAGCTAACGCGCACCTCCTCTGTTGTAGAAACGGGGGTGCAGCCCCTACCCGGACACCCGGTGTGCGCACATGCCGGGGTCCTGCCGCTCATCGGCGGTGTGGCCGGCTCTCCGTGACTCAGTCTCACCATCTGACCAGTGGGACCACAGTCATGCTCTGAGGCGTTAGAGCTCAGACGGTGCATCAGGCCTTTGGGACAGAAGCTGACACCTGGGGGTGGGGGTGGGGGCCTTTTGCGTGTGTGTCTATGTGTCTGTGAGTAAATGACTCCTGCAGGCCACACGTCAGCAGGCAAAGCAGACGTAAACGGCTCATTGCAGCAATGGCCGGGAAGGGCTGCAGTTTGTACTTGTAGGGAGAGAGGGACGGTTTAGCTCTGCCTGCACCCATGCATCCCCCAGCAGGATGCACCCTGGATGTGTTGTCGAGGAACTGTAGAAGAATTTTAATTCTCAGGCGGGTGTCTGAGCACTTGGGGCTGGGCAGGCCGACCTGGAGCCTGCCACGTGGCGTCAGTGAATATCAGAACAGAACCCTGGGAAGGGCCCTAAACATTATCAGAATCTGTCTCTTGGGACATTCGAGAAAGACCGGATGCCACTGGAGACAGTGATGAGAGCAGCAGCATTCCTGGGCACCTACTGTGTGCTGGCTACTGTGTTATATGCTTGACACATTGTAACTTATTCAAAGCAGCTCTGTACAGCAGGTGTCAGATGAAGACGCTGTGCCCAAGACCCCGCAGCTCTGAGGGGCAGGGGGCCGCGTTGGAGCCCAGGCACTTCTGAGGACACAGTGACACTCTCCATGCTGGCGGTGACCCTGCCTGATGTCCCTTGGCACTTCCCGCCTGTCATCTGGGTCCCCGCTGCACAGGTTCAGCTCTCTCCACTCCCATCTTTCCTTGACTAGAAACCCAGGGGCTGTGCTGTCACCAAGCACGAGCTTACAGGGCCACACCAGAGGTGGCTGCATCAGAGGTGGCTGCGGGGACAGCCAGGGGCACCTCCCACCCTCCCTGTCTGGGCCTCCAGCAGAGCCTCCCGCACCATGAGGCGCTGTGCGCTTGTCCTCCTGCGCCCTCTAGTGGTCAGGGGCCCACTGACCGCAGGCAGGACTGTAATGGGAGGAGAGGAAGGTTCAAAGAGCCTGTCCCTTGGGCTAGATGTGTGGCCCTCTGGAGTAAGCCTCAGCGTTCCTGTCCACAACTGGAGGGTCATCATGCTTGGCCGTTCTCACGTGGTTAGCACACAGACCAGGGAGGCTCAGCCAGCAGGGAGGCTCAGCCAGCAGGGAGGCCCAGGCTGGGCCATGGGTGGCTCAGACGCCGCCCGTCTTCACAGGCTCTCAGCTCAGGCCGGGGCTGTCCTCAGGTCCAGCTCCTTGAAGACAGCAGCACGTGGGGTGGTGGAGCATGGAGCAGGGGTGCGGTGGGGACGGTCGAGCCCTCCATGATGAGCAGAGCCCGGCCAGGCGGCGGAGTGGGTGACAGGAGGCAGGGACGCTGTCCCAGGAGGGCCCCGTGTGAGCAGAGGCCCGGTGAAGCTGTGAGCCGGGTCTTTTGGGCAGCCAGGTGGCGGAGTGGGTGACAGGAGGCAGGGACGCTGTCCCAGGAGGAGGGCCCCCTGTGAGCAGAGGCCAGTGAAGCTGTGAGCCAGGTCTTCTGGGCAGCCAGGTGGCGGAGTGGGTGACAGGAGGCAGGGACGCTGTCCCAGGAGGGCCCCGTGTGAGCAGAGGCCAGTGAAGCTGTGAGCCGGGTCTTCTGGGCAGCCAGGCGGCGGAGTGGGTGACAGGAGTCAGGGACGCTGTCCCAGGAGGGCCCCGTGTGAGCAGAGGCCCGGTGAAGCTGTGAGCCGGGTCTTCTGGGCAGCCGGGAGCCGGCAGTGTGGGGCGAGGCTGGGGACTAAGCCAGGCCTGGTCCTCAAGGGCCTGTGCCCCGCGCCCAGCAGTCTGGACTTGGTCGGAGGGCAGTGGCTAGGGAGTTTGAGCCGGGCAGTGGCCGAGCCATGTCTGCATCTCAGAAAGGCCCCCGTCCGCCTTGTGTGTCCAGGTGGGGGGGGGTGGTGGAGCATAAGGCGGCAGGTGGGAGGCTGGGAGGCTGGGAATGGCCCGAGGCAGCAGTCCAGGGAGGAACTGACCCGGGCCTGAGCCTGTGTGGCTCTGGGTCAGCAGGAAGGGGATAGATGGCAGGCCTGGCGGAGAGCAGCAGGGCTCACTCGGGCCTCTGCCGGTGCCGGGTGGCTGGTGGGGCCACGGTGAGGAGGGAACAGACATGGGCTGCGGCGTGCATGAGGCCCGTGTGGCCACAGCCGTGTCCCTGCTGCTCCCGTCATCCACGCTGTGGTTCAGCAGCTCTGGCTCACGGAGCACCCTCTCCCTGAGACGCCAGGACAAAGCGGCCCAGACCAGGAGGGCCCGCCTGTGCCCCTGGTCGGCATTCCTGTGTGGGGGAGCCATCTTTTCTAAGAGTCGTGTCCCCGGGAATAATAATGTAGTAGGACAGAGTGGGGCCGGTTCTCAAGCCGGACGCTGGGGCGTCACCCCCAAAGTCTCTGAACTCCTCAGCCCTCGGGCGCTGTGAGGCAGGAAAGCCAGGAACGCCTGGGACCTTTCTCGTCTCCTCGCATTTCATTTTGGGGGGCTGTGGTGGCCCGAGGAGGGGTGGGCTGGAGGGGGCTGGCTGTAAGGGCAATGGCTTTTCCTCCTCGGTCACGTGCATCTGTCGAATTCTTTCTCCAAAGAGTGACACTCTCTGGAGCACTCAGGGTGCACTAAGTGCTTTGCACACATTATCTGGTGTCCACCTCACCACGTCCCCACGAGGGACGATGCAGTCCACCGGTGAGAGGCAGACCCAGGAGGCTCAGACCGTGCTCAGCGCACAGGGGCGTTGGGGGTGGGGGTGGGTGCCAGCACAGAACCCGCCCCTGTTGACAGACCCTGTGCCCGAGCGCTGACCAAGGATACCCCCCCGCCTCATGTCTGCAGTCCTTCCCTTCCTAGGACACCCTGGAGAGGACGATGGCACGGGCACACATGGCCAAGATGGTCGAGTCCCTGAAGCTGCAAATCCAGGAGGAAACCAAATGCCGGCTGGCCGCCATCTCCCGCGGCCTGGACCTGCTGACCGCCGAGGGCAGGCTGTCCGGGCGGCAGAAGGAGGAGCTGCTGACCCAGCAGCACAAGGCCTTCTGGGAGGAGGCCGAGCACTTCAGCCGGGGTGAGCGAGCTTCCGCAGGGCCCTGGGCCCTGGTCTGGGGCACAGTCCTCCTGGGTCCCCCCATGCTGTGGGCCAGGGGGCCAAGGCGGGGGGACAGCCATTGCAAGTGTCCCAGTTCCGCCGTTGGGGACCAGTTGCTTAAGTTCTCTGCGCTTCGCTTGCCTTCTCCGTCGATCAGGGTCGGTAAGGACTGGCCTTGGTCGGGGCTCTCCTGCTCCGTGTCAGCGTTGGTGACTCAGGCGGGTGGAGACCCCAGTCTGGCAGCAGAGCCACCTGAAATGGGCAGAGGGCAGAGGAGGGTGGACCTGCCCAGAGGTGACACGTGCCCCTCAGCTGCAGCCCGCAGCCCTATGCGAGTCAGGGGGCCCTGCTTAGCCGCCGGGTGGGGTGCGCGCGCAAGGCAGGAGAGGGCCCCAACGTAGCTGTTTCCCACACCCGCTCTGGCTTCCAGGCTGACCGGGAGATGGCAGGTGAGGGCTCAGGACATCAAGGGCGCCCGAGACTTAGTCCAGGTCAGACCTTCAGGGGGGCCTGCAAGAAGCAGCCCTGGGCTTTACCTGCAGGACGCAAGAGACCACCTCTGTGCCAGCTTCCCCGCGCCCCGGGCACGAGACCCCTCAGTGCTGACCCAAGGCGGCCCGCGCCCCGGGACCCGAATGGGAGCGCAGAGCGGGGCCCCCGGGTCTCCTCGGGGCACCTGCAGAGCCTCTGTGTGCCTGACAAGGTCCCCCGCGGGTTCTGACACCCACACAGGCCTGGTCCCCGCAGGACCAGGGCGCCTCAGGTGTCTTAGCTCGGGCCACCATAACGAGGTGCCGCAGACGGGGAGGATCCTGAACAACAGACAGTTACTTCTCCCGGTTCTGGGAGCTGGAAGTCCGGGAGCAGTGTGCCAGCCGGTTCCTTTCCGGGTGAGGGCCCCCTTCCTGGCCCATTGTGTCCGCACGTGGCGGAGGGAGCTCTCCCACCCCTCATCCTCCGCTACGGCCCCGGTCCTGTGGGTCGGGGCCCCCCCACAACCTCATCCAGCCTTAATGACCTCCTGAAAGGCCCATCTCCAGATACAGTCACCTGGGACTTAGGGCTTCCGTACGAATTTGAGGGGACACAGTTCAGAGCAGGTGGAGAGCCGGGCTGGGCCCCGACCTCCGGCAGACCCAGCACCGGCGCTGTGGTCGGCCCGCGGCGGGGCCGAGCGGCCTGGGCGGCTAAGGTTTGCGTTAGACCCCGGTCCCCCGCCCCCGGTCCCCCCGCCCCTGCCCACGGGGGACCTTGTCCCTGGGTTGGCCCTGCCTGCTGGGCTGCTGGGCTAGGAACTCCGCCTCGTGGGTTTTGGATCTTGACTCCAGTCTGAAACAGCAGTGTCCTCCCGCAGGCTCGGGCTCTGTCCTCTACTCGCCTGTCTTTCCCTGGGCCCCCCTCACTCTTGCCTCTCACCCCTCCCCACTCAGGTCGGCCGGCTGCCCTGCACAGCCGCTCATGAAGCCTCTGTGACACCCAGAGCCTTGGGCCCGAGGGGCGGTGGGGGTCCCTCCAGTTAATGTGGGGCCGTGGGCTTTGAGGAGCCAGGGTCCCCGGCGGCAGCCGTTTGGAAGCACGTATGTGCGAATGATAAAAATAAAATGGAACTCGCCCCTAAGTCTCACCCCCCTTCCTGCTGGCGGAGGAAACCGGTGAAAGTTTGGGCAGGAGAGTCCCGTCATGTCCCGTGGCTCGTTTCAATTTCAGAGTTTGTCCGGCGAGGCAAAGAGCTGGTCAGGGCCTCGCGGGCACACCAGGCGGAGGGGACGGCGGAGCTCGCGCTGGCCCAGGAGGAGGAACGCAGGCGCTTCCTGGCGGGGCCACAGCTGACCGCTGACCCCGAGGACTTCCTCCAGGTGGCTGACCCCGCTCCGGACTCATCCGCCATGTCCATGGGCACATTCGTCCCCAGGAGCAGCCATGCAGGCTGACCATGGTGTGGCTCGGTCTCAGTCATGGCACGGGCGGGAAGCTGGAGATTTCGGCACGCAGTGGACAGAAGGTCACTTCGGGCCTCCCGTGCACCAGCCTAGTGACCTTAGCCGGTCCTCTGAGCCCTGCCTGCCCATGTCCTTGTCTGTGAACCAGTGGTGAGGGCTCTGCTGGGTGGGTCTCCCAGGGCCTGGCCAGTGGTCTCAAGCAGCTGAAGTCCGAGAATGATTTCTGGGTCATCGCTTGTGTCCAGGGGGAGCAGTCCCGGGCGACCCAGTAGCACCTCTTCGTACTGGGCTGGACAGAAGCCCGGTCTGTGGGCAGCGGGGAGCTCGGGCTCCCTGGTCCTTGCCTCGGCCTCGGTCTGGCAGCCACGGAAACCACGTGACCCTTGTGCCCCACTCTTCTTGTGGGTACATCAGAGATGGACATCCTTCTGAACCGAGAGGCAGAGGTCCGGTGGGGAGTTCTTCCTGCTTTTCTCTATCGGATTCAGCCCTGGTTTTCCCTCACAGGCTTTTCACGAGGTCCTGGAGAGGCAGCGGCTGACACACAGTGACCAGGAGGAGGCGGAGAACCTCAGGACCACCGAGGCCATGGCTGCACTCTGCCAGGTGGGCCAGGCCGAGAGCCCGCCGCCTCTATGTGTGCGTGCAAACCCCACCTTCTCCTGGGCCCAGGGCCCCAGAGGCCCGGCAGTGACGTCCCTGTCTTAGGCTCTCCAGGGATTGTGCGGACAGTGGACGGACTGCAGGGGGCGGGGCTGGACGCAAGGAGACTGGGGAGACGTCACAGTGGTCCAGGCAAGAGCCACTGGGGGCCGTGGCTGGGGTGGCACCGACGGGGTCAGTGAGAAGGCGAGGGACCGGGGTCCACTGATGATGTGATGGTCAGCATCTCAGTCTCCTCTGCTAAAGTGGGGACAGTAAGCTTTCCTCATAGGACTGTCCGGAGGTCTAGAGAAGCTTGCAGGGGCAGAGCGTAGAAACGCGTCGGGCACAGAGGGCGCGGTCGGATGTGCTGGGACTATTGCCTAGGAGGGTGTGGGTGCCCTGGGGCGTGTCCGTGCGAGGGAACCCGCCTGGCAGTCTGGCCGGCTCCTTCCCGGGCCCGGGCACACAGAGGCATACTGTCTCCTTTGCTTTGGGCAAGACACCCCTCAGGATGTTGTGGGCACGGAGGTGGTGAGATAAAGATGATGACCACCTCACGGTTCTCCGGCCGCAGAGGAAAGTGCATTTCTCTCCATTCCCGCGGTCTCCTGACCTTTAAACAGACAGTAACGTCTCCGCTTCACGGAGCCGGCTGCCGCTAAATGGCACGTCTCGGCGCCTGGTGGAGACGTTTCTGAGCCCAGCCCGGAGTCGTCTGCGAGGACAGGCGCAGAGCCGAGCACCACGCGGACCCGCCCGTTCCTGCGATTTCGTCTCTGACCGTCCTACCCGTGCTGTTCCTCTCGGAAGGCCCCTGGGCGGGAGGCTGCAGGGACCGGCCTGCCTGGGCGGGAGGCTGCAGGGACCGGCCTGCCTGGGCGGGAGGCTGCAGGGACCGGCCTGCCTGGGCGGGAGGCTGCAGGGACCGGCCTGCCGCACCGGAGGCCCCTCGGCTTCAGGCTCGCGCCAGGAGTCAGGGCCGGGGGGGGGGGGGAAGGGGCGCTCTGTTCTGCTCGGGGAATGCAGAAGCAACAGGCATCTGTGCAACGATCGAGAGCAGCGTCCACAGCGTCCCTCCCTCTGACACCGAGTGCGAGTGTCAGAGCCCCCCTAGACCACCCTCCGGCCCTTTAATCCTCCGAAGAACTCTCGCTGAAAGCTGCCCTGCTCACGGTCATGGGTTATTACAGCAGAAGGGTACAGTCCCAGTCGGCTGGGGACGGGCCACAGGGGGAAGAGCCTAGAGTCGCCAGCGTGAAGCTTCCAGCGTCCTCTCCCAGTGGGGGCGTGGGCAGCCCTCCCCGGGGCGAATGGCGTGTGACGTCCTACACTGAGTACTGCCAACCAGGGAAGCTCCCTGGAGCCTCGGTGTCCACAGTGTTCATTGGGACGCAGTCCCCACAGACATGGCTGACCCCTGGTGTAGCTGGCGCCTTAACCCCCAGCCCCTCTGCAGGGTGAGCTGATACCACATGGCCCGAGGCCCCTGCCCTAAATCACCTCGTTATCATCGACTATCGGACGTGGCCCAAGATCCCCAACAATCGAAGACCCTCTGATCGGGGAGGGAGGACATGCCAGGAACTTAGAGGTCACCTCCCAGGAGCCAAGGGCCAGGGGCCAGGCCCCTCTTGCAACAAGGTCCGCCCCTCCCTGCGCAGCAGCGAGAGGTTGAGGTAGTTGGTTCCAGCTCAGCCAGCTGGGGAGAGCCCTGGATTCGGGCTGAGGGCTCAGAGCGTGTAAGCAGGGAGAAGGGACTCGGTGAACGAGAAGAGAAGGGACAGGAGCGTGCAGTCCTCACGGAGGACGGCAGCTGTGTGCCCCGGGGTCCACCCAGGGGCGACACCTAAACCAGTGGGTGAACCCAATGAATGAGTGTGAATCCACTGAAACGCTGGCATTCTGGATGGAGACGGTGTGTGTGTTTTTCCCACGGCTGCTGCAACACGTGGACACAAACTCAGCGCCAGAAAAAGAGCACAGTCCTCGCCTTCCAGCCCCGGAGGTGAGAAGTCCAAAGCGGGTGTCACCAGGCGGAAGCGGAGGAGCGAGCCAGCCAGCAGAGCTGCGTTCCTGCTGGAGGCTGCTGCCATGACTTCTCCAGTTTCCGGGGGCCAGGTTGGGGGGCTCCCCATTCCTTGGCTCGCAGCCCCCGCCTCCATCTGAAAGCCGGGGAGTTGGTACTCCGGCCTCCGTTCCAGCCTCTGTTCCCGCCGTCCCGCCTCCCCTCGCTCTTGACTTCCTGCCTCCCTCTTTCCCTGCTGAGGACCTGAGTGATTACATTGGACTCACCTGCATCAGCCAGGGACCTCCTTCCCATCTCAGGGTCCTTAACTCACTCACCTCTGCGAAACCGCTTTGACCATGTGAGGGGCCGATTCCGGGGGGCGGGGTTGCCTGCCACCGAGAGGAAACAGAAGGTCCCAACGGGGACAAGAAGCCAGGTTTTGGAGGAATGCCGGAACGAGGATGTTCCGGCCAGCAGCCCCCCTGACACCGGTCTTGAGAGAAGGAAGTGATGGGGGTGTGGGCGCCGTGGGGGCCGTGCCCCTGGGAGGAGGGTGTCCACGGGGCGACAGAGGGCGAGCCGGTTTGCATGGCCCTTTGTCGGGGTTCAGTGGGGATGAGTCCTCAGGGAGGATGCGGGGTTGGAGAGCACTGGGCTGGCTCGTTCACACCGGCCTCTGGTGGCGAGCTCAGGCAACACGGCTCTTCGTTCTAGCTTGATACAGCCACTGCCATCATCAATGTATGTTTCCGTGATTTGCAGAAGCATACTTTGCCAGAGCCTTCCTGGTCCTGCATGCGAGCTGATTCCCCCCAACCCCCCTCCTTTTGGTAATCTCCCTGCCAGCTCCTCCCCGCCATGAGGCGCAGAAGCGCAGGGCGCAGGAGAGAACGCCGCCCAGCACGCAGACGGACCGGTTGCGGGCCCTTTCTGGCTGCATGCCAGCTCTGCGGCCCTGTCCACCTTGCTTAACCTCTCGGACCTCAGCTGTCCTCCTTGGAGATTGAGCATAAAAAAGAACCCACGTAACACCCAAAAATGCCAGGAGAAAGACTAACACCCTTAACCTGGCCTGTGACGACCACCTAGCCTGCTCTATGAGGCTCTCACATGACCTGACCCACGAGATTCGTCTGACTTTGCCCAAAAGAGACCCAAGAGACCCCCACCCAACCTGGCCCATAAGCCCTCCTGACGTAGCCCATAAGGCCTGTGTGACCAGGCCTACTCACCACCTGTCTGGAGTCATGTCCTTTGCTCACTTCCTTCCAGCCAACCTCAGATATCCCTCAGTTCCCCATAGGTGTGCTGGTCCCTTCTACCCCAGGGCCTTAGCACGAGCTTTTTCACTGCCCAAAACGCTGTTCCCTCCAGTCCCTCAGTTTTGCTTGTTCTCATTCTTGTCTCAGTGAAAAGTCACTTCTTCAGAGGGCTCTTCTTGAGTCCTCACCAGGCCAGTTTAGTTCCCTGGTCTGTCCTTAGGGCTTCCAGCCTCCCCACCATCACAGTTGTCATGGCAATGCCTACCCAGCAGTGGGCTGTGTACTCCTTAAGGTCAAGGTTCATGTCCGCCTGTTCACTGCCAGGTCCGTGGCACGGAGCCCCATAGTAAGTGCTCCAGAGACACCTGCAGGGTGAACCTATGACCTTTCTACCACCACTGTAAAGGACCCCTGCTCTCTAGTGGGGTATCACGTAAGCGTGACCACATAGTGCCGTACAGCAAGACGCCGCAAAACCCAGGGGCTGAAAATGACAGAGATGTCTTCTCACTGCCTATGCGGTGGCCAGAGGTCGGCGGATCTAGGCTGGGCTTGATTCGTACAACACGCTCCCCCTGTCTCTTATTTCCTTCTAAGACCAGCGGGCTAGTCTGGGGATATTCTTCCCCCCACAGTGTCAGAGGTTAGCCTGCACGTTAGCACACTTCACACCCACATCGTTTGACTGGCCAACGCAGGTCACATGACTGAACCCAGAGTTAAAGGACAGGGAGGTGCTCCCCACTCCCCCAGCAGAGGCACTGCAAAATCACACGGCAAAGGGTGTGGCTCTGGGGGCAGGGGAAGCTTGCTCTGCGCCTGTGCTGTGTCTCATTGTTATGACCAGCCTCAACGCAGGTGTCCACAGACCTACAGGTAAGAAAATTGATCCTGACCAGGCGGCACGGCGGATAGAGCATCGGCCCCAGACACTGAGGACCCAGGTTCAAAACCCTGAGGTCACCAGCTTGAGCATGGGCTCACCAGCTTGAGCACAGGGTCACCGACTTCAGTGTGGGATCACAGACATGACCCCAAGGTCGCTGACTTGAGCAAGGGGACACTCTCCCCCCCCATCAAGGCACATATGATAAAGCAATCAATGAACAACTAAAGGGCCGCAGTGAAGAACTGATGCTTCTCATCTCCCTCCCTTCCTGTCTGTCTGTCCCTATCTGTCTCTCTCACTAAGAAAACAAACAAAAACAAAACTGAGATGCCCTTTTCCAGGCTCCAGACGTGTGCACTCCCGCCCACCATGTCACTTCTCTGCGCGGATCCTGGGGAGGGCGCCTGACCCTTGAGTCAGGCTGCAGAGGCAGGAAGCCGAGTGAGGCACCCAGTCAGGGAGAATGACCCCTCAGCCTGCGCCCCGGGCTGCCGTTGAGGGGAAGTGTAGGGCTGGGGCTGCGGCCAGCCCCTCCACGGACGCCCCTGGCGGCGCTGACCCGTTCACACAGCCAGAGAGCAAGCAATACCACAAATGAATTCCGGTTCTATTTCGGGTGCAGAATAAATCACATCTCCCCAGTGACACACGTCAGCACTAAGTGGGGAGCGATGTGTTTTATGGCCTGTTGGAGCAGGTGACAAAGACGGTGAGTGGGACCCTTTCGAGGGAACAGACAGGGTCCGGCGCGTTTCTTATTATAATAGAAGGAGCCTGGATTAATGGACCGTGCCGCTTTGATAAAGTTCACCTCTCTCTTGAATTTGCAAACAGCATATCTTTGTGGTTTGACAGTCACCAAGGAAAGAGAAAAAGATGTGTCCCCAGCCACTGCTAGGGCATGATAGAGAGTCTAAAGAGAATCGACGTAGAAAATCTGGCTCCTGGCAGAAAATTGGGATTTGCAGAGGCTGGAGGGAAAATGTAAATCAGTCCCACGTGTTTAAACCATTTTTTTTTATGGTGAACTGGAACACATAAATAAATGGATAAGACATAGATTTATGGACTAACACCTGACGATTAAAAATCCATCTGTGTCACTAGCACCCAGAGGAAGAAAGAAGTCACAGCAAGGACCCCAGGAGCCCCCTCCCACCCCTTCCTAATCCCCAGATACCCTCCCTGCTCACAGGAGCCATATCCTGGCACATTCAAAAATCAAGTCCTTTTCTATAAAGGGAATCATGTAGCATGTGCTCATGTGTGTTAGGTTTCTTGCACTGAACTTTATGAGATTCATCTGTGTTGTGTGTCCATTCTTCCTCATTGGTCAGTGTTATTTCATTGTATAAATACATCACCATTTGTCTTCGTCACTGGTCGATATTATTCCATTGTATAAATACATCACCATCTGTCCGTTCTACTGTTGATGGACATTAGTGTGGCTTCTTAGTTTAGACCACTGCACACTCTGCTGACAGTCCTTCCTGTAGGTGCTGTCTGATATACCCGTGCATGCATTTCTCTTGGGCAGAGGCCAAGGAGTGGAATTGTTCGGTTATAAGAATATATGTAGGTGCAATCCACAGTCTCCATAGTTACTTGATACAGCCACCAATTTGACTAAAATGTGTCATGAATTGACATCTTTGCAATAACAATCCCCCAACCCAGAAACATGGTATCTTCTTACATTTATTTTAAGTCTTATTTAATTTTTCTTAATACCCTTTTATAGTTTCTATCCTTAGGTATATATAATGTTTATTACAGTTGTGTTGTCAGCTTAAGGAAGTTTTCTTCCATTTCTGTTTTGCTAAGAGTGTTTCTTATCCGTGGCCAATTGAATTTTGGAAAATGTTTTTTCCTCACCTCGTCCCGTCACCACGTGATAATTTTCTGCTCTGCTCTGTGACTGGCTCACTGCCTCGATCTGGGTAATGCCATTGAGGGCATCCAGACTCAGACGTTTACCTCTTTTTTCGTTGAGTTAAACCCTTGAGCATGATGAAGTCAAATCCTTTGCTTCTCGTCACTCTTTTTTTTTTTTTCCTTGCAGACTATTTTCACTACTACTAACGTCGCTAACAGCGACTCTGTGTTTTCTACATTCTGGTTATACCTGTGTTCATATATTTCCTCCTTCATCCGTGTTTCTTACCTGAGAGCATCCTGGTGAAGGTCATGGGTGCCAAGACCCTGGGGCCAGAGCCTTCCCTGGAAACTTGTGCAGTTTATTTAACCTCTCTTTTACTGTACAGACAAAGCCTCAATTTTCTCACCTGTAAATTCCTTTTATCAGTTTTGGGAAATTTCTAAACCCTTTTTATTTCAAATATTGCTTCTTCCTGGGCTCTCCCTTCTCTCTCCTTTGGGGACTCCAATTAAAAAGGTTGGATTTTTCTCGTTGTATCTTTCATGCCTGTATTTTCCGTCCTTTGTATTTTCATGTCTTTGTATTCTACATCCTTCGTCTCTCGCTTTACTGTATGTTTTCTCCTGATCCGTCTTCCAGTCGACTAATTCCCTCTTCAGCTACATCTAGCTGCCATTGAAACCTGGACATTGGGTTCATAAAATGGGACCAGATTCTTCGATTCCAGAAACTCCTAACTGGTTCTTTTTAAATAAACAGTGCTACTCTTTATAATTTCCAGCTCTTTGCTTGAAGGTTTAAGAGCGGCTCTTGGCTTCCTGATCACAGAAAGCATCCATACTTAAAGTCTGTGTCTTGTAATCATACTCTTTGGACTACGGGTAGTTTGACACATAGTAACCTGGGGTAGTTTGACACATAGTAACCTGTCACGCGGCTGGCTCTCTGGGTTTCAGGAGCTGTACTGCAGCACCATGGACACGTTCCAGACGCTGGTGGACACCCTGTTCCTGCAGACACTCCCGGGCCTGACCGGCCTCCCCCAGGCCGAGTGTGAGTACTTGCGGCAGGAGGTGCAGGAGAACGCCGCCCAGCAGCTGGGGAAGTCGGACCGCTTCCGGAAACAGCAGTGGAAACTGTTCCAAGATCTCCTGGAACAAGAAAAGCAGGTGCGGGTATTTTGTGATACGGGGTCTAGAGCAGTGGTTTTTGATCCTTTTTACATGTGAGGACCAATGAAAACAGGAGACGTGTTTGGGGGACCGCTAAGGCAGAAATCACCCCGAGCATAGGAAATTCAACTGAGATCACTGGGTCTGCAGTCTTCCTACCACATCAGGGTGGTTCATGCTTTCATGGAGCGGCCTGATATTTCTGGCAGACGGGTCTGGGGACCTGCGGTCAGAAACCACTGGTCTGGAGTCTGCGTTGTTTGAGATTCATGAAGAATGAGGACAGACTTCCCGTACTGAGCGTCTCCCAGAGCCTCTGCTGGGGGCTGTGCCGAGATTCCGCCGGCCAACCTCGCCGCAGTCCTCCGTGCGGGGTGGGGAAGATGGCAAAGCCCTCCCGTCCCAGGACGGGGGGTCAGTAGGTGATCCCTTCAGCCGATCCATCGATAAGGAGCAACAGAACCTGTTCTTTTTTTTTTTTTTTTTTTTGTATTTTTCTGAAGCTAGAAACGGGGAGAGACAGTCAGACAGACTCCAGCATGCGCCCGACCGGGATCCACTCGGCACGCCCACCAGGGGCGACACTCTGCCCACCAGGGGGCGATGCTCTGCCCCTCCGGGGCGTCGCTCCGCCGTGACCAGAGCCACTCTAGCGCCTGGGGCAGAGGCCAAGGAGCCATCCCCAGCGCCCAGGCCATCTTTGCTCCAATGGAGCCTCGGCTGCGGGAGGGGAAGAGAGAGACAGAGAGGAAGGAGGGGGGTGGGGGTGGAGAAGCAAATGGGCGCTTTTCCTATGCACCCTGGCCGGGAATCGAACCCGGGTCCCCCGCACGCCAGGCCGACGCTCTACCGCTGAGCCAACCGGCCAGGGCCAGAACCTGTTCTTTAGAAAGAAATTAACAACAGAAGGTGGTTCACAGGGTAGTGGCCTGGAGGGGGTTGATAGGGGCCGCACACATGGGACTCCTGCTCTTCAGTGAGTCTATTTCATTATTAAAACCATGTGTATATGCGGAAGGTAAAATAATGACCCCCCCCCAAATGTCCACATCCTAATCCTCCCAAACCAGAATATGTTACCTAACAGGACACAAGGGTCCTTGCAGATGTGCTTATATAAGAAACTGATATAGATATATTAACTTTATTTTTTTTTTAATTTTATAAGCTGTTCTCTAAAAGGAGGCGTTTCCATATGGGACAGACACTCACGTCACCCAGATGTCCTCTCTCCCTTACCCTCCTGCACCGACGAAGCTGTAAAGCCAGCATGCTCAGTGTCCCACATCCCTTGCCACTCCAGTGGCCGAGGGACCCAGTTCCGGCCTTTGAGACCAGGGGTGGCACAGGCAAAGGGCTTCCCTTCCCTAACACAAAAGCAGGTGTTGCTGGGAGAAGTGTCTTCTCCGGTGCTCCCTGTGTTCCCTGCCTGGGACATGTACCAGGGGCCCTGGGGTCCTGCCGCCTCCCGTCGACGCACAGGCGGTGCGCAGGATGTGGGGCAGAGAGGGGTGGACGGCCCCACCTCCCCTGTGGCCTGCTGAGTCACTGTCTCAGCCCTGGGCCACCACCCACCCCAGGTCCTTAGGTCCTTGTTATAAGAAACAAGCCCCGTTTCTTTGCGTTGGGTGTTCAATCGGCTACAGAAAAGCACGCGACTCATGCGTCGGCCAGAGCAGCTGTTTGGAGCCGTGGAAGTTACCAGGCATAGCTGACCCTCGAACAACACGGGGGTTAGGGGTGCTGACCCCCATGTAGTCAGACTTCCGCCGGTAACTTTTTGACTTCTCCAAAACTTAACTAGTAATAACCTGCTGTTGACCGGAAGCCTTACCGTAACATCAACACTCAATAACACATATCTTATATATATCTGATACACTAGATACTCTTTTGATAAAGTAAGCTAGAGAAAAGAAAATGTTATTGAGAAAAGTATAAGGAAGAGAAACTACATTTACAGCATTTATTGACAAAAAAAAAAGTCCACATATAAGTGCAGCTTCAGGCTGTGTTGCTCAAGGGTCAGCGGTAAGTAGGAGAGCGCATCACGCAAACACCTGCCCACCCACAGTCAGGGGGGCAGGCCCAGACCCCGGCGCCCGCCTGACTGGCCAGCCCTCCCTCTGACGTCCTCTGTCCCTGCCGGCTGCACCACGTTGCCCCGTCGTCCCCGGTAACGTGTCTCTGTCTCCCGCATCTGGCCCTGAGTGCCTGGAGGACAGCCACCCTGTTTTTCACACTTGCACCCCCTTATTCAAGGCCCCACGGCGGGGCCGTAGTGAACGCCCGGGGAAGCCCTGCCCGTCAAGCAGCTGACTGTAGTGCGGCTTTGGGAATGGTCACAGGGTCACCTTGACCCTGGATTCTTCCAGTGGGGGCAGCTGGAGCTGAATTCATCTCATGCTTCACCATCTTGTCCTGTCCCCCCTCCCCACGCAACACTATAAA
Organism: Saccopteryx bilineata; assembly: GCF_036850765.1. NCBI lineage: Eukaryota > Metazoa > Chordata > Mammalia > Chiroptera > Emballonuridae > Saccopteryx > Saccopteryx bilineata. The sequence continues at coordinate 261,734,870 of NC_089494.1, forward strand.
TTAATAGTGTCTGGGAAGGGAGGTGCTGGGCTAGTGGTTTGGGAAGTCCACCAGCCGAGTCTGATGTCCTTCTGAGGCAAGCTTTCCGAGTGGGGTGGGGGCCTCTGAGAGACAGCTGCGGTGTGCAGACAGACCCCCCCCCCACACACACACACACACGTCCTTGGCAGCCGAATGCCTGGGTCTGAGCCAGAGCAAACCCATGGATGGACAGACGGGGCGACGTTTGTTAACCAGGTAGCTGACCCTGACCAGCTTGTTAAATGTCTCAGAACCACAGCTAATGTATGGAAACAACAGGGGTCCGAATGCCCCACAGGGTCCCCGTGAGTCCGTGCCAGGAGGGGCCCACTGTGCCGCGCTCGGTCACTTGGTGAGGCCGGCATTGCAGAAAATCAGATTTCCCTTCCAACAAGCACCCGTGACTCATTGAGGACTCTCGGGTTAGGGGTCTAAGTTATTCTAAGCAAGTATCAGACGGCGCCTAGCTTCTGGGTTTTATTTTTATTGATTGGCCACGCGAGGCTGTGCACGCATGCGCGTTGGCCTTGGCATGTGCCGAAGCGTTTCGGGCAGAGTTTCGCCCGTGAGAAGCAGGTGAGCGGCATCGCTAATGACCTCATCGCTGATGAAACAAGTATGACCCCGGCTGTTTTCTCAAGGTGGATAGGTCATGATTACCGACTGATTGCACAATTGCCTTAAATTGCCACAGATATTTAGAGATCTGTGTCTCCCCCACACACACACACATTTCCTGGTTCACGGTGGAATATGAGACATGAGCTTTCTGTGGCTCAGGTAAACATTTAGTCACGAGAAGAAAAGCACCACAAAACTATTCACTTCAACATACACCCAGGCTACAAAAAATGCACTCCCCACATCTTCTACCCAGAAGGCCCTGGTCATCCCGTGTCCTGTTATCAGGGAAGTTGTTAAAGGTTATGGAAACTTGTCGGTGACACAGTTGGACTGGGTTGTAGAACAGTGGTTCTCATCATGTAATCTGTCTGTGTGTGTGTGTGTCTGTGTGTGTGACAGAGACAGAGTCAGAGAGGGGGACAGATAGGGACAGACAGACAGGAAGGGAGAGAAGTGAGAAGCATCAGTTCTTCATTGTGGCACCTTAGTTGTTCATTGATTGCTTTCTCATATGTGCTTTGGCCGGGGGGCTACAGCAGACCGAGTGACCCCTTGCTCAAGCCAGAGACCTTGGATCCAAGCTGGTGAGCTTTGCTCGAACTAGATGAGCCCACGCCCAAGCTGGCAACCTCGGGGTCTTGAACGTGGATCCTCCATGTCCCAGTCCAACGCTCTATCCACTGAGCCACCGCCTTGTCAGGCTGTAATCTGTCTTAAATGCAGGTTTCTGGGCTTCTCCCCAGTCCACTGTGTTAGGCCCAGAGGTGCCTAACATCTCCCAAAGCTGTCCCCATCCTAATTCCCAGAGCTGGGAGGATGTTACCTTACGTGGCACAAGGGACTTGGCCGATGTGATTAAGCTAAGGCTGTTGAGATGGGGAGGTTCTTGTGGGTTCTCGACGGGGCCCAGAGTAATCACAAGGGTCCTTGTAAATGAAGCGGGAGACAGGGGGGTCAGAATCCAGAGTGCTGCACTGTGGGGGACACTCAACCCCCCGAGTGCCAGGCTCGAAGGTGGAGGAAGGGGCCATGAGCCAAGGAATGCGGCGGCCTCTGGAAGCAGGTCGAAGCCGGGAAAGGAGTTTCTCTAGAGCTTCCAGAAGGAATGTGGACTTGCTGGCGCCTTGGAGTTTTCCCCCTTGAGCCCCGTCACAGACCTCTGAGCCCCCGCGCTCTGAGATAACAAGCTTGTGTTGTGTTGTGACCTGCCCAGTGTGTGGCACTTCCGTCCAGCAGCCCGAGGCAGCTGCCGCAGCTGCACACCAGCCCCTGCGTCTTTGACAGGGAACGAGGTGGGTGATGTGCTCTGCAGCCTGAGGGTGAGAACACAAGACTGCCGTCAGTCCACGAGGTTCTGAGTCCTGGCTCCGCCTCTCACGCTCCTCCCGCGGCCTCTGAACCCCACGCCAGGCATGTTTCCATCACTCGGCCCCCAAACCTCCCGTCAGTTCACTGAGCTCTCGGGCCCACCCTGACCGCACTCCCGGCAGCGTTCAGCCAAGCTGGGCTCCCCTCCTCCGAGAAGCACTTGCTTACGCTTGCTGGTGCTGCTACCTCCACAGTGGCTTCTTCTCTCCCTGACGTGTGCGCGCTGAGTGCCCCAGGGTGCCGCCCATGACCTTCCTCTCTACCCACGTGCTCTCCCTTGGTACTGCCAGCCGGTCGCCCACCGTTGTATTAGTTTTCTAATGCTGCGTAACAAACAGCCCCCACACTGGTACCTTACAACCACACTCGTTCAGTCCATCACAGGGTCTGAGGGCCAGGGGCCCAGGCACAGCTGAGCCCAGGTTTCTGCCGTCAGCGCTGCAGCTGGGTCTTACCCGGAGGCTCGACTGGAGAGGAAGGGCTTCCAAGCTCACTCATGTGGTTCTTGGCCGGAATCCGTTCCTCTAGGGATGTTGGGCTGAGGGCCAGCCGCTCCTGCATTCATCTCTCCAGCTCAGAACCCGTCGTGGCCTCGGTCTCTCCCAGAGGTCTGCCCCGAGATGGGGAACAGACCGGCACATTCTGCACAAAACAGAATCACTGGCCTCTCCGCCCAGCCTCCCCCCCCCCTTCCGTGCAGCTGAGCCGGAGCCCCTGGGGCTTACCCGTGACTCCTCTTTCTTTCACCCCCACATCCAATTGGTGGGAAATGGTGTTGGGTCCACCTTTGACCTAACCCAGGATGTCACCACCGTTCATCACTTCCATTCTCGGCACCCTCGTCAACGCCACCTCTTGTCACTGCTGCAGTGGTCCCACTGGTCTCCCTGTGTCTGCCGTGGCCCCTGTGGTCTGTCCTCAAACCACAGCCAGAGCACATTTAAAATATACGAGAGGTGGCCCTGGCCGGTTGGCTCAGCGGTAGAGCGTTGGCCTGCCTTGCGGGGGACCCAGGTTCGATTCCTGGCCAGGGCACATGGGAGAAGCGCCCATTTGCTTCTCCACCCCCCCCTCCTTCCTCTCTGTCTCTCTCTTCCCCTCCCGCAGCCAAGGCTCCATTGGAGCAAAGATGGCTCGGGCACTGGGGATGGCTCCTTGGCCTCTGCCCCAGGCGCTAGAGTGGCTATGGTCGCGGCAGAGCAACGCCCTGGAGGGGCAGGGCATCACCCCTTGGTGGGCAGAGCGTTGCCCCTGGTGGGCGTGCCGGGTGGATCCCAGTCGGGCGCATGCGGGAGTTTGTCTGACTGTCTCTCCCCATTTCCAGCTTCAGAAAGAATACAAAAAAAAAAAAAAAAAAAATATATATATATATATATATATATATATATATATATATATACACGAGAGGCCACTCAAAGTTAAGATTCTAAATATTTTTATATACTTTACATACATCTAAATGATCCCTGAATGCATTTTAAATATATCCTAACATTCTGTAAATGAAGAAGCATCTTCATGGAATTGGCCATGACATTTCCCCCTCAGTGATGCCTAAAATAATTGTGCGTCTTCTAATCGCTGGCACGTGCACACTAGCTTTGATAAAAGACACGGCATCGCATTGTGTCATTTCTCTGTTAACCCCCCAGCCCCCCCAGTGGCTTCTCATTTCACGCAGCGTAGAAGCCAGAGTCCTCACCGGGCCCTCCAGGACCTGTGCTGGGACCTGGTGCCCCCCTTCCCTCCCCACTCGCTCCCCCTGCCCCCCCCCTCTTGCTCTGTTCCCACCCCTCTGGCTCCCTGGTCTCCAGTTCCCTGGGTGCAGTCCAGCCGTGCTTGTCCTGCTGGGTCTTTGCTGCCGTGTCCTTCACAGTGAGGCCCCCCTCGCCGCCCTGCCTCCCTCCCACCAGCATGCGGGTTTGCCTCAGGTGCTGACTGTAGAATCCGCCCCACCTGTAAACCCACCCCGTTATCAGGAGAACGCCGTAACACCCTCAGCAGTACCAGGCGTGCCCAGTGGGTTCCTTCCCCCTTCTCTCCTTAGTCAGTGAAAGTCTGAAGCAGAGAGTAAACCGGCCCGAAACCACTAAATGACCCGGTAGCAACCCCAGGGTCCGCGCTCCAGCCCACGGAAGCGGCTTGTCACGTCTGAACGTCCATGTCCCCGAGTCTGCGTTGTGTGATGTTACAGAGGCTGGTTTTGGGCACCCTCTGGTCCGATGACTTGGTCCACTTAACTGTCTTTGAATCCAGTTGCTGGTCTTGTCTGCACTCTCTTTTTTTTGTTTTGTTTTGTTGTTGTTGTTGTTGTTGTTGTATTTTTCTGAAGCTAGAAAGGGGGAGAGACAGTCAGACAGACTCCCGCATGCGCCTGACCGGGATCCACCCGGCATGCCCACCAGGGGCGACACTCTGCCCACCAGGGGGCGATGCTCTGCCCCTCTGGGGCGTCGCTCTGCTGCAACCAGAGCCACCCTAGCGCCTGGGGAAGAGACCAAGGAGCCATCCCCAGCGCCCGGGCCATCTTTGCTCCAATGGAGCCTTGGCTGCGGGAGGGGAAGAGAGAGACAGAGAGGAAGGAGGGGGTGGGGGTGGAGAAGCAAATGGGCGCTTCTCCTATGTGCCCTGCCCAGGAATCGAACCCGGGTTCCCCACACGCCAAGCCGACGCTCTACCGCTGAGCCAACCAGCCAGGGCCTTGTCTGCACTTTCAAAACTCACACCAGAGACCCCTGTACCTGAGCGACCCAGTGCATTTACCTTTTAAAGAATCAAGACTGGGTAGAATTTTCTATGTTCTGGTTTCCCAAGCACTTTGACAGGTTATTGTGGACGCCTCACAAGAGGAGCCCAGAGACGGACAAAAACACAGTGTGATGTTGTGCGATTAAGCAGAAGAGTTACAAGTCACAACGCCCAGAACTGAATGAAGTCCAGGCTATGGTGCTGGGTGCAGACCTTGTGGTCTATCCGAGTTCTGTGTGCGGCATGCGCCCTCTTCAGGCCGCTGGCTGTAGTGCCCTTTGAGCAGTTACAGATGCGGAAGGTGACTTGAGTTAAATCTAGCCCGAGTCCCTAAATGATTGAGCCCCTGGCTGTAACTGTCTGTCTGAGCCAGGTGCGTGTTCTCCTTACAAATTAGTCAGGGAGGAGCACAGGAGGGCCAGAAAAGACTTGGCTTTGGAGAAAAGGCAGACCTAGATTGAGTACCACCTGCCCCACGATTTAAACTTACTGACTTTTCACAGAGAAAGCCACATGGAAGATGAACCTACATCCAAAATGACAAAACGCACAGGGTACAATCCGCCGGGAGGGTGGCACATTCGGCAAGCACCGTGTTTAAATCACAGCCAACACCAGGGACCCCCGAGGAAGGACCCTCAGAGAGGGCTTACAGAGGAAGTGTGTTTAGGACGATAGCAACACAACAGAGGGAATTACTAGTCATATCAGCAAGACACGATGGAAAAAAGACAACAGACTGAAAGCCAGGCACTTCTCACTAGTCTCTCGTCAACAGACTAATGTTCCTGAAACAAATGTAATGGAGGAGTTTATTTAGCGGATTAAATAGGGCTGGGAACACAGGGCATAGACCAGGAGATACATGTGGGAAAGTGGTCCAGGAGGCACGGCCGAGAGCCAGAGGGGTGGAGAATAGAAATGGGCGGAGGAGACGTGGGGGACAGAGTGAGGACGTCCTCGAGAAACTTCCTTACAGTCCCCTAGGACTTCTAGAAGGAGAGAATACAGAGGATGAAGGAGAGGTGATGTTCAAAGATATGGAAAGGAAGTTGGCAGAATCAGTGACAAAGTGACAGTTATGACTCATAAGGCAAAGGGCGTGCTGATTCACTTTAGGTTCTGTGGGGTCAGGAGTGTATGTTTAAAATGCAAACCCACTGCAGGGACAGAACCAGAACCTGTACCTGTCAAGGCAGGAGAGGAGAACAAAGGGAACGAAAATTTTAAAAAAAAATGATATTGACCCAAGAAAGGAGCATCAATGCTTTAAAAAAAATGAGGACTTTAGGAAATAGGGTAGAACCGAAATAATAGCAATGGCATAGGAGGTGGGGAGAAGGCTGGCTGGAACTGTCTTCCTCCTTCTGTTTGGAGGAGGGAAGGGTTAACTGTCATTCCCATGGGTCCAGCCGTGGGTGTGCTACTGGTGGTCTTTAACTGGACTGCCTTCCTCAGGGAATATACTAAGTACAGTGTATGCCTTCCAAACGCAAGTTTAGGAATTCTCTCCAGATTAATCTGTGTAATTCAATCAAATTACCCCTCTTCCCGCAAATCCCCAGAACTTGATAAACTTCCTAAAATCCATAGGAGAGGAAGAACAACAACCAAGAACAGCTAGGGCAGTTTTGTACATGAGAATGACAGCTAAAAGCAGTGTGGTGTGCATGCGGAAATGTACAGACCCACAGAATAAAAGAGGGAGCCTAGCAGGAGGTGTCTGTGTATATGGAAACTATGTAATCCAGGGTAGCATGACAGCCAGTCATCAAAGGTAAGCTATCTAATAAAGGATGCTGACATAATTAGTATCGGTTTGTCCAGAGAAAATTAGAGTCCTTCCTCATGCCCCAGGAAAAAAAAAGTGTTAAATGTGTTACAAAGTAAATGCAACTAGGAAACAATGTTAAGTCTTTGGAAGAACATAGAAGGGAACACTCTTAATGAAATCCGGGGAGAAGGATGTTAAACAAGAAATAAAAGGCACAGTCCAACAACGCAACGACAGGTGAGTTGAGCTTGAGCTGACGCCTGTCCCTCTGTCCGGGTGTAGGTGTGGCTGGAGGAGCACGCTCTGTCTGCCGTGTTGCAGACACACCTGCGAGACGAACAGGAGAGCATCGTCCAGCAAGTGCTGGGCCGGCTGGGTGGCCTCAGTGAAGAGTGAGTACAGCTTTCTGAAGGGTTGGGGCCTTGTGTCCTGTGTGATACTGCACGCTGGCCTCAGTCTCCTCATCTGTAAGGTGGGCACGTTCACTGCCCCCTACCTCGTGCCTCTTACAGTATGGTTTTGAAACCAACTAAATTGTGAACGTAAATGTGGATAGGGTGATAGCAGAATGCTGTGGGTAAAGGCTTGGAGTCAGAATGGATCTGGGCCAGTGACTTAACTTTTCTTACCCTTGATTGCCTCATCTGTAAAATGGGACTAACGCTATGTGCTTCATAGAGTCATCCTGGACCACTTTCTCACGGGTGGTTTTTAACAAGTGTACAGTGGTGCACCCACTACCACAATCCAAATTTAGGATACATTCATCATGCCCCAAACATCCCATGCGCTCATTTTCAGTAACTTCCCATTTATTAATACATTTTTATATTTTTGTTTTATATTTCTGCTATCACTACAAGGAGAGCATGTTCTTCTTTTTTTTCAATGGGCTGCAAATTACTTCTTTCTCATTTCATATGAGAAAAATGACCTTGCTAGAACTGTTTTGGTAGCTGCTCAGCCTTTCCCAGGAAGCGGATTTGTGTGTTCCTCAAGAGGCAGGTGGACGGAGGTCGCACTGGCTCCCGGGGGGGGGGGGGGAGGCTCCCAGAGAAGGAGATGCAGACAGGCATTCACAGGCCGCAGCCGGGAGAACCTGGTGGGCCGTGCTGAGGACCTAGGCGAGCGGCTGGAGGATGTGTGAGCCTGAGAATCTGTGTCTTTTAGTTACACTAATATTTAGTCCATTTATATTTACTGTAAACCCCAATGCTAGCATATTTGGGGTCTGGATCTCTCATCTTAACTGTTTTTTGTTTGGCTCACCTGCTCTGGGTCCCTTTTTCTCTCCTCTCTTGCCTTCTTTTGAATTGTCTCTTATCGTACCAGTTCGTCTCTCTTTCAGCTTCTCGGTTACTCTTTTATTTTATTGTTTTGCTGGCTGTTAGTGGTTCAGAGATTTTGAATTGTATCCTTGACTTCTCAAAAATCTAATAAGCATTCATATATTCCTTCTTCCTGGACAGAAAAAAACGCCTTAGAATATCTTAGTGCCACGTATTCTTCCCTCAGACAAGGCGTTCCTCGATGCGTATTTTTCTCTCTGTATTTTCAACCCCATTAGATACTATTGTTTCGTGCCGTCAACAGTCACTTCTGCAGTCACATCTTTCCGCTTTCTGATGCTCTTGTCTCTCTCCTGTACAGTTAAGCTCCCGCCAGGGATAGATAAGTCTTTCTTTGCCTGACGTCCTTGCTGCATCAGGTCCACTGGTGACAAATTCTCCCGGGTTCCGTTTGAAAATATCTATGTCATCTTCATTTTTTGAGGCATATTTTCATTAAGTATAGAATTCTAGTTCATTGTGTGTCTGTGTGTGTGTGTGTGTGTTTTTGTCTTTTTAATACTTTTAAAGATAATTTGTTGTCTTCCCATTTCTATCATTTCTGGCTCCTTTTTGGAATTTCTTCTGTTCTTTGGTTTTCATTCATTTATTATAATAACCCTAAACATGGATGTGGTTTGAATGTATGTATTTTTGTGTGTTTGGTAAATCTGTGCTTCAGGAATCTGTGATTTGCTATCTTTTATTGGTTTTTGAAAATTCTCAGCCGTCCTCTTAAGTATTTCTTCTGCCCACCCTCTGCCCCTACTCTTTCTGGGATTTAGTTACACATTTACTGATTTTTTTTTTACTTGTCCTACATATCTCTTAAATAATCTCCTTTATTTTTCATTCTTTTGTTATCGGGGGTTCAGCCCAGATACTTGTTTTGAGGAATCCCTGAGTTCACGCTCCCGTCAGCTGTGTCTTCTCTGCTGCAAGCCCACACACTCGGGCCTTCGTGTCAGTCACTGTCTCGGGCTCTGCAATGTCCTTTCGTGTCCCCTCCTGGTTTTCACTCATCTTGTTTATTTTTTAAAAAAAACATATTCATCACGACTGTTTTGAAGTTTATGCCTGATTATTTCAGTATTCAACCTCTTGTGGGTCTGTTTCTATTATCTGAGTTTTCCTCTTTGGTTTTTGGTTAATTCTTAATCAGTTTGCAGGTCTGGTTATTTTTCCTGAAGGCTGGACACTGTGAATGAAAATTGTTGAGATAATTCCAGACTTTAAATGATGGGCTCTTCCTCCAGAGAGGACATGTCTTCCTTCGATCAGGGGGCTCTGATGGTGGCAAACCCAGCTACTGACTCCATCTGTGCATCCGGCTGGTTGGAAGTTGGGTCTCTGTGCGGACTGAGGCCTTATTGCCAGGACGCGGCCCCCAGTGGAGAGCTCGGAGGGTTTGCCGGGTCCCTCCTCCCTGGGGGGCTGACTGCCAGTGCTCTGCTCGGCTTTGCAGGCTGTCGGCAAACACCTCAGTTTGTTAAACCGAATGCTGAGTCTCTCTGGTGGACCAAGATTTTTTTTTTAGTCACTAAGATCGGAACTCAGAAAGAGCTCATGACCTCAGTTTTGGATGGGTTAACATTGAGAGTTACATAAGAAATTCATGGGGCTATGAACTGAAGCCAACTGCACGTGTGCATCTGAAACTTGGGACAGGGTGTGAGAAGGTTAAACAGATCAATAAAAGAATAGGTGGCTTCATAGAACTCGGGTGGGCACTCCCGTCTGAGAGGATGGGCAGCAGGCGTGGGGGTGTTCCAACCTGCGTCCCCGGGGGGCCCCTGCTGGCTGTGACTCCTGGGCGTTTCTTGGTAGCTCGGTGTGTTAGGGTTTTCCAGAGAGAATCAATGGTGTGTGTGTGTGTGTTTCTCTGCCTGTCTGTCTGTCTTTCTATCTATCATCTATCTATCTTTCTGTCTTTCTAGCTAGCTAGCTGTCTGTCTATCATCTATCTTTCTATCTATCTATCTACCTACCTACCTTTCTGTCTGTCTGTCTGTCCATCTGTCTGTCTGTCTATACCATACAGAGCAGAGAGAGGGGAGAGGAGCTGAGAGGTGGCTCTGTCCGCAGCTGGCAGCTTGGAGGCGCAGGGAGCCCGCACGTGGCCCCAGCCCCCAGTCTGCGGGTCTGAGAGCCGGGAGGCGCAGGGAGCCCGCACGAGGCCCCAGCCCCCAGTCTGCGGGTCTGAGAGCCGGGAGGCGCAGGGAGCCCGCACGAGGCCCCAGCCCCCAGTCTGCGGGTCTGAGAGCCGGGAGGCGCAGGGAGCCCGCACGAGGCCCCAGCCCCCAGTCTGCGGGTCTGAGAGCCGGGAGGCACAGGGAGCCCGCACGAGGCCCCAGCCCCCAGTCTGCGGGTCTGAGAGCCGGGAGCCGCTGGTACCAGGTCCAGACAGGGAGCCAGCCGGCTCGAGGCCCTGGGGAACCGGTCTCTCAGTCTGAGTCCAGAGGCAGGGAAGAGGTGAGGTCCCAGCTCAGGGAAGCCGGACAGGAGAAGCTCCTGCTTACTTATGGGAGGGTCAGCCTGTCCTTTGCTTCAGGCGGCCACCGGACAGGACGGAGCCCACCCGTCTCAGGGAGGACAGTCTGCTTTACTCCGTCCACTGACTGAAACGTTGGTCACATCCAGAAACCCCCAGAGTCACGTTCGAGCAGAGGTCCTGGCCGCCGTGGTCCGGCCGAGTTGACACATGAAATTCACCTTCACGCCCGGAGAAGCCGAGAGCACTGACCTTTGCCCCCGCTCTCCCCACAGGTCCGCCCGGGGCGTCCTGCAGGGGCACGGCCTGCTGCTGCGCGCGGCCCTCCGGAGGCTGGCCCTCCGCGGCCAGGCCGTGGCCGCGCTGACCCGGATGCGGCTGTGCGGGAAGAAGAGCCTCCTGCAGGAGCTGCGCGAGCAGCACGCCCTGGAGCAGGGCTCCTCCCCGTGCCCGGACGAGCACCAGTGGCAGCTGCTCCGAGCCCTGGTGAGACGGCCCGGCCAGCCGCGCCCGTCCCCGTCCCCGCGGGCCACGTCCCTGTCCCCGCGGGCCACGTTCTGCCACCCCCGTGGCTACAGGGCGGGGGCGATGGCAGCCCTGCTGGAGGCCACTCGGGGTGCCCAGGGCCCCAGCGTACGCTGTGATGAAGTGTATACTGAAAATGCGCGTGAAACCCAGAAGGAGAGGGGTCTACTCGTTGTCGGGAGACTGGGGAAAGGGGCCCTGTGGTTTGTTTTAAGGTTTTAACAGACCTTAAACTTGCAGACCCTAAGGCTGGGATTTGGACCCAAGCAGACTATCACAGGGTCTCAGGCAGCCGCTGAGCCGTGGGAGCAGCTCTGGTGTGTTTGACCCGTTAGTGAAGGGACAGGCTCACACTCTTTCGCTCTGCCCAGGAGGAGTCCGTGGGAAGCCGGCTGCCCTGCCCCTGACCGCCTCACCTCCTTCTCTGACTCCTGTCCCCACAGGGAAAGGCTGTCCCCAGGGCCCCAGATCCTCTGCTTTGGCTTCTGTGATGTCCCACAGTACCCTCAGACTCAGACCTGGCTTCAAAACCCAGCTCTGCTGTGTGACTTTTAGAAAGTCACTCAACATCTCTGAGCCTCTGTGTCCTCATCACTCCTGGCGTTCTGCCAGGAATGAGGAAGTCCCTGTGTATATGACAGACGAAGAGAGGGCACTGGGCACACGGTTGGTGCTCAATAAATGCTTTGAGTGTGTGTGGGGGCGGTGCCTTCGCCCCCTAGCTCATCCACTGTGTTGGGTTTGGCAAGCCCGGAGGCCCCCACTTCTACATCCCTTGTCCAGCCTTCCTGGGGCCCTGGCCCTGGCCGGACGCCTGTGTGGGGCAGCAGCGCGACCCCTCCCTCGCCCTGTCCTCCCCAGGAAGCGCGCGTGGCGGAGGAGGCCGGCCGGCTGCAGGAGGAGGCGCAGCAGATGCGCCTGCAGCTGCAGCAGCAGCTCCTGGCCGAGGCCCGGGAGGTGGGGCGGCTCCTGCAGCAGCACACGGAGCGTGCCCTCGGCCGGGCGCTGCTGGGGCACGCGCGGACTGTGGCCACCAAGAGCCGGGCCAAGGACCGGGATGACTTCAAGGTGCGCGCCAGCCCCCGTGCCTGGGAAAAACGAGGGCCAGAAGGATCGGGGTGGGGCGGGAGGGAGGGGCGGGCAAGAGGACGGGTCCGTGCTGTCCCCTCGCGGGAGCTTTGGGCCTTGCAGAGGCTGCCCATCATTTTAGGGAGGACAGGGTGGTGACCTTTAACCTCGGCAGGGACGGTACCCAGCTATCACATCTCCAGGGCCGGGGCACCTCAGCTCTGCCTCCCTTTTCTGCTCTGGGTCTGAAGGTGTATCCCCGGGGAATGCACACAACTGCGAATCACACAGTCCTACTCAGACCACTCAGGCAGAGAGAGGTCACTCATCCCACAGAACAAGAAATGTGGACGTGGGTCGTTCCAGGCTCAGAGGGTCTGTGACGTGACCAAGGACCAGGTTCTTTCTTTCTGAGCCGCCGTTCTTAGTGTTAGTGTGCTGCCTCGTGGTCTCAAAATGGCCACTGACCTTCCAGACATCAGATCTGCATTCCAGGGAAGGAAGAGGAACCCGGCCAAGTCTTTACCTCGCACTGAGGCTGTGCCTTCCTGTTCAGAAAGGGGAGCCCCTGGCCCCTAGCAGACTTTTCCTCATTTTGCATCTCATGGGCCAGGGCTGTACCCGCAGCCTTTGCCCATCCGTGACCAGGGAAAATAACACATAGTAACAACTGGTTTAAACCAGCCACGCACTCTCTGCCTCCTCCCCGGCCAGTCTAGGTTGGAGAGCGGGTGGAAGGGGAGAGCCAGGGCACGGGGAGATGGGGGGCTGTGCTGAGTGGCCCCTCGCGGAGTCCTTTCCCTCCTGCCCACAGAGGACGCTGCTGGAGGCAGCTGTGGAGAGCGTCTACGTGACCGGCGCCGGCGTTGGTCGGCTCGTGCAAGCATATGACCAGCAGGTTGAGAGGGTCGTGCGGGACCACGAGGGGCGCCGGCTGGAGCAGCTGCGGACCCTGCAGGGTATGGCGCCTGGGGGGGGAGGGGCACGGCGCAGGGTATGGCGCCTGGGGGGGGAGGGGCACGGCGCAGGGTGTGGCGCCTGGGGGGGGAGGGGCACGGCGCAGGGTGTGGCGCCTGGGGGGGGAGGGGCACGGCGCAGGGTGTGGCGCCTGGGGGGGGAGGGGCACGGCGCAGGGTGTGGCGCCTGGGGGGGAGGGGCACGGCGCAGGGTGTGGCGCCTGGGGGGGAGGGGCACGGCGCAGGGTATGGCGCCTGGGGGGGCACGGCGCAGGGTGTGGCGCCTGGGGGGGTGCACGACGCAGGGTGTGGCGCCTGGGGGGGACGACGCAGGGTGTGGCGCCTGGGGGGGGCACGGCGCAGGGTGTGGCGCCTGGGGGGGACGACGCAGGGTGTGGCGCCTGGGGGGGGGCACGGCGCAGGGTGTGGCGCCTGGGGGGGCACGGCGCAGGGTGTAGCGCCTGGGGGAGGGGTGGAACCCCATGGTGGGAGCCAGACCAGCCCTGAGTGTGGGGCAGGAGGGAACACCAGGTTTTCCCGGCTTTAGTTTGGGACATCTCATCTTTTTCAATGTTTCATGTACTTATTTATCTCCTGGTTTGTCCCCAGAAGGCTCTTGTCCCCAAGGCACACAAAGAAACATTAGCGTACAGCACAGTAGGATTTTTTATAGTAGATGCATCAGGACAAGGACAGGACAGTGAGGAGGAGTTAGGGTAGGGCCCTTCTCTGGGACATCTGTCCCCAGATTCCCACTTAGTCATGACATGGTTTTGGCTCGGGGCTTCCTGAGAGCCAGAGAGGTGGACACTTCCTCAGTTAGCACTGTGGCGGTGACCGTATCAGGACAAGTTACACTGACTTGAGTTACATGCATTCTCCTCGAGTGGCTAGGTCAGCGTGGCAGCTAGTGAAGTGAGTCGGCTAGCTACCCGTGAAAACTGCGCAAGTGTAGCAGCTAGTCAGGAGTCACAGCTAGTCAGGTGTCACAGCTAGTCAGGAGTCACAGCTAGTCATGTGTCACAGCTAGTCATGCGTCACAGCTAGTCAGGAGTCACAGCTAGTCATGCGTCACAGCTAGTCATGCGTCACAGCTAGTCATGTGTCACAGCTAGTCATGTGTCATAGTCAGGAGTCACAGCTAGTCATGCGTCACAGCTAGTCTGGTGTCACAGCTAGTCAGGGGTCACAGCTAGTCAGGCGTCACAGCTAGTCAGGCGTCACAGCTAGTCAGGTGTCACAGCTAGTCATGTGTCATAGTCAGGGGTCACAGCTAGTCAGGAGTCACAGCTAGTCAGGGGTCACAGCTAGTCAGGGGTCACAGCTAGTCAGGCGTCACAGCTAGTCAGGTGTCACAGCTAGTCTTGTGTCATAGTCAGGTGTCACAGCTAGTCATGTGTCACAGCTAGTCAGGGGTCACAGCTAGTCAGGGGTCACAGCTAGTCAGGGGTCACAGCTAGTCATGTGTCATAGTCAGGTGTCACAGCTAGTCATGCGTCACAGCTAGTCAGGAGTCACAGCTAGTCAGGAGTCACAGCTAGTCGGGCGTCACGGCTAGTCATGCGTCACGGCTAGTCATGCGTCACAGCTAGTCGGGCGTCACAGCTAGTCGGGCGTCACAGCTAGTCGGGTGTCACAGCTAGTCATGTGTCATAGTCAGGAGTCACAGCTAGTCATGCGTCACAGCTAGTCGGGTGTCACAGCTAGTCATGCGTCACAGCTAGTCATGTGTCACAGCTAGTCGGCGTCACAGCTAGTCAGGAGTCACAGCTAGTCATGCGTCACAGCTAGTCATGCGTCACAGCTAGTCATGCGTCACAGCTAGTCGGGTGTCACAGCTAGTCAGGGGTCACAGCTAGTCAGGGGTCACAGCTAGTCATGCGTCACAGCTAGTCGGGTGTCACAGCTAGTCAGGTGTCACAGCTAGTCATGTGTCACAGCTAGTCGGGTGTCACAGCTAGTCAGGGGTCACAGCTAGTCAGGTGTCACAGCTAGTCATGTGTCATAGTCAGGAGTCACAGCTAGTCATGCGTCACAGCTAGTCATGCGTCACAGCTAGTCGGGTGTCACAGCTAGTCAGGCGTCACAGCTAGTCAGGTGTCACAGCTAGTCATGTGTCATAGTCAGGAGTCACAGCTAGTCAAGCGTCACAGCTAGTCGGGTGTCACAGCTAGTCAGGCGTCACAGCTAGTCAGGTGTCACAGTCAGGTGTCACAGCTAGTCATGTGTCACAGCTAGTCGGGTGTCACAGCTAGTCAGGGGTCACAGCTAGTCAGGGGTCACAGCTAGTCATGTATCATAGTCAGGAGTCACAGCTAGTCATGCGTCACAGCTAGTCATGCGTCACAGCTAGTCGGGTGTCACAGCTAGTCGGGTGTCACAGCTAGTCATGTGTCATAGTCAGGAGTCACAGCTAGTCATGCGTCACAGCTAGTCATGCGTCACAGCTAGTCAGGTGTCACAGCTAGTCATGTGTCATAGTCAGGAGTCACAGCTAGTCATGCGTCACAGCTAGTCTGGTGTCACAGCTAGTCAGGGGTCACAGCTAGTCAGGCGTCACAGCTAGTCAGGCGTCACAGCTAGTCAGGTGTCACAGCTAGTCATGTGTCATAGTCAGGGGTCACAGCTAGTCAGGAGTCACAGCTAGTCAGGGGTCACAGCTAGTCAGGGGTCACAGCTAGTCAGGCGTCACAGCTAGTCAGGTGTCACAGCTAGTCTTGTGTCATAGTCAGGTGTCACAGCTAGTCATGTGTCACAGCTAGTCAGGGGTCACAGCTAGTCAGGGGTCACAGCTAGTCAGGCGTCACAGCTAGTCAGGTGTCACAGCTAGTCTTGTGTCATAGTCAGGTGTCACAGCTAGTCATGTGTCACAGCTAGTCAGGGGTCACAGCTAGTCATGCGTCACAGCTAGTCGGGCGTCACGGCTAGTCATGCGTCACGGCTAGTCATGCGTCACGGCTAGTCAGGCGTCACAGCTAGTCGGGTGTCACAGCTAGTCATGTGTCATAGTCAGGAGTCACAGCTAGTCATGCGTCACAGCTAGTCGGGCGTCACAGCTAGTCGGGCGTCACAGCTAGTCGGGTGTCACAGCTAGTCATGTGTCATAGTCAGGAGTCACAGCTAGTCATGTGTCACAGCTAGTCATGTGTCACAGCTAGTCATGTGTCATAGTCAGGAGTCACAGCTAGTCATGCGTCACAGCTAGTCATGCGTCACAGCTAGTCAGGCGTCACAGCTAGTCATGCGTCACAGCTAGTCGAGCGTCACAGCTAGTCGGGTGTCACAGCTAGTCATGTGTCATAGTCAGGAGTCACAGCTAGTCATGCGTCACAGCTAGTCATGTGTCACAGCTAGTCATGTGTCATAGTCAGGAGTCACAGCTAGTCATGCGTCACAGCTAGTCTGGTGTCACAGCTAGTCAGGGGTCACAGCTAGTCAGGCGTCACAGCTAGTCAGGTGTCACAGCTAGTCATGTGTCATAGTCAGGGGTCACAGCTAGTCAGGGGTCACAGCTAGTCAGGGGTCACAGCTAGTCAGGCGTCACAGCTAGTCAGGTGTCACAGCTAGTCATGTGTCATAGTCAGGTGTCACAGCTAGTCATGTGTCACAGCTAGTCAGGGGTCACAGCTAGTCAGGGGTCACAGCTAGTCAGGGGTCACAGCTAGTCATGTGTCATAGTCAGGTGTCACAGCTAGTCATGCGTCACAGCTAGTCAGGAGTCACAGCTAGTCAGGAGTCACAGCTAGTCGGGCGTCACAGCTAGTCATGCGTCACAGCTAGTCATGCGTCACAGCTAGTCGGGCGTCACAGCTAGTCGGGCGTCACAGCTAGTCGGGTGTCACAGCTAGTCATGTGTCATAGTCAGGAGTCACAGCTAGTCATGCGTCACAGCTAGTCGGGTGTCACAGCTAGTCATGCGTCACAGCTAGTCATGTGTCACAGCTAGTCGGCGTCACAGCTAGTCAGGAGTCACAGCTAGTCATGCGTCACAGCTAGTCATGCGTCACAGCTAGTCGGGCGTCACAGCTAGTCATGCGTCACAGCTAGTCGAGCGTCACAGCTAGTCGGGTGTCACAGCTAGTCATGTGTCATAGTCAGGAGTCACAGCTAGTCATGCGTCACAGCTAGTCGGGTGTCACAGCTAGTCATGCGTCACAGCTAGTCGGGCGTCACAGCTAGTCATGTGTCATAGTCAGGAGTCACAGCTAGTCATGTGTCACAGCTAGTCATGTGTCACAGCTAGTCATGTGTCATAGTCAGGAGTCACAGCTAGTCATGCGTCACAGCTAGTCATGCGTCACAGCTAGTCATGCGTCACAGCTAGTCGAGCGTCACAGCTAGTCGGGTGTCACAGCTAGTCATGTGTCATAGTCAGGAGTCACAGCTAGTCATGCGTCACAGCTAGTCGGGTGTCACAGCTAGTCAGGGGTCACAGCTAGTCAGGCGTCACAGCTAGTCAGGTGTCACAGCTAGTCATGTGTCACAGCTAGTCATGTGTCATAGTCAGGAGTCACAGCTAGTCATGCGTCACAGCTAGTCATGCGTCACAGCTAGTCGAGCGTCACAGCTAGTCGGGTGTCACAGCTAGTCATGTGTCATAGTCAGGAGTCACAGCTAGTCATGCGTCACAGCTAGTCGGGCGTCACAGCTAGTCGGGCGTCACAGCTAGTCGGGTGTCACAGCTAGTCATGTGTCATAGTCAGGAGTCACAGCTAGTCATGCGTCACAGCTAGTCGGGCGTCACAGCTAGTCATGCGTCACAGCTAGTCATGTGTCACAGCTAGTCGGCGTCACAGCTAGTCAGGAGTCACAGCTAGTCATGCGTCACAGCTAGTCATGCGTCACGGCTAGTCGGGCGTCACGGCTAGTCATGCGTCACAGCTAGTCGAGCGTCACAGCTAGTCGGGTGTCACAGCTAGTCATGTGTCATAGTCAGGAGTCACAGCTAGTCATGCGTCACAGCTAGTCGGGTGTCACAGCTAGTCATGCGTCACAGCTAGTCGGGCGTCACAGCTAGTCATGTGTCATAGTCAGGAGTCACAGCTAGTCATGTGTCACAGCTAGTCATGTGTCACAGCTAGTCATGTGTCATAGTCAGGAGTCACAGCTAGTCATGCGTCACAGCTAGTCATGCGTCACAGCTAGTCATGCGTCACAGCTAGTCGAGCGTCACAGCTAGTCGGGTGTCACAGCTAGTCATGTGTCATAGTCAGGAGTCACAGCTAGTCATGCGTCACAGCTAGTCGGGTGTCACAGCTAGTCAGGGGTCACAGCTAGTCAGGCGTCACAGCTAGTCAGGTGTCACAGCTAGTCATGTGTCACAGCTAGTCGGGTGTCACAGCTAGTCAGGGGTCACAGCTAGTCAGGCGTCACAGCTAGTCAGGTGTCACAGCTAGTCATGCGTCACAGCTAGTCATGCGTCACAGCTAGTCATGCGTCACAGCTAGTCGGGTGTCACAGCTAGTCAGGGGTCACAGCTAGTCAGGTGTCACAGCTAGTCATGCGTCACAGCTAGTCGGGTGTCACAGCTAGTCAGGTGTCACAGCTAGTCATGTGTCACAGCTAGTCGGGTGTCACAGCTAGTCAGGGGTCACAGCTAGTCAGGTGTCACAGCTAGTCATGTGTCATAGTCAGGAGTCACAGCTAGTCATGCGTCACAGCTAGTCATGCGTCACAGCTAGTCGGGTGTCACAGCTAGTCAGGGGTCACAGCTAGTCAGGTGTCACAGCTAGTCATGTGTCATAGTCAGGAGTCACAGCTAGTCAAGCGTCACAGCTAGTCGGGTGTCACAGCTAGTCGGGCGTCACAGCTAGTCAGGTGTCACAGTCAGGTGTCACAGCTAGTCATGTGTCACAGCTAGTCGGGTGTCACAGCTAGTCAGGGGTCACAGCTAGTCAGGTGTCACAGCTAGTCATGTGTCATAGTCAGGAGTCACAGCTAGTCATGCGTCACAGCTAGTCATGCGTCACAGCTAGTCGGGTGTCACAGCTAGTCGGGTGTCACAGCTAGTCATGTGTCATAGTCAGGAGTCACAGCTAGTCATGCGTCACAGCTAGTCATGCGTCACAGCTAGTCAGGTGTCACAGCTAGTCATGTGTCATAGTCAGGAGTCACAGCTAGTCATGCGTCACAGCTAGTCTGGTGTCACAGCTAGTCAGGGGTCACAGCTAGTCAGGCGTCACAGCTAGTCAGGTGTCACAGCTAGTCATGTGTCATAGTCAGGGGTCACAGCTAGTCAGGAGTCACAGCTAGTCAGGGGTCACAGCTAGTCAGGGGTCACAGCTAGTCAGGCGTCACAGCTAGTCAGGTGTCACAGCTAGTCATGTGTCATAGTCAGGTGTCACAGCTAGTCATGTGTCACAGCTAGTCAGGGGTCACAGCTAGTCAGGGGTCACAGCTAGTCAGGCGTCACAGCTAGTCGGGCGTCACAGCTAGTCTTGTGTCATAGTCAGGTGTCACAGCTAGTCATGTGTCACAGCTAGTCAGGGGTCACAGCTAGTCATGCGTCACAGCTAGTCGGGCGTCACAGCTAGTCATGCGTCACAGCTAGTCATGCGTCACAGCTAGTCGGGCGTCACAGCTAGTCGGGTGTCACAGCTAGTCATGTGTCATAGTCAGGAGTCACAGCTAGTCATGCGTCACAGCTAGTCGGGCGTCACAGCTAGTCGGGCGTCACAGCTAGTCGGGTGTCACAGCTAGTCATGTGTCATAGTCAGGAGTCACAGCTAGTCATGTGTCACAGCTAGTCATGTGTCACAGCTAGTCATGTGTCACAGCTAGTCAGGTGTCACAGCTAGTCATGCGTCACAGCTAGTCGGGCGTCACAGCTAGTCATGCGTCACAGCTAGTCGAGCGTCACAGCTAGTCATGCGTCACAGCTAGTCGAGCGTCACAGCTAGTCGGGTGTCACAGCTAGTCATGTGTCATAGTCAGGAGTCACAGCTAGTCATGCGTCACAGCTAGTCGGGCGTCACAGCTAGTCATGTGTCATAGTCAGGAGTCACAGCTAGTCATGTGTCACAGCTAGTCATGTGTCACAGCTAGTCATGTGTCATAGTCAGGAGTCACAGCTAGTCATGCGTCACAGCTAGTCGAGCGTCACAGCTAGTCGGGTGTCACAGCTAGTCATGTGTCATAGTCAGGAGTCACAGCTAGTCATGCGTCACAGCTAGTCGGGTGTCACAGCTAGTCAGGGGTCACAGCTAGTCAGGCGTCACAGCTAGTCATGTGTCACAGCTAGTCGGGTGTCACAGCTAGTCAGGGGTCACAGCTAGTCAGGCGTCACAGCTAGTCATGCATTACAGCTAGTCATGCGTCACAGCTAGTCGGGTGTCACAGCTAGTCGGGTGTCACAGCTAGTCAGGGGTCACAGCTAGTCAGGTGTCACAGCTAGTCATGTGTCACAGCTAGTCGGGTGTCACAGCTAGTCGGGCGTCACAGCTAGTCGGGTGTCACAGCTAGTCATGTGTCATAGTCAGGAGTCACAGCTAGTCATGCGTCACAGCTAGTCATGCGTCACAGCTAGTCGGGTGTCACAGCTAGTCAGGGGTCACAGCTAGTCAGGTGTCACAGCTAGTCATGTGTCATAGTCAGGAGTCACAGCTAGTCAAGCGTCACAGCTAGTCGGGTGTCACAGCTAGTCAGGCGTCACAGCTAGTCAGGTGTCACAGTCAGGTGTCACAGCTAGTCATGTGTCACAGCTAGTCGGGTGTCACAGCTAGTCAGGGGTCACAGCTAGTCAGGTGTCACAGCTAGTCATGTGTCATAGTCAGGAGTCACAGCTAGTCATGCGTCACAGCTAGTCATGCGTCACAGCTAGTCGGGTGTCACAGCTAGTCGGGTGTCACAGCTAGTCATGTGTCATAGTCAGGAGTCACAGCTAGTCATGCGTCACAGCTAGTCGGGTGTCACAGCTAGTCAGGGGTCACAGCTAGTCAGGCGTCACAGCTAGTCAGGTGTCACAGCTAGTCATGTGTCACAGCTAGTCGGGTGTCACAGCTAGTCAGGAGTCACAGCTAGTCAGGTGTCACAGCTAGTCATGTGTCATAGTCAGGAGTCACAGCTAGTCATGCGTCACAGCTAGTCATGCGTCACAGCTAGTCGGGTGTCACAGCTAGTCAGGGGTCACAGGTAGTCAGGTGTCACAGCTAGTCATGTGTCATAGTCAGGAGTCACAGCTAGTCAAGCGTCACAGCTAGTCGGGTGTCACAGCTAGTCAGGCGTCACAGCTAGTCAGGTGTCACAGCTAGTCAGGTGTCATAGTCAGGTGTCACAGCTAGTCATGTGTCACAGCTAGTCAGGGGTCACAGCTAGTCAGGCGTCACAGCTAGTCAGGTGTCACAGCTAGTCATGTGTCATAGTCAGGTGTCAAAGGTAGTCATGCGTCACAGCTAGTCGGGCGTCACAGCTAGTCGGGCGTCACAGCTAGTCGGGCGTCATAGTCAGGTGTCACAGCTAGTCAGGGGTCACAGCTAGTCAGGAGTCACAGCTAGTTAGGAGTCACAGCTAGTCATGTGTCATAGTCAGGTGTCACAGCTAGTCAGGGGTCACAGCTAGTCAGGGGTCACAGCTAGTCATGTGTCATAGTCAGGTGTCACAGCTAGTCAGGGGTCACAGCTAGTCAGGGGTCACAGCTAGTCATGTGTCACAGCTAGTCAGGGGTCACAGCTAGTCAGGGGTCACAGCTAGTCATGTGTCATAGTCAGGTGTCACAGCTAGTCAGGGGTCACAGCTAGTCAGGAGTCACAGCTAGTCAGGGGTCACAGCTAGTCGGGCGTCACAGCTAGTCGGGTGTCACAGCTAGTCATGTGTCATAGTCAGGAGTCACAGCTAGTCATGCGTCACAGCTAGTCGGGTGTCACAGCTAGTCATGCGTCACAGCTAGTCGGGCGTCACAGCTAGTCAGGAGTCACAGCTAGTCAGGAGTCACAGCTAGTCATGCGTCATAGTCAGGAGTCACAGCTAGTAATGCGTCACAGCTAGTCGGGTGTCACAGCTAGTCATGCGTCACAGCTAGTCATGTATCATAGTCAGGTGTCACAGCTAGTCATGCGTCACAGCTAGTCATGCGTCACAGCTAGTCATGCGTCACAGCTAGTCGGGCGTCACAGCTAGTCATGCGTCACAGCTAGTCATGCGTCACAGCTAGTCGGGCGTCACAGCTAGTCGGGTGTCACAGCTAGTCATGTGTCACAGCTAGTCGGGTGTCACAGCTAGTCAGGGGTCACAGCTAGTCAGGCGTCACAGCTAGTCAGGTGTCGGGCGTCACAGCTAGTCATGCGTCACAGCTAGTCGGGTGTCACAGCTAGTCATGTGTCACAGCTAGTCGGGTGTCACAGCTAGTCGGGTGTCACAGCTAGTCAGGGGTCACAGCTAGTCAGGTGTCACAGCTAGTCAGGGGTCACAGCTAGTCATGCGTCACAGCTAGTCGGGTGTCACAGCTAGTCAGGGGTCACAGCTAGTCAGGCGTCACAGCTAGTCATGCGTCACAGCTAGTCATGCGTCACAGCTAGTCAGGTGTCACAGCTAGTCAGGGGTCACAGCTAGTCAGGTGTCACAGCTAGTCAGGGGTCACAGCTAGTCAGGCGTCACAGCTAGTCATGCGTCACAGCTAGTCATGCGTCACAGCTAGTCATGCGTCACAGCTAGTCAGGTGTCACAGCTAGTCAGGGGTCACAGCTAGTCAGGTGTCACAGCTAGTCATGTGTCATAGTCAGGAGTCACAGCTAGTCATGCGTCACAGCTAGTCGGGTGTCACAGCTAGTCAGGGGTCACAGCTAGTCAGGTGTCACAGCTAGTCATGCGTCACAGCTAGTCGGGTGTCACAGCTAGTCAGGGGTCACAGCTAGTCAGGCGTCACAGCTAGTCAGGTGTCATAGTCAGGTGTCACAGCTAGTCAGGCGTCACAGCTAGTCAGGTGTCATAGTCAGGCGTCACAGCTAGTCAGGCGTCACAGCTAGTCAGGCGTCACAGCTAGTCAGGTGTCATAGTCAGGTGTCACAGCTAGTCATGTGTCACAGCTAGTCAGGGGTCACAGCTAGTCAGGCGTCACAGCTAGTCAGGTGTCATAGTCAGGCGTCACAGCTAGTCAGGTGTCACAGCTAGTCATGTGTCACAGCTAGTCAGGGGTCACAGCTAGTCAGGAGTCACAGCTAGTCATGTGTCACAGCTAGTCATGTGTCACAGCTAGTCAGGGGTCACAGCTAGTCAGGGGTCACAGCTAGTCAGAGGTCACAGCTAGTCATGTGTCATAGTCAGGTGTCACAGCTAGTCAGGGGTCACAGCTAGTCAGGAGTCACAGCTAGTCAGGGGTCACAGCTAGTCAGGCGTCACAGCTAGTCAGGAGTCACAGCTAGTCATGCGTCACAGCTAGTCGGGTGTCACAGCTAGTCAGGGGTCACAGCTAGTCATGCGTCACAGCTAGTCATGCGTCACAGCTAGTCATGCGTCACAGCTAGTCAGGGGTCACAGCTAGTCAGGGGTCACAGCTAGTCAGGCGTCACAGCTAGTCGGGTGTCACAGCTAGTCAGGGGTCACAGCTAGTCAGGCGTCACAGCTAGTCAGGCGTCACAGCTAGTCAGGCGTCACAGCTAGTCAGGGGTCACAGCTAGTCAGGCGTCACAGCTAGTCAGGTGTCACAGCTCGTCATGTGTCATAGTCAGGTGTCACAGCTCGTCGGGCGTCACAGCTAATTGGGTGTCACAGCTAGTCATGCGTCACAGCTAATTGGGTGTCACAGCTAATCGGGTGTCACAGCTAGTCATGCGTCACAGCTAATTGGGTGTCACAGCTAATCGGGTGTCATAGCTAGTTGGGTGCGGCAGCTGGTCAGGTGGAAGCACGTTCTGATACGCAGTCCCATGCACCTCGGACCTCCGAGGTGAACTTCCCACGTCCTCAGAAAGCACCCATTTCCGCCCCACGTCTGCAAAGGGAACGGCCGTCGGCACACACACCGCTCTGCGTGTCGGACCCTGTCTTCTCTCTCGCGTGGGGTTTGGCTGTGAGTGTTGGGTCTTCCTTGCGGGCCTCCCCTTTCTCCTGGCACGAGAACGCGGGCGGCTGGAGGCGAGCCCGGCTCTTTCCTGCTGGGACGCCACTCTGTGACGGAAGCCGCGCGGCCTCAGCCACCGAGCCCTCGTGGGGCCGGCACCAGGGCCCTCTTTGCCAGCAGCTGTGTCCTGCCGCTCTTTGTGCCCAGCGCCAACCCAGCCCTGGCACAGAGCCGGCCCCTCCCACCGGCCCCTGACCGGGTGTCGCATGTTCTAGGAGAGAGAGTGGAAAACTACAAGCTGCAGAAGAAGCGAGAGCTCGGCGGCCCTCTGTCGGGGGACACGGTGACGGGTGGAGCGGACGCAGCGTCCCAGGGCGTCCACCAGAGGTGAGGTCTCCACCGGGGGCACACTCGGCCCCGCACGCCACGACTCTCCCCCAGCCTCGAACGGGGACGCGGCCTGCAGGCGCTGCCTCCCCCTGGCCGCCTGGAGGCCCAGGAGCCCTGCCTGCTCCCTGCTCCACACGCGGCCCCTGCAGCGCGGGCGCAGGGCGCGAGCCCCTCCACTGTGGCCGTGGCTCCGTATCCAGCTCTAAGTGGCGTCACAGCCCTGACAGGGCACCGCCCCCGCACTCTCACCTTGGGGTGGTCCCCTCGGAGCGGACCCTGGCCTCAGCACCGGGGGCAGGTGGTCGATGGGCCGGGACCCCAGGAAGCCAGGGGGCAGCAGCAGGTGAGGCAGACGGTGCCTCCACTGCAGCATCAGAGCGACCCACCGACCCGCCCAGGGTAGCTGGCTTCCCCACGGCTCTGCGGGTCAGAAGCCTGGGCGGGTGCGGCGGCTTCCTCCCAGTCCCGCGTGGCCAGGGTCCAGGTGTCCGCTGGCCGGGCTCTGACCGGAGGCGCCGGGCAGTCTCACCAGGCTCGCTCAGGCCACTGGCAGATGCCAGCGCCGTGCAGAACTGCAGCCCCTCTTTCCTGAGGCTGTTGGCTGGGGTCCCCCGACCCCCTGGAGGCCTCTCCCTGGCCGCTGCACGTAGCCACCGCCTCCGGTGCGGCAAGGCCTGGCCGCAGCTGGGGTGTCGGCCGCCTTCTCCCGCCCGCCAGTCTCCAGCGCAGCCCAGGCGACACCTCTGCTGTCAGGGCCACAGCCATCGGGCCCCACCCGCAGAGGCTGCACCTTGCAGGCGTCGCCCTAACCCGACCGCAGAGCCCCGTTGCGTGTGACGTAACGTCTGCACAGGTGCAGGGATTAGGTCGTGGATGGCTGTGGGGGGACATCGTGTGGCCTACCATGACAGGAAAAAGCCAGTACCCCCGTGATAATGAGGGGTTTCCAGGGCAACGGAGGCCCAGAGCACCGACCTCAGCGGTATCACAGCGAGTCGTCCCGTGCCTGCCCTCCCCAGCTCAGGGTGGGGCTCTGTGAGGGCAAGACTGGGAGTCTCACTCACGCCCGTGTCCTCCAGACCCAGCACAGAACCTGGCCGGCCAGAGGTGCTCTTCTGCGTGAGCAAATGAGTGGATGGGTGGATTGATGGATGAGGGATGGATGATGGATGCATGCATGCATTGCATGGATGGATGTATGTATGGATGGATGGATAGATAAGTAAATGAATGGATGGATCTATGGATGGATCTATAGATGGATGCATACGTGCCTGCATGGACAGTGGGGTCCTGTAGGATGTATAGGAGTTTGCCAGGCGAATAGATGAGAGGCGAGCTACACCGGCAGCAGGAAGAACGTGAGGCAGAAGCAGGGTGGAATTTCACGCCTTCAGGCACACACCCTTCGTGGCCGGCTGCCTGTGATGCTAAAGGCGACTTCTGCCTTCAAGTCTGGAAATTCAGCTCCTTTTAGAAAACCAGGAACACAAGACTGGGGAGAAGGAGGCAGAGAGTAACCCTGGAAGCAGGGTGGACGGGCCGGAACGTTCCTGTTTGTGGAGGCCAGAGGACCGTCAGCCGCAGACGGACGGGGCTTCTCACACAGGCGCGGGGAGATCTCTGGTCCCGGAGGCGAGGGGCTTTCCCAGGGTCAGCAGCCCGCTCTCTGCCCCGCTCTGCCCCCACCACCCAGAGGGTCTGGTCCCGGAGGCGAGGGGCTTTCCCGGGGTCAGCAGCCCGCTCTCTGCCCCGCTCTGCCCCCACCACCCAGAGGGTCTGGTCCCGGAGGCGAGGGGCTTTCCCAGGGTCAGCAGCCCGCTCTCTGCCCCGCTCTGCCCCCACCACCCAGAGGGTCTGGTCCCGGAGGCGAGGGGCTTTCCCAGGGTCAGCAGCCCGCTCTCTGCCCCGCTCTGCCCCCACCACCCAGAGGGTCTGGTCCCGGAGGCGAGGGGCTTTCCCGGGGTCAGCAGCCCGCTCTCTGCCCCCACCACCCAGAGGGTCTGGCCCCGGAGGCGAGGGGCTTTCCCGGGGTCAGCAGCCCGCTCTCTGCCCCCACCACCCAGAGGGTCTGGTCCCGGAGGCGAGGGGCTTTCCCAGGGTCAGCAGCCCGCTCTCTGCCCCCACCACCCAGAGGGTCTGGTCCCGGAGGCGAGGGGCTTTCCCGGGGTCAGCAGCCCGCTCTCTGCCCCCACCACCCAGAGGGTCTGGCCCCGGAGGCGAGGGGCTTTCCCGGGGTCAGCAGCCCGCTCTCTGCCCCGCTCTGCCCCCACCACCCAGAGGGTCTGGTCCCGGAGGCGAGGGGCTTTCCCAGGGTCAGCAGCCCGCTCTCTGCCCGCTCTGCCCCCACCACCCAGAGGGTCTGGTCCCGGAGGCGAGGGGCTTTCCCAGGGTCAGCAGCCCGCTCTCTGCCCCGCTCTGCCCCCACCACCCAGAGGGTCTGGTCCCGGAGGCGAGGGGCTTTCCCAGGGTCAGCAGCCCGCTCTCTGCCCCCACCACCCAGAGGGTCTGGTCCCGGAGGCGAGGGGCTTTCCCGGGGTCAGCAGCCCGCTCTCTGCCCCGCTCTGCCCCCACCACCCAGAGGGTCTGGTCCCGGAGGCGAGGGGCTTTCCCAGGGGTCAGCAGCCCGCTCTCTGCCCGCTCCCCCACCACCCAGAGGGTCTGGTCCCGGAGGCGAGGGGCTTTCCCGGGGTCAGCAGCCCGCTCTCTGCCCCGCTCTGCCCCCACCACCCAGAGGGTCTGGTCCCGGAGGCGAGGGGCTTTCCCGGGGTCAGCAGCCCGCTCTCTGCCCCGCTCTGCCCCCACCACCCAGAGGGTCTGGTCCCGGAGGCGAGGGGCTTTCCCGGGGTCAGCAGCCCGCTCTCTGCCCCGCTCTGCCCCCACCACCCAGAGGGTCTGGTCCCGGAGGCGAGGGGCTTTCCCGGGGTCAGCAGCCCGCTCTCTGCCCCGCTCTGCCCCCACCACCCAGAGGGTCTGGCCTGTCTGACCCTGATTTCTTCTCAGTCGCAGAATACCAGGAAAGGGGGTGTCCGTTTCCTAGAGGACAGGCTGGGGCAGTTCTGAGCTTTTATATAAGGATGGGGCCTTCAGGAGAACGCCCCCCACCCCGAGGTTAAGATAGTTTTCTCATAGAAGATGTCGCTTGCTGCTCCCTGTTACATCCCAGCAAGAGAGGCCACAGCAGACACAAAGTGAATTTTATAAGTTTTATTGCAGACCTGTGCAGGGACTGCAGGTAACCCATGCAAGGGAGCACTGCAGCCCTCCAAACCTGCACAGGGATGCAGGTAACCCACACAGGGGAACACTGCAGCCCCCCAAACCTGCGCAGGGACTGCAGGCAACCCACGCCTCCAAAGAGACTGCGAGCACTGCAGCCACGAGCTTCTAAAATGGCTCCTTTTTATAGGGTGGCTATCTAGGATGAGCAAGCATCATACAGAAGCTGATGTGGCTGTTAGTCATTGGCTAGGGAGGTCGTGCGCAGTTACAGGGGGGGTATTGCTCAGTGGAGAATTTCAAACATAAACTTCTGATAAGGGTCTCTGACTCAATGCAGGATGTTGCTGAACTCTTTGTTCTCAGCGTCACAGGGACCTTGTACACTCTTGGCAGCCCTAGCACGTCAGTACTCCCTGAATCTAACACTCCCGTCCCGCCCGTCTGAGGTCCTCCTGCCCCCGAAGTCTCTGCTCTCTGTCCTGCTGACGTCACCAAGCCGCCCTGAGAATCCCAGTGAAAAATGTGCCTGGGAGAGTCCGTAAGCCCCAGAGAGTCAGTCACTTTTACGATGCATCTGCCTGTCCGTGGAAGCTCTCGTGTGACCACAGTAAATCGTGGCCGTTCTTCACTCGTGCTCAAGGAAGGCCACCGGTCACTAATTCGCCCTCGGGAAAGGTCTGCGTTAGTCTCTGACCCCCCTGCCGGCCATGACAGCCTGACGGCCTTCGTCCCCTCTGCCAGGATGCGGGAGCAGCAGCAGAAGTTCCTGGCCCAGTTCACTGTCCACCGGCGCGTCCGCCTGGACACTCAGCAGCGGAAGGCGAGAGTCCTGGACCTTCTGGAAGCCCAGCTGGAGACCCAGCTGCAGGTGGGGGCCTGGGGAACAGGCCCGGGCAGGGCGGGCAGTGCTTTAAAGAGGAGGGACTAGCAGAAGACTGGCCTCGCGACCAGCCATCAGCCATGGGGCCTTTGGGAGGGGACTGTCTCGGCCCGCGCCGAGTCTCCCCGGCTGGTGACGCATCAGCCTCACGATCCACCCTGAGCCCAGAGGCGGGCGAGGCCAGGTGGACCCGGTGTGTCTGCAGCGCCCGGGGCCGCCAGTTCCCCAGGCTCTACTTGTTCCTGCCTGGCGGGCGTCTCCCTGGGAGGGGAGGTCACCAGCACGTGGGTCCCAGTGTCTGGGTAACACTGTTGTCACTCAGGCAGTGCTGCTGGGGACTGAGGCTTGTACCTTACCTGGAACCCCCAGGAAGCTCAGTCCTGTGAGAGAATGTGGGTATCTCAGCGCAGGACCATCTCATCGGTGTGTGATTACTGCGCGCGGCCGTAACGCAGACCCGCCGCTTCTCAGGAAAAAGCAAGCAGCCTGGGGTGGTGGTGGTGTGGTCGGGGTGCTGGCCCCTCGGTGTGCCCACCTCCAGTGTGCAGTGACGGTGGTGACGGTGACGAGGGTGGTGGGGACGGCAGCCGGCATTTATTAAGTGTGTTAGAGAGTCACTGAGCTCAGTGTCACCTGGGCCATCTGATGTCGTCCTCCAGCCCAGGAGGGGACTCCTGTGAGTCTCCCAGGTACAGGGGGGGAAACTGAGACTCCAAGGGGTTGAGTCACTGCCCAGATTCACACAGTTAGTAACCATGGACTCCAGGTTCGTGCGGTCCCAGCACCGGGCTCAGGGGGGAAGCGTGGAGACTCGGACCTGACGTAGGCAGCCATGGCTGAGATCGGGGTCAGGGGCTGCCTGCCGCCTCCGGGGCCTCCCAGAGCCCCTCGCCTCAGTATTCTTGTCTGGGCGATGGGGACCCACGGCCGGTGTGACTGAGGAGGGACAGTCACCTGGCAGGAGCTGGTTGCTGCCAGCTCCCTCCCTGACGCGGACGAGCTCCCTGGGTGCTGCGGGGGCGTTCTCCTCCACGCCGGGGACACGGCCCACCAGGCGCCCTGGGGAGGGTCAGCCTCGCCCTGGCCACAGGGCAGGGAGGCCCCGCTGACCCTCTCGCTCTGCACCCAGGAGGCCGAGCAGAGCTTCATCGCTGAGCTGGCGGCCTTGGCCCGGGTGCCCCTGGCCGAAAGCAAACCGCTGTCGAGTAAGCGCGGACCACCAGGTACGTCATCGTGGGAGGCAGCGCGCTGCGGGGGGGGGGGGGGGGGCTCTCCGGGCACCACGACCTGAGCTGTGTGGCCTTGGGCCCCGTGCTTACGCTCCCTGGGCTTTTGTGTCCTTCTCTGGAAATGAGCAGCCTGGGTCAGGACGCCCCGGGGAACCCCCTTGCTCTCCCTCCGTCGGTCACTCTGATTCCCGGGCCTGCTGTTCCCCAGCTGTGCCTGACCTCTGACTCTGCCTCCCCACCTGTGCAGCGGGGATCGTGAACTCCTCCCCCGCCGGAGACAGTTCAGTGACGTCACGGTGCGACAGGCTGACGTCAGGGAGGAGGGGCGGGAAGGTGCGTGACCGGACTCGGGTCTCTGAACACGAAGTCCGTGTGCTGGGGCTGTGTTCTCGGTTCCTGCTGGGAGCCTGGCGGGCCTGAGGTCTGGTCCCAGCCCTGCCACTTCGGGCCACGTGGCTCGAGATAGCACGTTAGCCCCGGGCCTCAGTTTCCTTACAGGTTAAATGGGTACAGTAGCAGTAAGGTACTACGCGCGTGCACACCCGCCCACGGAGACACTCGAGTCGGGCCGGGTTGGAGGGAGGCCGGGAGAAGCTGGCACTCGCCGAAAAGTCACAGAGCCAGTGTCTGGGTTCACGTGTCTTCACAGAGAAGCCCCTAAGGACCAAAAGGAAGAAGCCCCCGCTGCGGGAGAGAGGGGACCCCGGAGGGCCCAGCAATGATGACCCTGTGGCCGGGGAACACCCCTCAGCATCGCTCAGGTACAACAGGGCCCCCAGCTTAATGCCTGTGGGTGCTTCGTGACCACCTACTGTGCGCCTGTGGACAAACCCGCCCTCCGAGTTCTGACCCCATGCATGCCGCCCGTGTTCTGCGCAGCAGAAGGCCGAGCCAGCAGGACAGTGACGTCGGGGATGGTGAGAACTCCAAGAGGCTGCTCAGGAAGAGAAGCCACCTGTAGTTTGAGGCCTGACGTTGGGGACTGAAGCGGAAGGCCTGGTCTGAGTGAGCGGCCCCGCCCCGGCCGTGCAGCCACAGGGGGACGTGGAGTCTCCTCTGGGCTCACAGGCCGCGGCGAGGGGCATGGAGACTGGGCGTTGAAGTGCCCGAAAAAGCCCAAATGCGTGTGGCAGACCCCGCTGACTGCGACAAGCAGGCACTCTGGTGCTGCACACGAGTCCTTCCGAGTTTTGTCTGCTTCTGTCCCCGGGGAGCTCTTCCTGGCCCTCTGCACCTCCTACCGCTATGCCTTCTGCCACCAAACCCCCCTCCCCAGAGAGAGGTGGTCTCACTCCTGCCCTGGCCCCTGGGCCACGGGAGGGAGGGTCCAGGCATCGCTGCGGTGTTCTGGGACGAGACTGTTCTCCTCCATTCCCACCCTCCCGTCTGTCTGTCCCATGCCACTGGCTGCCACGGGCATCTCATCAGGACCCCTGTCTGGGCTCAGCTCGCAGCTAAGGCCTGGTCCCTGAGTCTCAGGGCCTGACCCAGGTGGCACCAGACAACACCCCCCTCCCAAGGGATGGTCCGGGCGGGCGCTCCGCTACCCCAGTGGGCAGTCCACATAAACCACTGCCCAGAGAGGGCTCCCCCTTCCGCAAAGAAAACTGATCTTTTCATCGAGATCAGGGGCCCTCAGCCACGGCACTGTGGACACGCAGGGTGAGATCCTTCTTTGTTTGGGGAGGGGTGGGCGGTGCTTTGCGGGTGTTCACAGCACCCCTGGCCTCTACCAGCAGATGCCAGTAGCATCCCCAGTGTGACAAGCAGAGAGGTCTCCAGACGCTGCCCGATATCCCCTGGGGGCCTCACCCACGGCTCTGGGCCCATCCCCATGGAGAGAACTGTGTTTCCACGAATTCCCAGAATATGGTGGGCTCTAGGCACTGGGAGCCACTATCTTGGGGATTTTCTGGACTATTGGTGACCTAAACCTTTTATTTCTTATAACCTACATTTCCTGCCTCTTAGGCAGTGAAGAGTGGCTCCTGAACAAAAGTGACCATGATAATGACATCTTTCTTAACCTACCTGCAGCGCCTCCGCCCTCCTGACTGGTCCACAGACTGGATTTCCGAAGTTAACCACCAGCGCCCTCTTGTGGCAAAATAAAACATTTCATTCTGCAGAGTTGAATACATCCTCCTCCTCCTCCCTGCAGTGTTTTTGAGAGCTCTGTGTACATATAAAATAGTTACCATTTTGGGGTCACATGGGTTCTCTGCACAGAGGCATTCTGGAGGCGTGTGGCTCCCAGGAACATCTGATTTGGTGACAAGAGTATGGTCAAGGCAGTCATGCTGGCTGCCTCCACCTCCACCTCCACCAATCCTGCGTGGATCAGTGGATCACCGGTTTACTTCTTGGATGTAGCTTCCTTTAGCCCAAGGAAGTGTGTCACAGGTCATAAGCTCTGGGACGCTGCCCACCCTGACCCCCAGCTATGGCCCTGGGCAGGACTCTGGGTACTGACTTAAATGACAACACCCCACACAGGCCAGTGGGACACTTATTTTATTTTTCTCACAAGCCTTGAATTCAGAAATAAGAGCCACAGTAAGTCAGTTGTTAAGTAAAAATGGGGGTGATTACAAAGGAAAACTCTGTACAAAAACCGTTAAAAATCTGACTGCCCCGTCCACTTCCTCGGAGGGACAAGGACACAGGTAACTGGAAGCAGCCATCACCCCCAGGGTCGTCAGCCCTTCATGGGGAGATGAGACCCCTTTCTGAGCACGTGAACCTGGCTCAGCCTGACGTCCACTGCTGGCTGGAAGGACACACAGACTGGAAAGACGCCAGGGCCAGTTACAAGCGCCCCGGAGACCAGGGTTTCTGACACAGGACACGGATGACAATTCTCCAAGCCCTCCCGGCTCTGTGAGAAGTCACAGATCCCAGTGGGGGTGGGGCGGGGTGGGGCGGGCTTCCCTCCAGTGTAGACTTGGGACGGGGAACTGAGTAAACATCTTCGTGTTGCGAGTTTGGGGGTTTGCCCTGAGGGCCTGAGGTCTCGGCATTGTGTCGACATCGGTCCTTGGTGGTGTTCCGTCAGACGCGCTCACAGACTCGGCATACATAACCTAGTAACATGCATTGACTACCCTAGAACAGCTACAAGGATGCAAAGGAGCCGCTCAGGAATCACGGCGCCCGGGCGGAGCAGTGGAAGGGACGTTACAGACGAGGCGAGGGCCTGCGCGCACTCAGGCAGGCAGCCAGACGCCGTGCTGGGCGTCGGCCTCCGCGTGAACACACAACTGGGGGGCGAGGAGTTTCCAAGCAAACATACCACACTAGTACCACTTCTTCCTAAACAGAAAAGGAAAGACCATCATTCCGTGTGCGCCCCACCCCCCCAATCAGTACCAAATAAAACTATGGGTCTGAAAAAACACTGATGGGGAAAGGAATGGACATTATTCCCAGAATCCTTCACTCTTGCTCATTCACTTGTCTGCGGTCAACCGAGGCTGGTGATGTTGGAGCGACCACCAGGGGGCGCCACGATGCGGTGGCCAGTGCGCCTGGGGTTATTGTCATCTATCTGGGCACCTGAAAGACACAAGAGCCCGTGAGTCACTTCCATCAGAGCTCCCCTTGCTGCTCCTGAGGGCTGGGTGCCGCCCTGGTCCCGGACCTTTGGGACGCTGAGCCCTTACCTCAGCCCAGTTCAGGCTACCCTCCCTGGGAAGACTCCCTGGCCTCCACAGGGCTCCCTGCTTTCTCCCCTGTGCCCCCTCAGGCCCCGGGGTGGCCCCTGCGGCCCTGACCACACTGAGCTCTTTCTTGTCTGGCTTCACGTTCTCGAGACAGGTGGGCAAACACTACCTGAGGGCCTACTGTGTGCAGGCACAGACGGTCCTTAAACGTGTGTTGAGCTTAGAGAACACAATAGCACGAACAGGGCGTGTTTACGCCCAATTCACAGGAGAGGCACTTGAGGCTGGGTGCACGCTTCTTGGGCGACACGCCTAGAGGGTGGGGAACCCAGGTCGGCACCGATGGGTTTCTATCCAGAACCCGAACTCCACCCACTGTCAGAGGGACATTCGGCACAGGGCCTGAGCCTCCCAAGGTGTTCTGTGTGTGGTGTGTGCTTAGGTGTGCATGTGTGTGCAAACGCATGCGTTCATGTGTGCATGTGTGTGAGCCGCTCAGACTGGAATCACCCACTTCACCTGTGATGGGCAGATCTGGGGGAGGGGGCAGCGTCCTTTTTATTTTAAATCGGCAAAGCCAACCATCCACTCTAATCGCATGTATTCTCTTGCACTTAAATAAAGATTTAAAACGCTGGCACGAAGCCCAGTGCCTGGTGCACAGTAAGCATGAATTAAATGGATGAATCACGAAAGCTGGACCGTGCCGGAAGGAGGGACCTTGTGCAGAAGGCTCCAGGGTCCTGGCAGGAGATCGAGGCTCCAGGACAAACCATGGCTGCCACTAGGGGGAGCTAGAATCACACACACTCCCCTCACAAAGCCTCACTTCCATTTCTGTAAACTAAGAGGGGAGGCCCTTCCCCCGCAGCAGGACGTGAGCAGGGCAAGCCTCCGGGAATGGGGGTCGGAGTGCCGACCCGGATTTCCTCTCCTGGTTTCGTTGGTTGACAGGGTGTCTTCCCGGTAGTTTGGGGTTCTCCTAAAGGCCCAGAAACCTGGGCTACGGCTTACTGCCTTTCCCCCTCGTAACCACCGGTGCCTTCCTGGTGACATGTCAGCTTCTTTGAAAAACACCCACGGGACCAAAGGACACCAGTGAGGGGCCACAGAGGCACACTACACTCTGCGACGTCGCGTCACGCAGACAGGGAAAGGGACATCCGCGAAAGTCGTCCCTGGTGTCGGACAGCGTCTATGCTGTTGGGAGCAAACGAAGCAAACTGTCAAACGGCTGTGCAGCTCACCACGGGCCGTGCCGGGGGCCACAGAGAGCCAGGGAGGCGCCCCATCTCTGCTCTGCTGATGGAGCGTCTGATGAGAAATTCGAGGGGTGTTTAGGGTCTGTTTGTGCAAAATACTGTCTGTGAACATGAGAATCCTCTCAGGGTACAAGAAGAAGCTCTTGCAGGCAAGGCTCATGAACAGGGATGTGGGCTGGCCGGGGGACAGAGGAGGGACCCCTGATTTATGTCCCCATGGCCTCACTGCTGAGCCAGGCCCTCCCTAAATGGATAGAGGGTCTGTGACCCCCCCAGTTTAAATTGTTATTTCATCTTCTCTCTCCCTGCCACGTCCCCTCTCTCTTTGGCTAAAGCATATCAGCTTCTCTGTGCACCTGTCCTTCACTCCTGCTAGACCGAAGTCAGCAAACTAGGGCTCATGACAAAACTCAGCCCACCGCCTCTTTTTTGTGTAGTCTACGATTTAGGAATAGTGGTTACATTTTTTTTTAATGGCCGCATTTTAATGGCCATTTGATATCTTATAGTATCTTGGCATTCAGAGCCCAAAATGTTTACTATCGGGCGGGCGCATTAAGAAAATGTTTGCTGACCCCTGGCACAGACTGAGGGCCGTCTTACTCATCTCTGAATTCTCAGAACCGAGCACAGCGTATAGGCAAGCTTCCGTCTCAAATACTCTGTGGGATGATCTCCGAGTTCCCGCCATGGGCATGCCTGCCCTCGTGTGGTAACCTTGTGAAACTGCAGGCACGTGTCCCGGGCCATCTGTCCTTTAGTCTGGGTGACCACGCCAGCCTCAGAATTTGCCCACACACATTTCGTGAGCACCAAGCCCTGGTTGTTTGACACTGAATGTGTTTACAGAAATGGGAATAACATCACTCTGCACACAGGGTTGTCGGGGAGAGGAAGCAGTCACAAGCCCCCACGGAGCGTGATTCGCTGCCGCCAAGTGGACATGGTGAAGGCACCGCCAGCACAGAGAGGTGGCTCTCCGTCGCCACCCTGTGTTAGCTCCACAGGTCAGCGTGTAAGAATTGTAAGAATGTCCGAGTGTGCTAAAGGCTGAGCCCGTCTCTGCAGTCTTCACTGAGCCGGGGCCGGGGTCTCTGCGCTGCCCCGGGGCCCTCAGCTTTCTGCCGCCCAGTCCCGAGGGTCCCGCTCGGACAAGAGGTGGAGGAGTCCCCAGCCCCCTCCTCACGGCGGGCCTCTGGGGGTCCCCGGCCCCCTCCTCACGGCGGGCCTCTGGGGGTCCCCAGTCCCCTCCTCGCTGCGGGCACGGCGCCTCGGCCGCCGTGGCCCCTTACCTGATAGGCTGAAGTTGGACTGGTGGAGGTTCCTGATGGGCGGAGGCTGGTGTTTGGAAGGCGAGGATTTGGCAGAAGGAGCAGGGGTGGCATATTTGGGTGTGGCGGGCACCTCGTACACAGGACCGTCGTACATGCCCCTGGGAACCCCTTGCAATCCAGAGACCTAAACAGAGGGAGGGATGGGCGACTGACGGACAAGATGCACGCGTGCCTTCTCGTTTAGAGCCCTGCGGGCAGGACAGTGACCAGAGGTCGCCTCGGGGACACGCACACACATACACCCCCCACACACACACACTCACTCCACATGCACACATCTGCACACACACGCACATGCATAACACATCACACACATCCACCCAATCCAACACACATAAAGACCTGCACACATATATACACACACCACACATGCATCCACCCAATCCAACACACACATAAAGACATATGCACATGTGCATGGGCACACGTATATGCACACACACACACTCCCACACATTACATACACACTCCCACACATCATACACACACATGCGTGCACACACGGGTGTATACACACACACACACAAGCTGGCTTCCTAGCGAACATCAGCCCTTTAGTGTGGAGTGCAGGTTGTCATGGTGATGGGAGGGACCCAATCAGGGGAGACAATGGACCATGAGTGGGCAGGCTTCCTCCCGAGCTGGACCAGAGATGGGCGGAGCCTACCCCATGCCCTTTGACTTCCCAAGGTCATTGCTCAGCCCACACGGGCACATGTGCCGCTCCAAGGAGAAGAGGGAGACAGGTGCAGAATGGAAGGGGTGGGGGAGGGGATAAGAGGGTGACCAGCCATCCCTCAAGGAGGCTAGGGCTTGTTCATTTTACTAAAAAGGCAAGGCTCTGGGCTCACAGCTTTCCCACCGTGTGACGCTGGTCAGTGAGTGCGTCACCGCCTCGAGCACCAGGGCTCTGAGCTGCACCAGGACGGTGGTGGCTCCTCCCAGGGGCTGAGGCTGTGCCCCAGTCAGGTGCACCCAGCACCCCTCCCACCCCCACGTGGGCACACTTCTTTACGGCTCACGAAGCCCCGGGACCCCCAGACCTGGCTCTGACCCCAACCTGAGACGCAGGCAGGACAGCGTCCCCGTGCAGTGGACACTCGAGCAGAGGGAGGCTCACAGGGCGGTACCGCCTGCAGACGCCCGCGGGGACCCCGGACACGCACCTTGCTCCTGACCCTGATGCGCTGGTAGAGGTGCTCGGGGAACGGCTTCCGGGGGATGAAGCGGCCCATGCCCTTGCTGACGCCCGTGTTGCCGTCCTCGAAGACGATCTTGCCCTGGCTGATGACCAGCAGCGGGGAGCCGTGGCACTCCATGCCCTCGAAGATGTTGTACTCCACCGCCTGCCGGCGAGAGCCACGGCTGTGCCCTCCCAGCTGCCCGCACGGCCACGTGGCCACCAACGGCGACCCCGCCCGACCCCAGATCGCAGGCTTTTCCCAGGGGTCCTTCTCGGGAGACATCCTCTCTCGGACTGTGTGACAGTCCACGGTCGGCCCTTCCGTGCGCACAAGCGAGCCCTCGCTACTGGGCATGCAGGTCAGGGGTGGACTCCTGTCATCAGACTAACACTGTCTGAGATGGCGTGAGTGTGAGGGGCCCCTGCGGTCAGGCAGCAACGGGCTGTTCTCATGATCACAGACATGTCTATGACTTTTTTTTTTTGTATTTTTCTGAAGTTGGAAACAGGGAGGCAGTCAGACAGACTCCTGCATGCGCCCGACCGGGATCCACCCAGCATGCCCACCAGGGGGCGATGCTCTGCCCATCTGGGGCTATTGCTCCGCTGGAACCAGAGCCATTGTAGCGCCTGAGGCAGAGGCCATGGAGCCATCCTCAGTGCCCGGGCCAATTTTGCTCCAATGGAGCCTTGGCTGCAGGAGGGGAAGAGAGAGACAGAGAAGAAGGAGGGGGGGGTGGTGGAGAAGCAAATGGGCGCTTCTCCTGTGTGCCCTGGCTGGGAATCAAACCCGGGACTCCTGCATGCCAGGCCAATGCTCTACCACTGAGCCAACTGGCCAGGGCAGTCTGTGACTTTTTAAAGATATATTTTCTTTAGGATAGGACAGTTTTCTAAAACTAAATCACTGGGTCACAGGACATGAGCTTTCTAAGGCTCTCGTTGTCTATGGCCAAATTACATTCTGACGGTGTCGGACCAATGGACAGAACATCAGGCATGGCTGAGAGACACGTCAGTACTTCCTGTTTAGAAATCCCCTCCAGTGTTGGGTAAATTCAATTTCATATTTTACTTTGTTATTTTTCTTTTCCCAGTTTGAAAGAAAAAACATTTCCTTAAAACAGACATCCTTTCGTTACTCCTAAGGTGAACAGAGCTGGTGCTAGCCAACTGCTTTTGATTATTCAAAATGGAGATGGCAAAGAAGTTCAAAAGCTAGAAGAGGTATGTGACTTTGGAAGAGTCGGTCTCTCCTCTGCACGACGGGGACAGCGGCCCCCGGGGTAGGTTCGTGCCCCCAGGGCTTTTGAGCACAAAATTAGGATCCCGCAGGACGCTAGCGCCCCCTGCGGTTCCCAGGTATCTCACAGATTGTCCCCCATGGTTTAAAAGCGTTTCTAACATCCATGAAAACGGCTGGACCGCGTTCCGTCACCGGGACGTCCTAGCGCTTCCTGACCCGATTCCTGGGGCGAGCACCTGGGTCGCCGCCCCGCCTTTGCTGAGCACCACGCTGAGAGGCGCTCCCGCGAGTCCACACCAGCACGTGTGCACCTTGGGCTACACGAGGAGTCTGGAGCCAAAGAGGACAGGGATTCGACCTCTGACGGGTCTGCCCCTCCAGAAAGGAGGCGCCAGTTTTCATTCCCAGCGAAACCCTGAACTGGCCTGCCTCCCTCTGCCTGACCACATACACCTGCGTCCCGTGAGCCCCTGGGGCTCAAGAGACTGGCACAGCGGACAACAGCATCTGACTGTCACAAATGGCGCCTGGGTGACCGTGAGACTAGGTCTGTTTTTTTTTGTTGTTTTGTTTTTTTGTATTTTTCTGAAGCTGAAAACGGGGAGAGACAGACTCCCGCATGCGCCCGACCGGGATCCACCCGGCACGCCCACCAGGGGCGAAGCTCTGCCCACCAGGGGGCGATGCTCTGCCCATCTGGGGCATCCCTCTGCCACGACCAGAGCCACTCTAGCGCCTGGGGCTGAGGCCACGCAGCCATCCCCAGCACCCGGGCCATCCCCGCTCCAATGGAGCCTTGGCTGCGGGAGGGGAAGAGAGAGACAGAGAGGAAGGAGGGGGTGGGGTTGGAGAAGCAAATGGGCGCTTCTCCTATGTGCCCTGGCCGGGAATCGAACCTGGGTCCCCCGCACACCAGGCCGACGCTCTACCGCTGAGCCAACTGGCCAGGGCCAAGACTGGGTCTGTTTTTGAATAAATAGAAACCCCTGCACCCTGCTTCTGTGTCCCTGTTCTGCATTTGGTACGCTGTTCTATCTGTTAGGATCGTGGGATGGACGTCTGAGATCTCTGCACCCTCAGGTTTGCCAGATGTGTGAAGAGGTCAAGGTCACGTGAGACACGAAGCTCAGAGCTGACCCACCGCCTCGGGCCTGGGGCCTGGAACACGGGTGGCGTGCACCCCAGGCCGTGTGCACAAACGCGGCATGCGCCGGGTCCCGCCCCGTCCTTGGCCGGCTGTTAGCGCACACAGCACGGAGCAGGGGGTTCTACACCAGACCAAACCCTCTCTAGCAGGGTGACCAGACTGAAGTGCAGGCAGAATCCTGGAGCTCGTACTTCTGCTCTCTGAGTCTGAGAACGCACATGTCTGTGGGCACAGCTAGAGGGGGGAGGGGTGCAGGAGGGGAGAGACAGGCATGCCCGGAACAGCCGCTGACCCACCTGCTCAAACCCAGGCTCTCCAACCGGAGGAAAAACGGTCATGCCCAATACCAGGGCACGCCCCGGCTGGAAACATCACAGAGCGTTTTTAACCGGAGGTTTCTAAGAAGATTGCAAAGCCAAACAGACGCGCTCACCCAAACCGGACGTCATGGACAAAGGGACGTACCGACTTGTGGCTCTTGGCTGTTATGGTCTTCATCCTGTCGGGGTCCCAGATGACCACGTCGGCGTCCGAGCCCACGGCGATCCGCCCTTTCCGGGGGTACAGGTTGAAGATCTTGGCTGCGTTGGTGCTGGTGACAGCAACAAACTGGTTCTCGTCCATTTTGCCGGTAGCCTAAGGGGGAAGATCCCCGGATGAGACGGGCAGCCCCCAGCGGGGTCGGGAGAAGGGCCGATAGGCACAGACCTAAGCCTGGCGGCTGGGGCCCTGGCGAGGAGTCTGGAATGTTCTCCGCTCCCCAGCGGAGAGAGCACCAGGGGCTTGGCCTCAGAGCGGAAACGAAATTCACGCTCAGAGCATGGGGACATTTGTGTGACAAGCATTACAGCGCCTGGTTGGCGTCACTGGGCCCCAGTGTAACAGACAATAAACACCTCTGGTCCCAAGACAAGGAACGTCATCTTTTCAGGGACTATCATGCGGTTAAAAACAAAAGACTTGTCATCGTTAAGGTATAAGGGTCAGCGGTCATAGCCGCCAATGCCGAAGGCCACAGGACGGGGCCATGTCCCTAGGAGTAACGCGTTTCCTCGTGGCCCTCCTGGTGTGAGCTCTGCTTCCGCCTCGGAGTAAGAAAGGCCGGAGGTAAGAGCCATGACGTACTGGCTTTGGATGGACCCGGTGCGGGTGCTTCTAGAAGGTTCCTGGTGGAGAGAGGTGGGGCCGCCTTACCACCGCCTTGTCCCAGACGACGGTCATCCGCTCCTCGATCCCGTTGACGCCCTCGGGGATCAGAGTGAAGTTGTCCTTGCCCACCGCCTTCTGGGCAGTGCTGTAGGGACAGTGGCCGCTACCCGTGACCTGTAGATCTCCACTGGCAAGAGCAAAAAAAAAACACAATCCTGACTTCAGACATTCGATACAGGCTCGAACCGAAAATCCCAGAGCGATTCTGGGGAGGAGGTTAGGGCACATCATGGGCCCTGGTGAGTGACATCGGAAGGCCCTCCGGCCGTGAGTGTCGGACAGAAACTGGAAGGAGCCCTGAGAGGGGGAAGAAGGCTCCGGGTTAGTGTGGGCTCCGGCTGGTCGGGGTGAGGCTCTGCGGAGGGCCTCCTCTTCCTCGCCTGGAAGAGAGGGATTCGGCCAGAGCGGCCAGGCAGTCCCACCCTAACCCGCTCTGATCTGGGGACAGCTGGGCCTGGAAGTGGAGGGCCAGGCAGGCAGGATCAGGTTCAGCCTGTGGGACAGTGTGGTGCTTGTGTCTTTCACTGGAGGGCTCCAGGAGGCGGTGTGGGCTTGGTGTGACTCAGGTTTGAAAGTGTCTGGGTGCCTGTTGGGAGCAGACTGTGGCGCGTGGGGACATGGAAGAGGCAGAGGCCTGTCGG
This sequence comes from Saccopteryx bilineata, assembly GCF_036850765.1. Classification (NCBI taxonomy): domain Eukaryota; kingdom Metazoa; phylum Chordata; class Mammalia; order Chiroptera; family Emballonuridae; genus Saccopteryx; species Saccopteryx bilineata. Next base: position 261,776,171 of record NC_089494.1, read on the forward strand.
GAGGGAGAGACGGTGGCAGCGGAGCCGGAATGGCCACAGCCAAGGGCGTGACTGGTGAGCAGCTCCCAGTCCAAGTCCAAAACAAACTCCTGGCCTTCCCTCACAAAGCTGCTGCCCCAGTCTCGCCCAGGTCCGGGGACAGCAGGACCGAAACCACAGGCTCTGGAATCTGGCTGCAGACGACCAGGAAGCTGTTGGCCGTGCAAGTCGGGGTTTTGCATCTTTGAGGGAAGCAGATTTCCATGGTGGGCACATGCCCTTGACCCCTTGGGCTTCCCTTCTGACTACAAGCCCCATCTTATCCTCACCACCATGCAAACTCCTACGTATCCCCGAGCTCCAGGCCTGCTGCCGCCTCCTCCATGAAGCCTTCCGCACGTCTCCTGGCTGTGGGCGTGCAATCTGCCTCCAGAGCAGCCTGCACACCTCAGCACTCGGCCTCCCTCGTGGCTGTGAGTGTGCCTCCCCGGCCTGGCTAGGCGGCACGGAAGGTTGACAGTGGCTGTGCTCCTACTGTGTGCACGTGGCCCAGCGCAGTGGCCACCCAGGGAGCCGAGGTCCCGAGCCTTCACCTACACTGTCTCATAACCAGCTCCACGGGACACACTGTCTTCTCCCCACTTGCTGACGAGTGAACCCGGGAAAACGGACCCTACGGGTCAGTGACAATGCCGACAGTGACCCAGTGGCCAGCGGCTGAGGCAGGACTTGAGTCCTGGTCACTCATTCCCAGTCCTGGCCGCTCCTGAATATCTACGGGGCTTGGGGGGCCACACGGGAGGCGCTTAAATTAGCCGCTGAGTGAGCAGAAGGTGGTCTACACGTGAGTGGAAGGGCTACTGAGGAACACAGGCCCTCGGACCCCTGAAGGCCTGCCGTACACAATGCGAGCTCCGTTCTGACCCTTCCCAAGGCCCCCCACAGGCTGCCGGGGCCAGTCCGCCCCCCGCCACCCGCCTGGGGCCCCCTCCCTGGCTCTCACCAGGCCAGCAGGGAGGTCAGGTAGTCGGGCGTGGTGGGGTCCGGGCTCAGGGGCGGGGAGGTCACGAAGGCCGCGGCCTTGGCCCAGTTCTTGCTCCAGTAATGGGTGCCATCAGTCCCCAAGCTGGCGGCGATGGGCTCGCCAAAAACGAGGGGGCCTTGGGGACAAACACATACACGTGTGGTTAGGCACAGAGGGTCTCCAGCGGGAGGTGTCGGCGCTAAAGGGTGGGAGCTCTCAGGCTGGAGGATGAAGGGTGGGAGCTCTCAGGCTGGAGGAGAAAGGGTGGGAGCTCTCAGGCTGGAAGAAATATGCCGGCCGAGGGCAACACCGTCCGTCCTGCTCCTGGGCGGCACCCTGGGGACCCCGGCCCCCGGGCGCTCAGCACCCAGCTGGCCCCCGCAGCGAGCCTCTGGGTCGGCAATGCTGTGAGCATGTGGACAAGGGCTATTATCTCCTGTCAGGCACAGAGACGTGACCCGCTGCTCAGGGCTCTGCCAGCAGCAGACCTGCAGGTCAGGAGTCAAGTTCAAGTGTCACACTTGGGAGGTGACTCCAGACACACCAGCGGGGGACCGGGGATGTGACATACGGGAGACAAAGAAGCCCCAAGAAAAGGTGAGTTGTCACCGAGTCATGGCCGTAGTGGGCACCTGCAGCTCAGTGCACGGGGACCCCTGTGGAACCGGGACGGGCCTCAGAGCCGTCCCACCCCCGGGGCCAGGGACCCGGGCTGTGCATCCAACCCTCTGATTCCCGGACACCCACGCTCCCAGCATTCCTCCCGCCGCGCAGGGAGGGGCCAGATGTGCCCCTGCTGGAACGGTCTGCAGGAGAGACAAACGCCGAGGGCACTGCCCTAAGTACCCTAGTGCCCACCAAGGCTCAGACCTCACCAAGGTCACACAGGGGCACACGGCACCCCAGGAATCAAACCTAAAACCAACCACATGTCCTGTGTTCTGGCCCCTTTCCAGCCCTCTCTTCCCAAACAGGGCAGGGGCTCCTGGCAACGGGCCAGGCTGCGCGTCTCTGCCCCGGGCAGGGGCTCCGCCGGTGACCTTGAACCAACAGGACACCCGCTTCCACAGGACCGAGCCGCCCCGCTGGAGGCCTGGCCACAGGCCGCGTACCTTTCTTCCTGGCCAGCGTGATGATGTCCGCCGCGCTCCTGCTCATCACCTTGGTGATGTACACGGGGCAGTTGATGCGGCCCGCGATGGTGATGGCCCGAAACACGGCCTCGGCTTCCAGCTGGGGACACGGCAAATCCACAGTCACAGCAGGGCAGGGAGGGCAAGGGCAGCCCCACTCCCACCCCAGGGTCCCCGGGCTCTCCCTGAATCAGTGTCCGGTTTTCTCAACGTGTGGTTGGAGGAAAACCTACTGCCTCAAAGGAGGGCAACGGTGTGGATGTTTTTAAAAGGAAGAAGAGAACAGGGTCAAAATGTATTCAGTTAGAGGCTGAAAAGCAGAATGACGCTCTTATGCTGCTGCTGGGCGCATTCTGCACATCCTGTCGGGAGGGATGAACTAGGCAGAACGGGCATCAAGACCCATGAAGTGGCCCGCCAGGTATAAATCGCCGGGCATAGCGACCCTGCGTGTCCACCCGCGTGTGTCCCTCCCTCCCTCCTCCGGGGGAAACGGCAGCTGCTGGGTCTGGTCTCTGCCCTCTAGACCAGGGCTTCCTGAACAAAGGGTCCAGTGATGTCTGGTATAGTTTTGTTCTTAATTTCCAGTCAGTAATGCCCCAAACACCGTCCTGCTGCCCGCGGCCGGCACGCAGCTCTGGCAGTGAAGGCTCTCTGTCTGCGGGTCTGTCCGATCTCTCTAGGGAACAGGGACCAGGAAGAAACAGCTCGTGGTGGCGGAGCTACCCTGCAGAGCCCTGGGCTAGCCCCGGGGGAGGAGTCAGTCCACTCATGTTGTGTCCACGCGTGTCCCCTGTGGGCCCCAGAGAGGGGTCTGTGAGGACTGATATGATTTGATGAGGACACAGGGGACAACCTCAACTCAAGGGCTTCCAGGGCACCCTGCCTGCCTTTCCTCTGACCCCCTACACACACACGCACGCACACACACACAGGCACACACCCATGCACACACACGCGCGCACATGCACACAGCACATGCACACACACAACACACACATGCACACAGTGCATATACATGCATATGACAGTCATGTGTACACACGCTTGTACTCCCATACATATGCAGTGTGCACACATGCTCTCACATACACGTGCTCACATACATGATTGCACATGTGTGCACAATGTATGCACATGCACACACGCGCCCACAATTGCACACTCCACCACCCCAGAGGAGTTCATCACTTCCACGTTCCAGGAACACAGAGGACAGAGGGCAGCGGGCAGGGGCAGTGTTCCACTGGCACGAGGCCTGGGACACGCAGCTCCACTTCCTTATCAAATACACAGAGTCCTCAGGAAGGTCCTTATCCAGTGTGGGCACTGACTGTCCACGGAGCCTGGTGTGAAGTCCCTGGGCTCCCTGGGCTCTGTGGGCACTCTCTGTGGCTGCTCTGACTGACCCTCAGTCCCCAGGGCACCCCAGTCAGAGGGCAGGCCCCGGGAGAACCACCTGGGCTGGGATGCACATACAGGGCGCATGCGGGGAGCAGGGGCTCCGCTGGGCTGTTCCAGCTGGAACAGCACTGGGTAAGCTCAGCGATGGCAGTCCCAGCAAGTGCGAGCCCCTTTACCTCCTCAGGTCTGCTCAGAGCATGGCCCTCAGGACCTGTGATGCCCATCTCCAAGATCCGCCTTTGTTCCTGCAAGACAGAACAATGAGCCAGTGACTACAGCACAGCAGAGCTGGGGGGCCTACCCCCCCACACACACACATACCCCCGTAGACAGACGGACAGCTGAGGCTCAGAGCGGGAGGGGCTGGCAGGGCTCCACCTGGGCTGGGGGCGCCCCCTGCTCCCTCCACCACACCTGCCCACCTTACCTGTGCAGCCCGGGTAACTACACCCACACTTGCCCTCTGTGCAATCCCGGGGCCGGGGCCCCGAGAGGAAGGCAGTGGGGGGAACACACGAGCTACAGAGACCACCCCCACCCGCCCAATATCCGAGCCGCTGCTGCGGGTGCCCTCTTGGGAAGGCAGGTGGTATCTGGGCAGCATGTGGGTACGGAGATGAAAGCACCCTGAACTGGGAGTCCAGCTGCAGGACACACCATCCCTGCGATGCTGGGCAGCTGGTCAAGCCTGTCTTCTCCTCCGTGCCCTGGGGACAGGAGTGCCTGCGCCCCCCCCCCCATACCGTGGAGAAGCAGAGAGGCTGCACGGGTGAGATGCTCGTGCACCGCCCGGTGTACCCCAGAGCTCACCACTCAGCACCCGCTCTTCTCATCTCCGTAGTTCCCGCCCCGTCCCCCCCACCCGTCTTCCTGGCAGGAAACCTCCACCCCCAGTTTCTCATGTAACCTTGAAATGAGTCCCTGAGCTAATGGCCCATATTCAACTCCATCTGCTCCCAGGTTTTCTCACCCCGGGGAAACTTCCATTTCTCAAAAAAAAAAAAAAAAAAAAAAAAGAAAGAAAAGAGATTTTTACTTTGCCCAGATGTCAGCTGAGCGGCTGCTAATTTCACCTCCCGCCGTTTCCGAGCCCTCATTCTTCCCGGGAGCCCCGGGCCGCAATACATGGGGAAAAAATAAAGCAGCATTTCCACCGCCACCTTCGGCTAGGAAGCGTGAGCGTGTGACAGGGAAGTGACCTGGAAGCGATGTCAGCGTCTGACAGCTGGCGTGGGTCTAAGCAAACAACACAATTGTTTTGGCTACTAAAGGTGATGTTTGCAGAGCGTTTCTGTAAACTGTTTCCCAAAAGATTTGATGATGTGGACGGGTCCCGATGCAAAATGGTTTAAATGTCGGTTACTCTTTCTGTTGGGGGTGGGGGGATGGACGGAGGGGACGTAATGGAAGGAAAACGTAGACCCCTGAAGACCGGAGGAGAATTTCTCCATGAAGACCACAGGCTGAGCACGTGCATCATCCTGCCCACCCCTCCCTGATACCCCGCTAACGGGACAGGAAACACTACCCAGAGCCCAGAGAATGCGGAGGAGACAAGATTCTGGAGGCGGTAAAGCCGGTGTGTGAGAGGGAACAGATTTCCCGAGGCTCCACACTGGCCTTCTGTTTCCACTGGACACCTGCCTGGCAGTGACCACGGACACGGAAGACCGCACAGACCTCACCTGGCAGCGCCGCTGTCTCAGGCCTGTACTAGCGGAAAATGCGAACTCATGTTCCACCGAAGCCCGGACCAGAAGGTTCACGGAAGCTTTCTGCACAGCAGCCCCAAACTGGAAACTACCCAAGTACCCACCTCCTGGAGAATACCCCATGGCACCCTCCTGCAGGGGAATTCTACACTGGCATGAAAAAGGGGACAGCCGCTGCGAGCATCTCACCCGTGCTGCCTCTCTGCTTCTCTGCGTGGTGGAACCAGGGGATGGAATCTCAGCCCCGTGCTGAGCTAGGGAAGCCGTATGTAAGGGCACCGACGGGGCGGCCCCACTTGCATGAGGTTCACAACCAGGTAAAACTGAGCCGTGTGCAGCAGGCGACGGCTCAGAGGCTCCCCGTGAACCGCCGCCTCCCGGTTTCCACACCCTCGCCTAATCCCGTCCTTGCGGATCAGGCAAAGGACCAGACCCTCCAAGGTCTGCAGGGCAGTGCGTTATAACCCCCATGGCACAGACGTGCAAACTGAGACGCACGAGGCGAAAGGCCTCACTGCCGACAGTGCGTGCATGCCTGCGTGTGTGCGTGCGTCCCTGCGTGCGTGCGTGCCTGCGTGTGTGCTTGCGTGCGTGCGTGCCTGCGTGTGTGCGTGCATGCTTGCGTGCGTCCCTGCGTGTGTGCGTGCGTCCGTGCGTGCGTGCCTGCGTGTGTGCGTGCGTGCCTGCGTGTGTGCGTGCGTCCGTGCGTGCGTGCCTGCGTGTGTGCGTGCGTGCCTCGCACGCGAGTGTCTGACGTACCATCCGGTCCGTGGCTTGACCTTCACCGCCCCCGGTCACCCCGCTACTCAGTGCCCACACCCCCTTTGCCACACCCTTTCCCACACGAAGCAGACTGGGGGGGCAGAAACGCGCACCACTCACCTGAGCTATCAAATCTCCATTCTCCGCGTGGACCAAGATCACCGCTCCCAGCCCCTTGAGGAAGGTGAAGGCTTCGTAGAGCTAAGGAGGGATACACGGGCTGGGGTGAGATGAAACGGCCAAGCAGGACCCCTCTGCTCCTGCCGCCCTCACTCAGTGCCCCGGCAGAGGCAGCCTGGGCCGCGCCGTTCCTCCCTCCGAACCAACGGAGGGTCCTGGGAAGGATCTGGCGCCCTGGACCCTGAGGAGGATGGCTGGGGCCGAGCTGATGGGAGCCCCCCGGCAGCACGCAGGGCGGCGCCCTCCGTCTCAGTGCTGGTCCCTACCCTTTGGCTTTTATTTTGGGGGGGGAGGTTCGCTCCATCGCGGCACCTGTTGGTGATGACCGCTGGTGCCGAGAAGTCGTTTTTAGCTTCATTAAAATCGTATAACTAATCATGCTGAGTTCTTCGGGAAATGCGTACTTCTTTATAAAATTTTAACCCACATCATCTGATAAACCACAGGGGGCGGGGGAGGGGACATGATCCCCAAGAACTCAACACTCAGATGACAAACCACCCGCCCGGCACCCCCAGACCGAGCCAGCACAGCCCTGCCCGCAGCCCGGTCCCTCCTCCTACCCGCGAAGGGTCTGCCATGTGACCCGCGCACTGTGAGGGACACAGACACCATGTCCCCCTGCAGGCTCTCAGATCCTAACTGTTCTCCTCGTGTGCAAGACAAGCCCCCCACACTGCGTGCTTTCCGGTGCAGACAGCAGGCGGGGAGGCCCTGGGGGGCGTGGCGCACTCCCGAGGACCGAAGTCCGCGGGGCTCCCTCTCTGACCAGGGCTTCGGGGGCTCAGACATTGGGGCGAAACAGGTGAAAATCGCAATTATGCTGAAGCATTATGTGCTACTTTTTCGATGAAGTTAAACCGATTTTCAGCTTTCTGAATGCCTTGGGGTGGCTGCACCCGAGGCCTGCCGAGCACCTGGCAGTCAGGTCTTCTGCATCTCCGAGTGTTTGTGTGGGAAGGCAGGCCACGTGCTTCTCCCGCGGCACGGCAAACTCCCCGGCGATAATGAGGAACAGCTTCTTAATGCCCAGGGGCACTGCTGTGCGCCAGGCACTGTCCTACAGCCTTACTTGTCCTAAGTCATCTATCCTCTGACAGCCTCAGCGCAGCAGGTGCTTATGTGCCTAAAGCACAGAGAGGTTAGGAAAGCTGCCCGAGGCTGCACAGCATGGTCAGGGCTTGCAGCTGAGCAGTCTGGCTCCAGCATCCCTGCAGTGGAGCAGTGAGAGCAGAACAAAACCAGGGGGCCCACTGGTGTTAAGGGCGGGTGCCCGATAAACAGTCCCCACTGCCTCCGCTCTACTCGGACCACCGCCTTCCTCAGCTCATTCATCCGGTGGCGGCTGTCTGCAAGGCCAGAGACAGGACAGCTCACCAGTGAGAAACCTGGCCAAGGAGAGGACCCGCAGTCAGCCTGAGGGACAGCCAGGGCTCCTGAAATGGTCCCCAACCTGGCCTGAGCCCCAGAGTCAACTGCGGAGTTTTCGGGAAAGACTGACTCCTGAGCCCGACCCCCAAAGCACCTGTGATGGGATCCACATTTTCTTTTCTTTTTTTGTATTTTTCTGAAGTGAGAAGTGGGGAGGCAGTCAGACTCCCGCATGCACCCGACCGGGATCCACCTGGCATGCCCACCAGGGGGCAATGCTCTGCCCATCTTGGGAGTTGCTTTGTTGCAACCAGAGCCATTCTAGCACCTGAGGCAGAGGCCACAGAGCCATCCTCAGCACCCGGGCCAACTTTGCTCCAATTGAGCCTTGGCTGCGGGAGAGGAAGAGAGAGACAGAGAGGAAGGAGAGGGGGAGGGGAGGAGAAGCAGATGGGCGCTTCTCCTGTGTGCCCTGGCCGGGAATTGGACCCGGGACCTCCACATGCCAGGCCGATGCTCTACCACTGAGCCAGCCGTCCAGGGCCGAATATGTCTTTTAAACAAACCTTTAAATGATGCTGAGGATGCGTTGGGTTTGGGAACCCCCAGGCAGGGGGCCACCCACCTGCTCCTCCCCACTCTGGCAGCCACACGGAAGGGAGACCCAGGAAGGATGCTGACTGACACAAGGTCACAGGCACATGGCAGTTTCGCGTCAGAACCGGGACGCGACCCCAGAGCTCTGCCCTGCAGTTCCGACATCTCTCTTGTCCTGACAAGCTGGCCCATTCCTGCCGGGTGAGGATGGGTGTGCGGGGGGACCTACCTGGCTATCGGACATTTGGTAGAGATCTTTATAGGCCATGTAGACTTGGAAGGAATTGACGCCTGTTTGAGAGCAAAAGAGAACAGAAAAGCGCATTTAAGAAAAATGAAGCCGGCCTTTCCTCTAAATCCATGGTCACAGCACAGAGTGGTGACGGCCAGGGCGGAAGGGTGCCGCTGGGACTCACAGTGGGGGCACATGCCCAGCTGGAGTGTGGGTGGAGGTCAAAGCTGGGAGGAGGGGGAGTAAATGAGGGAGAGAGAAGGAGAGGGAGAGGGGAGGAGAGGGAGGGGAGGAGAGGGAGAGGGGGGGAGAGGGAGAAGAGGAGAGGGAGAGGAGAGGGGGAGGAGAGGGAGAGGGGGGGAGGAGAGGGAGAGGGGGGGAGGAGAGGGAGAGGGGGGAGAGGGAGAAGAGAGGGAGAGGAGAGGAGAGGGGGAGGAGAGGGAGAGGGGGAGGAGAGGGAGAGGGGAGGAGAGGGAGAGGAGAGGGAGAGGGGAGGAGAGGGAGAGGAGGAGAGGGAGAGGGGAGGAGAGGGAGAGGGGAGGAGAGGGAGAGGGGAGGAGAGGGAGAGGGGAGGAGAGGGAGAGGAGGAGGGGGAGAGGGGAGGAGAGGGAGAGGGGAGGAGAGGGAGAGGGGAGGAGAGGGAGAAGAGGAGAGGGAGAGGGGAGGAGAGGGGGGGGAGAGGGAGAGGGGAGGAGAGGGGGAGGGGAGGAGAGGGAGGGGAGGAGAGGGAGAGGGGGGAGAGGGAGAAGAGGAGAGGGAGAGGAGAGGAGAGGAGAGGAGAGGAGAGGAGAGGAGAGGAGAGGAGAGGGGGAGGAGATGGAGAGGGGAGGAGAGCAAGAGGAGGAGGGGGAGAGGGGAGAGGGAGAGGAGGAGGGGGAGAGGGGAGAGGGAGAGGGGAGGAGAGGGAGAGGGGAGGAGGGGGAGAGGGGAGGAGAGGGAGAGGGGAGGAGGGGGAGAGGGGAGGAGGGGGAGAGGGGAGGAGAGGGAGAGGGGAGGAGAGGGAGAGGGGAGGAGGGGGAGAGGGGAGGAGGGGGAGAGGGGAGGAGAGGGAGAGGGGAGGAGAGGGAGAGGGGGAGGAGAGGGAGAGGAGGAGGGGGAGAGGAGAGAGGGAGAGGGAGAGGGGAGGAGATGGAGAGGGGAGAGAGGGGGAGAGGGGAGGAGAGGGAGAGGGGGGAGAGGGAGAAGAGAGGGAGAGGAGAGGAGAGGGGGAGGAGAGGGAGAGGGGGAGGAGAGGGAGAGGGGAGGAGAGGGAGAGGAGGAGAGGGAGAGGGGAGAGGGAGAGGGGAGGAGAGGGAGAGGGGAGGAGAGGGAGAGGGGAGGAGAGGGAGAGGAGGAGGGGGAGAGGGGAGGAGAGGGAGAGGGGAGGAGAGGGAGAGGGGAGGAGAGGGAGAGGGGAGGAGAGGGAGAAGAGGAGAGGGAGAGGGGAGGAGAGGGGGGGAGAGGGAGAGGGGAGGAGAGGGGGAGGGGAGGAGAGGGAGGGGAGGAGAGGGAGAGGGGGGAGAGGGAGAAGAGGAGAGGGAGAGGAGAGGGAGGGGGGGAGAGGGAGAGGGGGGAGAGGGAGAAGAGGAGAGGGAGAGGAGAGGAGAGGAGAGGGGGAGGAGATGGAGAGGGGAGGAGAGCAAGAGGAGGAGGGGGAGAGGGGAGAGGGAGAGGAGGAGGGGGAGAGGGGAGAGGGAGAGGGGAGGAGAGGGAGAGGGGAGGAGGGGGAGAGGGGAGGAGAGGGAGAGGGGAGGAGGGGGAGAGGGGAGGAGGGGGAGAGGGGAGGAGAGGGAGAGGGGAGGAGAGGGAGAGGGGAGGAGGGGGAGAGGGGAGGAGGGGGAGAGGGGAGGAGAGGGAGAGGGGAGGAGAGGGAGAGGGGAGGAGAGGGAGAGGAGGAGGGGGAGAGGAGAGAGGGAGAGGGAGAGGGGAGGAGATGGAGAGGGGAGAGAGGGAGGGAGAGGGAGAGGAGAGAGAGGGAGGGAGAGGGGAGGAGAGGGAGAGGGGAGGAGAGGGAGAGGAGAGGAGAGGGAGAGGAGAGGAGAGGGAGAAGAGGAGAGGGAGAGGGAAGGAGAGGGAGAAGGAGAGGGAGAGGGGAGGAGAGGGAGGGGAGGAGGGGAGGAGGGGAAAGAGGGAGCGAGAGGGAAGGAGAGGAAGTGCCCAGCTGAGAGCGAGGGGTATGCGGGGACATGGACAGTAGGAAGACAAAGGGACATTGGGTGTGCAGACACTAGAAAGTACCCTGTGGCTGATGTGAAGGGAACGTGTTTCTTTTGTTTGTTTTTAATGCCCTGCACTTTTTTATTACGGTAAACTACAATGACAAACTCCAAACTCATAACCGTTCTGCAGTGTGCCATTCGGTGACGTCAAGTGCGTCAACCCTGCCACCACCCTCCCCGGTCTACAGGACCGCACGAACTGCAACGGGGTGACGTCACCAGACTTTCTGTCTCAGGAAAGCTCCTCGGGAAGCGGAGTGGAGGACAGGTGGGCAGAACAGCAGGAGGAATGGAGGTGGGTAGGGGGATGCAGAGGCTCTGAGCCAGGTCAGGAGCCGCGGGGTGGAGGGGCCAGGGGAGGGAGGACCCGTCCCTAATTCACTTTTAAGTGGCTCAAAGACCATATCTTATACACCATTTTGTCTTGCACGCCCATATCAGGAGTTATGCAATTAATATATGTTGATGAACTCAGAAAACGTTTGATAAGAAAATAAAGGATTTAAGGCAAAAGGATTAAATGGATTGGGCTTCTTTTATACTAAGCAATACTGGAGCAAGCCGAAAGATCTTTTCTTGTGCAGAAAAAAGGCTTGCCACAAAAACTTCCTTTCCCAAAAGAGCTGGAAAAATTAAAAGAAAAAATAATATTCTGAGATTAAGACCGAAGTATCCATTTCCAGTTAACCAAGTACGTTTAAATTGAAAATAATAGGGCAATTGATTGATATTACATTCCTTATAAACTCTTTTTTTAAAATTATCAATAAGTTTACGATAATGTCTTCTTTTTTTAAAAATAATTTTTATTTATTCATTTTAGAGGGAGAGAGGGGGGGGAGGAGCAGGAAGCTTCAACTCCCATATGTGCCTGACAGGGCAAGGCCAGGGTTTTGGACCAGCAACCTCAGCATTCCAGGTCGATGCTTAAGATACTCTTTTTTTAAATATAAAAACCAAAAGCTCAAAATATCAGAGACGCAGATAAAATATCAAGGGGCAAACAGGTAAAACCGAAGTGAGAGGCAAATTCATAGCCTTTAAATACTTCATTGTTTTTCAAAGGGAATGGGAAAGAGTATGTTTCCATGATAAAAAATTTTTAAAAGAAATGAAAATTCACCAGAAGTTAGAAGTAAACCATACAAATAAAAGCAGAAGCAATTAATTAGAAAACAGGACAGACTTACTAAAAACACCCTAGAACCACAACCTGCCGATGGAGAGGAAAAGGTAAAGCTATCGCAGATTAAAAACTTTCATGAAAAAAAAAATCATGGCAGATTTGACTTGCTATTAAATGAAAATCTTCCATAAATTAATCCTTAAAAACTCAAAATAAAAAGCAAAAACCCAAACAGGGTAAACATATCAGCAAACAAATTTAGCAAAGGTTTAAATACACCTCTTATCTTAAAAAATACCAGAGAGCCAGAGAGGGGTTACCTTCTGGGGGGTTGGGGGCCATGTGACTGACAGGGAGGGTCTGTCGGGATGGGTGGCACAGTTCTCTTTTTTTTTTTTTTTTCATTTTTCTGAAGCTGGAAACAGGGAGAGACAGTCAGACAGACTCCCGCATGCGCCCGACCGGGATCCACCCGACACGCCCACCAGGGGCGACGCTCTGCCCACCAGGGGGCGATGCTCTGCCCATCCTGGGCGTCGCCATGTTGTGACCAGAGCCACTCTAGCGCCTGAGGCAGAGGCCACAGAGCCATCCCCAGTGCCCGGGCCATCTTTGCTCCAATGGAGCCTTGGCTGCGGGAAGGGAAGAGAGAGACAGAGAGGAAAGCGCGGCGGAGGGGTGGAGAAGCAAATGGGCGCTTCTCTTGTGTGCCCTGGCTGGGAATCGAACCCGGGTCCTCCGCACGCTAGGCCGACGCTCTACCACTGAGCCAACCGGCCAGGGCACAGTTGTCTTTTTTAACTGACTAGGGGCAACCTCAGAAAGCCACATTCTTGCTTCTTTGTATAGTTATCTGTTCTCCACGTTATGTTTAAAAAGATTCAACTAAAAGCAAAGAAGCAAAAACCACAGAAGGCAAGGAGTATTTTTAGACAACAGAAAAAGAAAAAACGGCTAATATTAAAGATTTTAAAAAAAGACGTGGTCATATTTGGAATCACAGTAATTCGAATCAAAACCGCAGCATTGTACCGCATTGTAAAACGGTGGCCCAAGGCAGGTGACCCGCGCTGGGCGCACAGCGGCAGAGGTGGAGAGTGGACAGGTGGGTGCTGGGAGCGGACAGCAAGGGCTTTCTGACTCCCCGGAGACAGAAGGGGACAATGAGAAGACAGGACGGTCCCTAGGGGTCTGGCGAAAACAATTGTGTTGGTAGTAAATATACTTCTTTGATTATTAGAATAAAAATTTAAAAAAATTTTTTTAATTTCAAAACTAAAATAAGTTGCCCAATCCTAGTGAATATGCCTCCTAAGGAGTCTCCCCCCCTTATTTAGGAAGTGACCATAAATATTGGCACAACCAATCTGTAACTGCTGAGAAAACCAGGTAAGCAACATCTAGCCAAGAGTGGCCGCCCACGTGTCCACGTCTTTGGTCTGATAGTTCCACCACCACCAGCAAGAGCCTCTGGCCACACAGCGGTCCGGGTACGCACAGAAGCTCCCCATCCACAGACACCATCAGCCCACGTACCCTCCGAGGAAATAGCGCAGAACACCAATTCTCAAACTGGTACTGAACACCTGCTAGGGTGTCGACCCATCCACAACACCCTCCAGTGCTCAGAACCATCTCACGTCTCCTAGCAACGAGCCTGTGCCCCTCCCCTCCCCTTAACCTTAGAATCAGCTGTGTGCACATCCCCTGGCCCCAGACCACGGGTGGGTGGTGGGCACCTGATGTGAAGCGGAGCCACAAGGAGAGACTGAGTCCAGTTGGTACCAAAGGACACCTCGTTGATCTCCAAAGCAGATGTCCCCTCACTGCAAGGATGGGCTTCCCAGCCCACCACGGGAATGGGGGAAGGAGAGGACATAGCAGGGGTGGGGGAAGAGGGAGAACTGAGCGAGCACAGGGAGAACCCCCGCCCGGGGTCCTGCATCACACGCTCCCAGCACTAACGCCAATCCGCTGGTGTCGCCTCAGCCGAGCTGCAGACCCCGGGGCTCTGCCGTCTGCACACCCCCCGAGGACGCTGACATCTGCCTCGGAGACGAGAACTTGGACTCCTCGACAATCCGCAGGTTTCTTAACCGCAGGGGTCTTAACAGCATAGTGCATGTTACGGATATTCAAGAAGAGAATCATCAGTGAGCATGTCCCAAACTTATTAGGGACCCCAGGAGCCCTTCTCCCTGGAATATTTATTATCTCATTCATCACATATTTATCAGCCTCAGAGCTCAAGATACAAGGCAGGAAGGTTCCCTGTCTATCGTCTACTGGGAATAAGCAGTAAACAAGCAAATAAGACCGTTTAGTGTAGAGACGGGAGATGGGAAGACATCAGACAGGCTGCTGACTTTGCCAAGAGTCACAGAAGTTCGGGCTGCGACTCCCATTCAGAGGCAGTCTGTCCCCCCTCCCCCCACCCTGTCCTTGAACAGGGGCTGGAGTCCCGACCTGGAGTCACAACCTGCTCTGGCCAATGGTGACGCAGAACGGGCAGGTGCATGCCACCCCCCAGCCTCTGGCACCACCATGCTACTCCCTCTATGAACTCGACTCCTCTAGGCCCCTAGGGTGCAATCGAACAGTATTTATCCCGTTATGACCGGCTTATTTCACCGAGCACGTGCTTAAGGTTCATCCATGGTGTAGCATCTGGCAGACCCTCCCTTTATTCTTTGAAGACTGGATAATACTCCATTGTATGAAAAGACCACATGTTGTATATCCCTTCACCCACAGACAGACATTGGGGCTGTCTCCTCTCCTGCTGGAAAACCAACAGTGGATTTCATACCCAGCGCCAGGACCCTGATCCTACAGATACAGGGGGACCACCGAGAGGGCCTCAGAGGGGTCAGTGCGGTGACATGCCCAACATCACACAGCCAGGAAGTGCGAGGGTGGGATCTGATTCCAGATGCCAGATGCCGGGAGCTTTCTACAGCCCGCTGCTTCCGGGAGGGCATGCGACAAGTCCTTTCACTGCGCGCGCATGCGTGTGTGTGTGACAGAGAGGGAGAATGGTAAATCTGCCCGGTTTCAGAAGATGAACAAAGTCAGAGACAGGGCCAGACCCTGGGCCCCCCGTGCAGGTCGGGGAGCTGCCCTGGCCCAGCCAGCGCTCCTGGAAGCCACCCTTCACTGTCACGTCCCTCCGTGCCACGCCCACAGCCCCCTCCCACGTGGAGGCCAGCCCGCACCCGATGTCCGTGTCCAGCTCTGCTCTCTAGAAGTGTCTGCACGAGCAAGTGTGGACATCCTCCAGAGGTGTTCTTGCTCCCACAGCACTGTTAAAAGCAGAAACAATCAGAACAGCCTGCAGCAGGTGCTGGGCTGAGCCCCAAGGCCCCCTTCAGGAATGAAGGGCTCACCCACCCCAGCTGCTGGCACAGGTACAGGCGGATGACCCTCAGCTGCCAGTGAGCCAGTGGCCCACTGAATCACCCTCCACAAGACAACGGCCGGCTCCAGGTCACGCCCTTCCCAGAGGGGCCACACCCGATGCCCGGTTGACCGGGGCAGGAAGCCCCCTGCCCCTTGTCCTTCCTCAGGACAACTGGGAAGGGCACCCAGGTCTCAGAGCATCCTGTGGCCACTCCTGCTTCCTTTGTGCTGCCCACAGGGGCTGACTCTAAGGTCACTCTGTGGGTGACAGAATAAAGGCAGCTGAAGGGTGCTCACTCCCTGGTCCCCAGAACCTGTGTCCCCTCCAGGCAGAGGCACTCTGCAGATGGGACGGGAGGTCAGCCTGGGTTTCTCGGGCGAGCCCAACGCAATCAGCAGGGGCAGGGAAGGAGAGGTGATGATGTATGTAGGCTCAGGCACAGAGCAGGCGCAGGAGCGGGGCAGGGCGGGGTCCTCCCCTATAGCCCCCGGAGGGAACATGCCCAGCCCACACCTGGATTCTGGCCCATGAGACCCCCTGCTGACCCCCAGACTGTCCCCGGGTAGTGTTAAACCACAGGAGGTGGGTGTGCCCCAGCAGCAGCAGGACACTAACGCACACCCACCCTGCTGACCTCCAGACTGTCCCCGGGTGCTGTTAAACCACAGGAGGTGGGTGTGCCCCAGCAGCAGCAGGACACTAACGCACACCCACCCTGCTGACCTCCAGACTGTCCCCGGGTGCTGTTAAACCACAGGTGGTGGGTGTGCCCCAGCAGCAGCAGGACACTAACGCACACCCACTTCCTGTAGGTCCGTCTCTGAACCCCTCAACCCAGGACTCTGCCGACACATTTTTTAAAAATTCACCAAGTGGTGACAGATCAACTCGGTAGCACCACAGATACTGACCTGCAATGACAATAAATCAATAACTCATAACACAGGCCAGCACTGCCCAGGGGACATTCCACACATCCTCTCAAGTGATCTTCAAATCAACCTGCTTATTACCTCTGGTGTCCAGATGGGGAAACTGAGGCAGAGAGGTTGAGGGTGAGGGACCAGCCCACGGCTGCTAAGTGGACAGGTCTGGTTGTTCTTGACACTTTATTGAGTGAAAAAAATGGCTAATGCAGAATATGCAGGCTATAATTCTGTTTATGTAAAAGAAAATATATGTGTGTGTGTGTGTGTGTGTGTACACACACACACAGGGTAGGTGCACACACATTCAAAGGTTTTGCATATGCATACACAAGCAGGGAAGAAAAACACCAAATTATCACTTTTTACTTTATTTCATACTGTTTCAATAAACATGGACAAATTCTAAAACTTCAACCAGTAGAAAGTGCTTTATAATGCTAGTTAGACACTTAAAACCCACGAGTGCACCTGCAAACCTCACTGAGCCTCTTCCTTGCAAGCTTCCGGTCCAGGGTAGAAACTGTGCCCTCTCCCTGCCCAGTGCCGTGCCCTCTCCCCGCCCAGTGCCGTGCCCTCTCCCTGCCCAGTGCCGTGCCCTCTCCCCGCCCAGTGCCGTGCCCTCTCCCCGGCCAGTGCCGTGCCCTCTCCCCTCCCAGTGCCGTGCCCTCTCCCTGCCAGTGCCGTGCCCTCTCCCTGCCCAGTGCCGTGCCCACTCCCTGCCAGTGCCGTGCCCTCTCCCTGCCCAGTGCCGTGCCCTCTCCCTGCCAGTGCCGTGCCCTCTCCCCTGCCAATGCCGTGCCCTCTCCCCTCCCAGTGCCGTGCCCTCTCCCTGCCAGTGCCGTGCCCTCTCCCTGCCAGTGCCGTGCCCTCTCCCTGCCCAGTGCCGTGCCCTCTCCCTGCCCAGTGCTGTGTCCTCTCCCTGCCCAGTGCTGTGCCCTCGCTCATGACGGACAGTCTGGAAGCCCGTGGACCCACGTCAACCCCGCAGTCAGGCTGTTAAAACAGATGCGGTGAAGCCCCCGGTAACACGGGAAACGGCTCAGGATTTCCTGATAGGTGAGGAAAGCAAGGTCCACACGTCCCTCCCTTCCCCATGGGGGACCCGCTCCAAGCCCCCAGTGGACGGCTGAACCCTAAATATGCTATGTGTTCCCTATGCATATATGCCTATGGTCATGTTTAACTTATGAATCAGGCATGGTAAGAGATTAACACAACAACAAGTAATAAAATAGAAGAATGACAGCCACCTGCTGTAACAGACACGATGTGCATGTGGTCTCTCTGTTCCCGCCCTCCTCCCACAAATACAACCACACCTTTCCCGCCTTAACCGAGCACCTGTCACCCACGGGGGCCGCTGCCCGCACCTCAGTCTTAACCAAGCACCTGTCGCCCACGGGGGCCGCTGCCCGCACCTCAGTCTTAACCAAGCACCTGTCGCCCACGGGGGCCGCTACCCGCCCCGTCTGAGGTGCAGCCACAGACCCAGCATGATTTCTCCTCCCGTCCTCACAGTGACACAGACAGGAGGTCCGCCTGCTGTAGCTCTCAGCAACCTCAGCGTAGGATTGGTATTTTTTTCTTTTCTTATGAAGTCAAGAACTTTCACCTTTTCACTTTAAGGGAGCATTTTACGGCTTCTCTTTGGCAACTATGAGTTGCCAGCATCCCACGCCTGCACGCTGGGGCCACTGAGAAGCAAAAGAAAGGGGGACACGCACGGCGATCGGTGACAGTCCTCTGACCACCATGCCGGCGTGCTAAGTGACGTCGGCCGGTTGGGTGGACTGAGGGATGAGTGGCCTCCAGGCAGGATGGGGCGGGACCGCATCCCGCTCCTCAGAAGAGCACACGGTTTAAAACTTAGGCGTTGTGTATTTCTGCAATGTTCCACTGAACCTTTCCAGACCTCACCCCTACCCCACCCCCCGTGGACCACAAGCAACGGAAGCCATGGAGAAACTGCAGAGGAGGAGGACTCCCGTACAAAATCGTGAGTTCCATTGTCCAACAATTCTGCCCACAGCCAGAGTGTGACTCACAGGGACCACCCTGGAGGGGCAGTGCCTTTTCCATATGGAGAATTCGGACACACAAGAATCTGCACCTGATACCTGGGCCAAGAGCACAATCGGGCATCCACACAAGGATGGATGTCTAACGTCATCCGCAAAGAACAGCATGTCTAATGCAGACTGGCTGTCCCCCAGCAAACCAGCAAGGGCTCCCTAGAAGCCGTAACACCGAATGGTGCAGACACGCAGGGAGCGAGAGGCACGGGCCTGCGGGCGTGCAAGTGGGGGCACCTTTCAGGAAAGCAGCCCAGCACAGAAGTGTCACGGTCCTGAAAAAGCAAAACCCTTGACCTCACGATTTCCCTTCTGGAAATCTAAGGATACAATTCGAGATGCAAGCTGATGTTTCTATCCCAGCACCCGACTTACAGCAAAGCAAACAGAAAACCTAAGGGCCCGGGAGAAACAAAATAGCTAAGCAAACCAACGGTTACCCTGGACACGAGGAGCCAGCCGACAGCTATTAATGAAGACCAGCAGTTACTCACAAAGTGTGAGGCAGAAAGAGGATGCCCAGTAACTGCTATTGTGTAACTATTTACATAAGGAGAAACTCCTCAGAACGGACAGGGAACAGAAGGTAATAATCCTTAGCATTAATGGGAAGTGGCCGCTGGGACAAGAGGAATAAACATTGTTTTTCTTCTCTCACTCTTCTGACTCTTCTGCATTGTGGCAATGGTGCCGTTTCAACGAGAAAACAACGGCATACCTACTTTAAAAACGGAAAACGCCCCCAGCTCTCCCTGAAGCATCGCATACACGTGAGGCTGCCCCTTCAGCCAGCCTCAGGCACCACCCCCGTCCAGACTGACCACTCGTGCTCCAAGTCACCCTGTTCTCTTGTCCTTTGCTTCCCCGTGTCTTCTCTTCATTTCTCCTCCACTCACTGTAATGAATGCTGTCAGTATCTACACTACGCAGACATGCCTGGGGTGAGCCCCAGCGTAGGCACGCTGGGGTGGAATGCAGAGATGTGTAGATGCAATCCCCTCCCCCTCCGAGAGCTCTGGGTTTCATGGAAGAGCCAGACAGACAACCAGCATCCTGTAATCCAAGAACAACGGGAAAGGTGCCTGAAAAGAACCCCCAGTAACCTGCTGTGGGTATTCGAGAGGCGAAGCAGTGCTGACTGGGGAACCTGGAGAAGGTGATAGTTGAGCTGGGTGGCAGAATAGAAGAAAGGGCATTCCTGGCAGGGAAATAGCATGTGCAAAGGCCCAGTGGTGCAGTAAGTTTTAGGAAATGGCATCCAGGAGAACAAGTACCCAGATGAGTTTATGGTAGAGAGAAAAAGTGAGGCTAGCTCTGTGAAGGCCCTGTGTGCCAGGATAATGAAATTGGGCTTTCTTCTGTGAACATGGGCCTCCAGGGCCTGAAGGAGAAGACAGACTCCTTAGAAAGGGTCCTGTCTTTCCATTGTTATATTGCTGTATGCAGCTCCTACCTGGGCTCATGACAGATTCAGAGAAAGCAATTTTAACTCCATATGATCAGTTCCACCAAAAAAACAGGGATTCTAGAACTATGCCCCATGTGGGGCTTTAACTGACCTTTGTCCTGCACGAGCACCTCCAGCTCCTCCCGAATGCCATCATACCAGCTTGTGATGTCCACATGGAGGGAGTAGTCACAGCAGGATTTGGTATCAGCTGCTTCATGCCATTTTTCAAAGGCTGTCAGCAGGCTGGACCCAGGTTCTGGGACCACATGGTCAACTGGAACAGAAAAATGTGTCACATTCTAAGATGTTTAGGATCCAAGTTGTTCCAATGGCAGCCTCTTCACCACTATCATCACCACCATCACCACCATCACCACCACCATCACCATCACCACCATCATCATCACCATCATTATCATCATCACCACCACCATCATCACCATCATCATTACCATCATCACCATCACCACCATCACCATCATCACCACCATCATCATCATTACCACCATCACCATCACCATCACCACCATCACCATCATCACCACCACCATCACCATCATCACCATCACCATCACCATCATCACCACCATCACCATCATCACCACCATCACCACCATCATTACCACCACCACCATCATCACCACCATCATCATTACCACCATCACCACCACCATCATCACCATCACCACCATCATTACCACCATCACCATCATCATCATCACCAGTATCATCATCATCAATGTCATCATCATCATCACCATAACCACCACCACCATCACCATCATCACCACCACTATCACCATCACCACCATTACCACCATCATCATCACCATCACCATCACCACCATCATCATCATTCTCACCATTCTTGTCATCATCACTGTCAATATTGCCATTATTGTCATCATCATGTCCTGATCAGCAGCAGCAACACTGTCATCACCATCTTTAATCTTCATTACCATCGTTATTGTAACCTTCAGCATCATCACTACAACTATTTACTGAATGTTCATTATGTGTCAGATATTGCCACAGAGGCTTCACATAAATTATCTCATTAAATCTTCACAACCATCTTGTGAATATTAATGTTACCATCTTTCAGATGAAGAAACTGAGGCTCAAAGAGGATAAGTAACTTTTCCAAGGTCACACAACTAGTAAGCAGTGGGTGGGAGGGAGACTCCCACAGTCCTGTCAGCTGCGGAGTCTGAACTCTTTCTCACTACTCCACACAGCATCTTTTGGGGTGGGGTGGGGGGGCTATTTGTTATGCAGCATAATGGCAGCAATACTAATACAACCACCTCCCAGCTATGTAACCTTGAGAAAGCTACTTCACCATTCTGAGCATGTACTCTCACAGTGTGTCATAATAATACCTATGTCACTGGTTCCAAAACTTTAGCAATCTACACGCCATGTTCAGCAATGTTTTGTTTTATCTCCCTACGATCCTTATCACTTTACTTAATACATTTCTTAAATCAATTCTCAGTTTCCAAAAATCAAAATTCTGACTTCAGTCTCAACTTAAGCAGTAACATCAATGAGGTACCAGCTATTATATTTCAATATGTATTAAAATACTTCAAACTTTCCAGTGTATACATTGCCTGTAAAATCATTTTGTGACCCACCAGAGGCACATAATACCATGACCTTTATGGTAGGCTATAGTGACAGGTACATTACAAGGCACCCTGAGCAAAGCGCCTGGTGCACACTGACCACTTGTGTGTTGCTGGTGATGAAAAGAAGTCACAGTCTATGTCCCCTAAGGGGGTACGACTCACTGATCATCGTGGTCCCGCCCGCCAGTGCTGCCTTGGTCCCCTGGAAGAAGTCATCAGCGGCAGTCATCCCCTGGGAGGGCTTCTGCAGGTACGTGTTGACATCGATGCCTCCAGGAAGAACCATCCGCCCATTGGCCTCGATGGTCTTCACGCCACCGGGCACGATTAAGTTCTCTCCTATTTGTCTGGGGTCAAACAACAGAGATGGCTTGGGTTCTTAAAAGAAAAGGAAAATGGTCATCACCTGAGCAGATTAAGATCCAGCAAGTAAACATTTCTGATCCAGGTCTACAGAGGGCACTGGGTAGACAAAGATAACTCAGGCAGGTCCCTGCCCTCGAGGGGCTCACGGCCTAAGGAGGAGGAAGGGCATGTAGGCAGATGGTTATAATCCAGGGCAGTAGAGGGGTGAGGAGCACAAGATGGGGTGCTTCACTAGCCTAGGTATGTGGGAGGGCTTCCAGGGGGAGGTGGCGGCAGGATTGAACCCAACAGAGATGATACCAGCATCTCTATCAAGTGGTAAAGGGTCCTCTGAACAGCCTGTCACCCCAGAGTACTTGATACACTTCCAGCAAATGGCTCAGGAACACAGAGGAGAGGGCTTGCAGCGAGACAGTGAGAAGTCCCCTTAGCCCCTACAAGCTGTCAGAGACAGCGTTAGGGGCTGAGCTGTGACCTCCCACAAAATTCATACGTTGAAGCCCTTAACACCAGGACCTCCAAATGTGACTGTATTTGGAGGTGGGGCCTTTGGAGAGGACACTAAGTTAAAATGAGGCCACCCTGATGGTAGGGCGGGCCCTGAGCCAATGGGACTGGGGTCCCCATACGAGGGGGAAGAGACCCCAGGAGTAGGACTGCACGTGCACTCAGGAAAGGCCACGTGAGGACACAGCGAGAAGATGGCGGTCACGCGCCAAGGAGAGGGGTCTCCGAAGAGACCAACCCTGCCCACAAATCCTGGACGTCCAGCCTCCCGGACTGTGAGAATGTCTGTGGCTCAAGCCGCCCAGCCTGAGGTATTCTGTTATGGCGGCCTGAGCAGACTAGTAACACCTGGGTGTCCCCGGAGGGCTGGGACGGAACCAGCAGGAAGAAAGTGAAGAAAGACTTCGGTACCAATGTATGGCTTTCCTTGAAGTGCCAAGGCTCTGCCCACAAGCCAAACACTCCTCTCTCTCCTGGCCCCCTCAACCCAATCCTGGAAATTCTGAGCGGGCAGAAGAAAGAGCGATGAACTCAGTCAGATGTGCTGAGACAGCATTCACGCACCGCCCCTAATGGGTTCGGTAACGTGCCAAAGATTTAACCTCTCTGCCCTCCACCCCCAGGAGCTAGAACAGGGACCAGCGTGTGTCTCACAGCTTCCATGTGAGCTGCTGGCCTGCATGAGGGCCGTGGCAGAGCCCCGGGCACAGGGCGGGGGGGGGCACTCCATAAAAGCTAGTCCCTTCTCCACCCATCGTTTAAACCGCCCGAATCTCTCCATCCCTGGTGTTCCCAGGAACTCGGTGCAGTCATTCTGGGACAGAGCCCCGGCCTTCCATCCCCTCCGTGGGCCAGGCAGTCGAGGGAGCCCGGCCTCCTCAAAGGTCTGTCTGGCGAACCCACTTTATAAGGCCGTCTTCCAGGTAGACGTCGGCGTAGAAGGACTGGTCGTCATTGATGATTCGTCCGCCTTTGATGAGGAGCCGGTCACTCTGAAAAGTCAAGCAAAGGATTAAGTGTCATGGGGGAATAGCTAGGAATTGGTTTTTTCTTTCCTTTTCAACTTTTATTATAAAATTATTCAAATATTTTTAAAAGGAACAAACAGCATTTAAAAGAAGCAAGATCCAACTTCACCTGGAATCATGATCTTGGGAAAGGACACTCTGTCACTCGCTTTGGGTCTCTGCTCAGTGTCGCTCACCTGAGAGCCCTTCCCTTGGCTGACCCGTCTGGAACACTACACACCACTGCCGGGCCAGCAAACACCACGTCCCTCGCCCACTTTACGATCACACAGTACTTATTAGAGCATGCCTGGCATACTGTATATTTACATGTTCGTTTAAAATGTGGCTGGCCCCACTGACATCAGAGCTGAGGTGCGTTAACTCACTGGTGGAATCAAGTACGTACAACTCACAGAGGACCAGCACATACACGCTGTTGTGGATGGATGGCGCCACCTAGAGTTGGGCCCTGTGGTTGTCCTCATGAGACTGTCAGCTCCATGGGGGCAGAGATTTCATCTATTTTATTCACAGATGCCTCTTCTGTACCTTGGAGAGCCTGGATAGATGGATGGATGGATGGATGGATGGATGGATGGATGGATGGATGGATGGGTGAGTGGGTGGATGGATGGATGGGTGAGTGGGTGGATGGATGGACGACGGATGGATGGATGGATGGATGGATAGATGGATAGATGAAGGCCGGATGGATCGATGGATGGATGAAAGATAGATGGATGCAGTGATGAGTGATGGATAAATGAATGACAGATGGATGGAGGATGGAGGATGGATGATGGGTGGATGGTAGATGGATGGATGGATGGATGGATGGATGGATGAATGGATGATGGATGGATAGATGGGTGGATGGTGGGTGGATGGATGGATGGATGGCTGAATGGATGGATGGATGACAGATGGATGGAAGGATGAAGGTCAGATGGATGGATGAAAGACAGATGGATGCAGTGATGAATGATGAACAGATGAATGATGGATGGATGGAGGATGGAGGATGAAGGATGGATGGTGGATGGATGGATGGACAGTGAATGGATGGATGGACGGATGAGGGGATGGATGAGTGGATGGATGGGTGGATGGGTAGATGGATGAATGGATGGATAAGGGGATGGATGAGTGGATGAATGGGTGATGAGTGGATGGATGAGTGGATGGCGGAGGGGATGGATGAGTGGATGGATGGGTGGATGGATGAGTCAATAGATGGATAGATGCCTTGAAGGATCAATGGGTAAAGATGAAGAGAAAAGGCACCACAGCCATGAGACAAAGAACAGTGAGCCATGATCCAAGGAAGAGAGGCATGAACCAGCACGTCCTGCTCCTGGGCAGGAGGGTCTCTGGAGGAAGCAGCTTCAAGCTCAGTCACTGCCAGGCCCAACACCTGCCTCTCATCCCTAAGACAGAGGCCAGCCACAACATGCGCGTCCCCAGGGAGCACACCTCTGGAGGATACTCCAGGACTCAGGGGAAGAGAGGGTACGAGCTGTGGGCACAAGCCAGTGTGCAGGTCCCCCAGCCCCAGAAACCAGGGACTGCGAGTCAGCAGCAGCTGGGGCGCGGCTTCCAGGACACGGCCTCCCACGGGCAGCCATCTGCCTTGTCACATTTAGCAGAGGGTCTCTCGGGCTCAGCCTGAGACACGATATTAGATGTGTGGGGAGGAGATCAGCCCCACCCTGCTGTGCTCCCCCTGGAATCAGATGGCGGAGCTTGTGTTCAAATCCACCCCCTCCCACACTCCCACCACCCCCTCCCACACTCCCACCAGATACTGCGTGCAGCTTCTGCAGACAGCCGACCTCCTGGTGTTCGCAGGAGCCAGCATTTTTCTTAAAAAGAAAAAGCCCATAATAAATCAAGAGCTTATGTGATTTTCTCTTTATCTTTCTTAAAATTAGTAGTGCTTGTGCCTTTTCGTTGGCATTTGCAAAGCCATGCTCCTTGGAACTCTAGGTCACAGGGCTTTCCCCGGGTGCTGTGAGCTTAGAAAATTCTGGGTTAAAGAGAAGCAAAGACTGCCTTTATGACAGGAATTCCCAGACCCTCACTCTGCGGACGAGGGATGTGAATATTCACGAGGGGAGAGGAGCTTACGTCCTTGCCAAACATAGTTCCCTACGCTGCGTGGAGGATTTGACAAGGAGGTTTTCCGCAGGAGACAAATTAGGAAGCGTGCTCAGAGTGACGCTCCCGCCCCCCTGAATGGTCCTCATGAGGCATCAGCTCCGATCCGACCTCCGGGGGAAATGAGGCACAGGGATGGGGTGACCTACTCAGCTCACACAGCTGGAAGGGCGTACATCAGACCCAAGGTCTCCTAACTTCCTCTCCAGTGTCAGCCCCATCGAACATCGAACACACTTCTGTCACGTCGGTAAACAGCTTCAGACTCCGGAATCCATGGCGTCCCATAGTCAGATTCCGTTCAGGAGACACCCACGGTCTGCAACCCAAGGACCTCACTCTCAGGGCCTCTTTCCTTCAGGCTGGCAGTGCAAGTGGGAAAGCTCACAGGACCATCCACCAAAAAGAGCCAACTTTAGGGGACATGCAAATGTTAAGAATTTAATAAAATAAAAGCCACACATTTTAGAAGAGAAATGATAATACCCTGCCTCTCCCAGATTACCACAAGGAACAAATAACATCTGTGAGCAATGACAAGCTCTGTGTAAAGATTTAGATACTTTGAGAAAAACAAAAAATAGCTCACTAAAAAGTCAACAACAATCTCACAGCCAGAGACCACCCATTCAGTCCACGGTGACAGCAGTGACCTAAGGAGAATTATGATCAGCGGGGCCCACGTCCCATCCTCACCCCCTTACCAGCCACGTGACTGAACCTCTGCTAGCCTCAGCTTTTTCATCTATAAAATGGAGCCAGGCATGCCCGTCTCACAGGGCTGCCGGGAGAACTCCATGGGGTGTAAAGGACGTTAGCACAGGCCTGGCACATGTGTAAGTCACGGGTGCAGGTGTTTCTGCTGTTTTCTGTAGCAGGAAAGGCACTCAGTAATATCTGTTTAAGGCAGGAGTGTGCAGCCAGAAGAAACAGATCTCGCCCATAAGGAGTTCTCAGGCCGGGGTGGGGTGGGTGGGGGGAGAGACTGAGTCATAACCAGGGCTCCATACCCAGGGTGGGATGGGCTGGCAGAGACTGGCAGGAGCACTGAGGTGGCCTCCACTTCAGCCCTCCTGGGGAAATAAAACCTACTGTGAGCTTGAAGAACAAGTAGGAATTAGCCCCACACGAAATGAGAAAAGAGCAAGCAGAGAGGGGGACAGGCACAGAGATCAGAGGGCACCTGGCGGGCTTGGGGATCTGGCCGAAGTGTCTCTGCTTTGGGCCATACCCCCTCTTCCCTTGGGTCCTGGAGGACCCCTCCCGAGGGCGCCCTCCCTGGGGACGCACATGTCGTGGCTGGCTTCCGTCTTAGGGCTATGAGGCAGGGGTGGGGTCTGGGAGAGACTGAGCTTGAAGCCCCTTCCTCCAGAGACCCTCCTGCCGGGGAGCAGGATATGCGGGTCCATGCCTCTCTCCGTGGGGGGCCTGGCGCCAGCTCACTGGGCTCTAAGGGACGCTAAGCCATGGTGGAAGGGAGTCCAGGCAGGCAGCACTGTAAGAGAAGGGTTTGCGTCAGGGAGGAACTCAAACACACAGAAGTGTCCGAACTGTCACCGTGCAGACGCTGGGCAGAAGCGGGAGCGGGTCCCCAACTCCGCGCTTTCCTCAGAGCCGGGATTCTCAATGAGAATACGTGTCACTCGTCTACGGCCATACCACCCTGAACACGCCCGATCTCGTCTGATCTCGGAAGCTAAGCAGGGTCGGGCCTGGTTAGTACTTGGATGGGAGAATACGTGTCACTCACGTTGGCATTAGGCAGCAAGGGCCTTACACTCACTCATGACTTGACCTAGAAATCTAGTGCTGGGAATTTGTCCTCAGGAAAATAATCCCCAGCAAGGACGAGGGGTGGCCATTGCACTACGTCGTGACCCCACATTAACCACCATCACGTCACCACACCCCTAATGGGGTATTATTCAGACACTCAAGTATTTCTCAGGGACTTTTAAGAACAAACAAAAGCACTGAACAATAAAATGTTAGCCAAAGAAGCAGAATACAAAATCCTTGTTATAAAGGTGGTAATTGCATGAGGAGATCTTTCTATAATTGACTGACTCCCCCCCCAATAGAGAGTTTGGGGTGCCTCCTCCATGTTCCCGCTGCCCCTTGCACACCCCTTTCCCGTGACGCTCACACTACATGGTCATTGTTCACGTGCCCACCGCCCTTGGAGCTGGACACCCCTCGTGGCCAGCGGTGCCCTGTGCAACTCGTCGCTACATCCCCTGGGACCCACCAGCTGGCTTGAACCGTATTTAGCAAATGTTCGTTGAGCGGGAGGAAAGAGACGGGTGACAGACAGGAGGCAAAGGAAGAAGGGGGGGGGGAAGAGACTATTTGAAAAGAAACAGTGAGAAAAAGAAGAAAGGAGAGTGACATTAAAAAAAATTGTGAAGAGGGGAAGAAGTGGGAGGAAGAAAGAAAAAAAAAGAAGGATGGGTAGGAAAAGAGAGAGAGAAAAAAGTAGACCAATGAAGCAGAAACCTCTCTTTTCTGCTTCTAAAATGCCTGGAAGCCTAAGCCAGCAGCTTGGCCCAAAGACTGTGCGACACACCAGATACTGAAAGGCCTCCCGGCGCCTGCCTAAGCCCCGGGGCGGGCAGGAACCTTGTCTCTGCTTCTGGCTCCCGTGAGTCAGGCGGAGAAGCCCCGGGAAGGGAAGGCCTTCTCCAAACCTGCTATTACCTCCCTCCCAGCCCCAACCGGGAGGAGAGAGCTGGGGTTAGCAGGACGCCTTTGCTCTCCTCACAAATGTTCAGCATGACGTTGGGCGCTGCTTACACACATCAGCTTCATAACCTCGGGCATTCCTACCCATGCGACAGCAGCAGGAACAATAGTCAGCCTCCGTCAGAGGGGGAGGCCCGGACCCCACTTCACTTCCTGCCTCTCTCTATCCCTGAGTGAAGCGTGATACTTCCCTGAGATCTGCTGTCCTCGCTGCACGGCGGGAATAAGATCTGTCTTCTCCACCAGAGTCAGAGGAATAAAAAAAAATAAATAAATAAATCGATCAAGGCCTGGGAGTCTCAGGAGAAATGAGAGGTGCTTTTCTCATCCAACCAACACTTACCCCCAAATCACTAGTTTAGCAACCTTGGCTCTCTGGAAAACAGTTATTACAGGGACAACAAGGAAAGACAACGGCTATGTCATCAAGGAGGGGACGTCTGAGCTGGGTTCTGAAAGATGAGAAGTTTACGAAGTTGAAAAATGGAGGAGAAGAGGGACGTTCTGGCAAAATAACTAGAATGTACCCAGACAGGGCGTTCTGAACGGTCCAGGCTGGATGCAAATGAGGGGGGCGCTGTCCGTGGTCCTGAAGCGCCACTGGCTCCCGGGACAGCGAGGTTTCTCCAGACCCTGGGGCGCTGAAGTCCTTGCCCCTCCTCCCTCATCCAGCCTGTAGTTACTCAGGGCTCCTCTTCCTCAGCTCACGGGCACACCTGTCGTCTCTGCATTCCCGCAGCGCCGAAGCCGTCGTGGCTCACAGTTCACAAGGCTTGTGACCGCTCACAAGTCCTTCTGACTCTCAGTCCCCGCCCCCCTCCAGTACTCTAACCCTCTCACCCCAGGAGGCTGGGCAGAGGGCGTGCACCCTCCATGTTCCCCGCTCCTGCAATGCTTCACTAATGCAGAGACTGGAATCTGGGGTTAATAAATGGGTAAATGTCAAGGAAAAAAAAAAAGGATCTCAGAGGTTTGGTCTTCAGACGGAGAAGGCAGCTCCAGCCAGGGGCAGCCGGGGAACACCGATTCTGATGACGCTGCCTGGTTCATTGGGGGAAGGACCTGGAGTAACTGAGTGACCAGTCATTTCTGGAAAGATAAAGAATCCCTTTCTCTCTGAAGGGCCAGCCTGGAAACGAGCCTCAGCAAGTTCAGGGGAGCCCCGATTTTGTAGAAACGCGTTTGTCTATGCCTCACACGCCAACGGAACTGCTTTCTCCTCAGATAAAGGAAATCTCAAGGCGAGCTCTGAATGTTATTGGTCTTTCATATCCTACACGCTAACTGATGGTGAGCTCACATCTGCAGTGCAAAAATTCAACAGGACAGGTAGGCAAGCCCCACTCACACACATCCAGCCCACACATGGTTCTACAGCCTCGCTGAGCCTCAAACCCACTCAGGTCACCTGCTAAAAATGACACACCTTCAGGGGCTTCCATCAAGATTTTTATTTACCCAAACTAGACAAACACCCCAGATAATGCTGGCATGGACGTTCTGCGGTAGACTGTGGTCCCTGTTTCACAGTTCCTTCCGTCCTACACCCCCAAGACCGGGCCCTCCTGAGCACGTGCTTAGTTAAAAGGCTGGTGGGTTGCAGCTCGGGCTCCTGGGAGCCCACCTCCATCATGAAAACTGCGGGGCCCAGGAAATGGCGTCTCCTTCGGTCTGAGTCCCCGAATGAGAAGAAAGGAGAAGCAGACCCAAGCCAAACAGAAGCCTGCAGACAGACCCAGCTGAGCCTCGGCCACCCTCGGCCACCCTCGGCCACCCTCGGCCCACAGCAGTCAGCAAACACCGGGTGCTGTAAGCCGGAGTTACAGGGCTGGCTCTGGTGGGGCATTCTTGCCATCAAAGAGAGCTGACTCGCCACCGGGGCTCTGTGTCCAAAGCCGCAGCCACAGTGACCGCTGTCCGGGTCAAACACCTCGCACTCGCACCCCTCGGCCACCACCTCTGATGGCCAGAGCCCCCACTCCTGCCACCGTCCAGACTCCCCTGGAGATGGTCGCCCGGCCTCCTGGCAGCACACTCCTGTCACTCACGGAAAGCCGGCCCGCTGCTTTTGCCCCAGGGGACGGACTGTCAGCTCGAGGCCCGAAGCCACATTTCCCACCAACACAGCCCCTGGAAGTGACAACGGGCCTGACACTGAGTCTAACTAACACACATGCGTACTCCACTCACACAGGCAGTGGACACAGTGCCATTCTCCTCCTTCATGAATCAGAAACACAGGCAGTCCCCATGGATTGCAGGCCTTGTCTCCGAGCTCAGGCCGGTTTCCATGACAACCAGAATGGTAACAGCCAGATCTCAGGCATTCAGGAAATCCTCCCTGAGGGACTGAGTACCTGGTGCTAAAATAACACACCTCTGCATGACCCCAGGGGCCCGAAGGGCCTTCCAGTGGCCTAAGGGAGAAGGCTCCGGCGGAGACTGCACCAGTCTACACCCCCTGCATGTCTCCCGTCTCCGTTCTCACCTGATACACAGCAGTCTGGATGGAAGTCCACCGCCTTTAAGAAAATCACATTCCTGCCTGACCTGTGGTGGCGCAGTGGACAAGTGTCGACCTGGAATGCTGAGGTCGCCGGTTCAAAACCCTGCTCTTGTCTGGTCAAGGCACATATGGGAGGTGACGCTTCCTGCTCCTCCCCCTCCCCTCCCCCATTCTCTCTCTCTCTCTCTCTCTCTTTCTTTCTCTCTCTCTCTCCTCTCTAAAATGAATAAAAAGAAAAAAAAACCCAAAAATGAAAATCACATTCCTGAATGCCAGGTGTCAGCTCCGCATGACATGGGTTTCCAGTTTCAATTCTCAAGTCCCCTTAAGAAGTGGGTGTGACTGCTACAAATGCGGAACCTCAGAGAAGCAAAGCCACCTGCTTGAGGTCACACAGCCAGGAGATGGAGGAGACACATCTGAACCTACTTCCCCCCGGGACCTGCAGAGTGTCAGCCCAGCGCCCCCTGGTGGTTATTTTATGCCAGTGTTCTTTCCCCCTCACTGTCCCGGGTTAATGAGCCTCAGCTCTGTCCTCCGCCAAATGGGGATAAGTGAGCACAGACCGCACCTGTTTAGCTACTTATCCGGTACATTCCCAGTGGATTGTTGCAATTGTGGCCAGAGGGGAGTAAGGCAGATTGAAGGACTCTCCAGAGGTATGATTAAACGTGAGACCATTCACCTAATAAACATTGAGCACACCCCTGTGCGCCAGGGGCTTTCACCCTTTACTATCTCATTGGTCTGCTGGTTCAGGACACGGGGGCCCAGGCCAGACTGCCTGGGTTCTGATCCGGCCCCACCCTGACTAACCCTGTGCCGCAGGCAAGCCCGCCTCTCTGTGCTCCAGCCTCCCTCCTGCAACGCCCAGGGCTGTTCCGGAAGTTACATAAACTCACAGCTTAGAACAGTGCCTGATTCATTTCACGTCCTTGCAACCTGGGGCGGATAAATCAGTCAGATGCTCACTTCCATCCTCAACGTCTCTCGAACCCCTCACACCCCAAACCCCACTGGAAGCCCGCGACCTTTCTGAAACACAGATGCAGCATGCCAGGCCCCGCCTCAATCCCCCTCACCCGCTTGTCCCCCCGTGTAGGACAAAGTACACTCTCTTGGCTATTCTGGGCTTGACCGCCTCCCCCCCCAGCCCTGTGCTACCATTCTGGTCTACTCACACAGCACACTGACTCCCTACACCACACTGCCTCTCCCCCCCCCCCCGGGCTACCATTCTGGTCTACTCACACAGCACACTGACTCCCTACACCACACTGCCTCCCCCCCACCCCCGTGCTACCATTCTGCTCTACTCACACAGCACACTGACTCCCTACACCACACTGCCTCCCCCCCCCCTGTGCTACCATTCTGCTCTACTCACACAGCATACTGACTCCCTACATCACACTGCCTCCCCCCCCGTGCTACCATTCTGCTCTACTCACACAGCACACTGACTCCCTACACCACACTGCCTCCCCCCCCCGTGCTACCATTCTGCTCTACTCACACAGCACACTGACTCCCTACATCACACTGCCTCCCCCCCCCGTGCTACCATTCTGCTCTACTCACACAGCATACTGACTCCCTACATCACACTGCCTCCCCCCCTGCTACCATTCTGCTCTACTCACACAGCACACTGACTCCCTACACCGCACTGCCTCCCCCCCCGTGCTACCATTCTGCTCTACTCACACAGCATACTGACTCCCTACATCACACTGCCTCCCCCCCCCCGTGCTACCATTCTGCTCTACTCACACAGCACACTGACTCCCTACACCACACTGCCTCCCCCCCTGCTACCATTCTGCTCTACTCACACAGCACACTGACTCCCTACACCGCACTGCCTCCCCCCCCCCGTGCTACCATTCTGCTCTACTCACACAGCACACTGACTCCCTACATCACACTGCCTCCCCCCCCCGTGCTACCATTCTGCTCTACTCACACAGCACACTGACTCCCTACACCGCACTGCCTCCCCCCCCGTGCTACCATTCTGCTCTACTCACACAGCACACTGACTCCCTACACCACACTGCCTCCCCCCCCCGCTACCATTCTGCTCTACTCACACAGCACACTGACTCCCTACACCGCACTGCCTCCCCCCTCCCCGTGCTACCATTCTGCTCTACTCACACAGCACACTGACTCCCTACATCACACTGCCTCCCCCCCCCCGTGCTACCATTCTGCTCTACTCACACAGCATACTGACTCCCTACATCACACTGCCTCCCCCCCCCGTGCTACCATTCTGCTCTACTCACACAGCACACTGACTCCCTACACCACACTGCCTCCCCCCCTGCTAACATTCTGCTCTACTCACACAGCACACTGACTCCCTACACTGCACTGCCTCCCCCCCGTGCTACCATTCTGCTCTACTCACACAGCACACTGACTCCCTACATCACACTGCCTCCCCCCCCCCGTGCTACCATTCTGCTCTACTCACACAGCACACTGACTCCCTACACCGCACTGCCTCCCCCCCCCGTGCTACCATTCTGCTCTACTCACACAGCACACTGACTCCCTACACCGCACTGCCTCCCCCCCCGTGCTACCATTCTGCTCTACTCACACAGCACACTGACTCCCTACACCGCACTGCCTCCCCCCCCCGTGCTACCATTCTGCTCTACTCACACAGCACACTGACTCCCTACACCGCACTGCCTCCCCCCCCGTGCTACCATTCTGCTCTACTCACACAGCATACTGACTCCCTACATCACACTGCCTCCCCCCCCCCGTGCTACCATTCTGCTCTACTCACACAGCACACTGACTCCCTACACCACACTGCCTCCCCCCCTGCTAACATTCTGCTCTACTCACACAGCACACTGACTCCCTACACCACACTGCCTCCCCCCCCGCTACCATTCTGCTCTACTCACACAGCACACTGACTCCCTACATCACACTGCCTCCCCCCCCCGTGCTACCATTCTGCTCTACTCACACAGCACACTGACTCCCTACATCACACTGCCTCCCCCCCTGCTACCATTCTGCTCTACTCACACAGCACACTGACTCCCTACACCGCACTGCCTCCCCCGCGTGCTACCATTCTGCTCTACTCACACAGCACACTGACTCCCTACACCGCACTGCCTCCCCCGCGTGCTACCATTCTGCTCTACTCACACAGCACACTGACTCCCTACACCACACTGCCTCCCCCCCCCGCTACCATTCTGCTCTACTCACACAGCACACTGACTCCCTACATCACACTGCCTCCCCCCCCCGTGCTACCATTCTGCTCTACTCACACAGCACACTGACTCCCTACACCACACTGCCTCCCCCCCCTGCTAACATTCTGCTCTACTCACACAGCACACTGACTCCCTACATCACACTGCCTCCCCCCCCCGTGCTACCATTCTGCTCTACTCACACAGCACACTGACTCCCTACACTGCACTGCCTCCCCCCCCGTGCTACCATTCTGCTCTACTCACACAGCACACTGACTCCCTACATCACACTGCCTCCCCCCCCGTGCTACCATTCTGCTCTACTCACACAGCACACTGACTCCCTACACCGCACTGCCTCCCCCCCCCCCGTGCTACCATTCTGCTCTACTCACACAGCACACTGACTCCCTACACCGCACTGCCTCCCCCGCCCCGTGCTACCATTCTGCTCTACTCACACAGCACACTGACTCCCTACATCACACTGCCTCCCCCCCCGTGCTACCATTCTGCTCTACTCACACAGCACACTGACTCCCTACATCACACTGCCTCCCCCCCCGTGCTACCATTCTGCTCTACTCACACAGCATACTGACTCCCTACATCACACTGCCTCCCCCCCCGTGCTACCATTCTGCTCTACTCACACAGCACACTGACTCCCTACATCACACTGCCTCCCCCCCCCGTGCTACCATTCTACTCTACTCACACAGCACACTGACTCCCTACACTGCACTGCCTCCCCCCCCGTGCTACCATTCTGCTCTACTCACACAGCACACTGACTCCCTACACCACACTGCCTCCCCCCCTGCTACCATTCTGCTCTACTCACACAGCACACTGACTCCCTACACCGCACTGCCTCCCCCCCCCCGTGCTACCATTCTGCTCTACTCACACAGCACACTGACTCCCTACACCGCACTGCCTCCCCCCCCGTGCTACCATTCTGCTCTACTCACACAGCACACTGACTCCCTACACCACACTGCCTCCCCCCCCCGCTACCATTCTGCTCTACTCACACAGCACACTGACTCCCTACACCGCACTGCCTCCCCCCCCCCCGTGCTACCATTCTGCTCTACTCACACAGCACACTGACTCCCTACACCACACTGCCTCCCCCCCCCCCGCTACCATTCTGCTCTACTCACACAGCACACTGACTCCCTACACCACACTGCCACACCCCTGTGCCCTCCTCCGGCCCTCTTCCTACAGCCTGGATTTCTTGGCACACCTGCCGTGCCCACTGACTCCCAGCCCACCTAGTCAGGCACAGTGTCCGGACTCCAGGAATCTGCTATCTCCCCCTGCAGTCCCCACAGCATGAGGCCTGCACCCCTGGGTAACGCTGTGTTCTGAATTCATGACACTTGCTCTACCAGCTCATTTTTATATATGTGTCTTTTCTATGTGAGATCTTTCATACCAGAGACTATACTTCTGCCCCATACAGCTTCTGAGCAGAGTGACCTGGGGCAAGATACTGAACCTCTGTCAGTTTCCTCATCAGTCAGTGGAACTAATCAAAGCCCCTAACTTGCAGGACTAATTAATATAATACATATAAGCTCTTGATATGCTGAATAACAGCCTATGAAATCCAGTGTTTTATGCCACATGTCTGTGTCTGGAAGTTTCCTTTGCTTTTATCAGCTCCCCAAAAGAGTCTATGATCCTGGAACATTTTTAACCCAGTTTAAAAGGTGCTCAGTAGTTAAGTTTTATTTTGGATACATTTCATCCCTCATGCCCGGAAACCAAGGAAAGAAAAATCCAAACATGGTGTCTGGAAGTTGTGCTCGACAAGGAATAAATGACTGGGCCGTTTTGGAGAAAAGAATACCCAGGTCACTGTGAAGTATCTTCCAGAGCCTGCCAGGGAATATCAGTGCAGAAGAGGAAGCCCTGAAAATCCTGAGGGCAAAAGTGGGGCAAAGGCAGATGTTCACGCCACACACAGAAAGTTTTTCTAACAGCAGAGCTGCCAAGAGTAAGGCAGGCTACTGTGTAAAGAGGTGATCTCCCCATTACTGGAGGTATGCAAGAAGAAGGTTTGGAATGCCTATGCTAGAGAGAAGACTGGCGAGGAATAGAAGCAATGGACACGTTTTGGCCTCCTTACATGCACAAACACAAAAAAACACATAATTTAGAAGGTTGCTTTCCACTTTGAAGTTGTATAAATCAAACATTTGCTGAGATTAGGGCTTAAGTATCTATAAACATGGTCAAAAGGAAATGCAGCACAATTTGGGGACCGGTACAGAACCTTCCCCACACAGCCATCTGTTTGCTCCACGTCTTTCTCCAACAGATCCGTGGAGTCTCCCCATGGAAATGACTCTACATTCTGACACCAGGTGGTTACCCAGTGAGGGTCCCGGGGAGGTGTGGCCTACAATGACCCAACCTGTATACAGAAGGCTCTTATTGTAAAAGCTTTCTTTTCAGTGTGAAAGGCAATGGAGCCCATTCATGAACCCGATCCACCCTTTTCCCACTGCTAAAGTACTACCAGGAGATTTTGTTTGCTCCCAAAACCTTCATGCCACCCTCATCTCCCTCTGGGTAGGGAGCCACCTAGATGCTAAATGTACGAATAGGTCATTAACTAAGGAAAGTCAGATTCGGGGGTGATGAAGACCTCACTCAGCAGAGAAGCCCAGTTTGCCATCCGGGTCTTCATTCATCCGTTCACACAGTGCGGAGTCCCTGCTGTGTGTCACCAGGGTGCGAGGGTGCTCCTGGGGACATGCCAAGGAGAATCAGGCATTGCCCCAGCCCTCTGAGTGCTCCCAGTCAAGCCTACAGACCGAAGTTAACACAGTGAGGGTGCTCGCCATTCCAGCTCCGGGAGGAGGGGTTCTCGCTCTGTAGAAAACGGACACAGCTTACACAGAGGCCCCGGGCCAGAAAGGGGGAGCCTGGTCAGGGAGAACGTTCCAGGTGCCCGGGGAACAGGCCTGAGGAAGGGAGTGAGGAGCTGCACCCTCACATGCCCACGGCCACCTGTCTTCCTTTTCAGCTGCTCGTTTTCTAGAGCAGCCACTCTGCAAAGCATCCTGGACCCCATGCCACCTCCCAGCCAGCAACCCCAGTGCAGAGCCCTCATTTCCCCGAGCAAAGCACTGTGTGGGCATGGCCTCTCTCTGGGGCAGTGAATCTGAACCGTCCTCTGTTCGGGACATACTAACAAACACAGGAGTCTCCCCCCCCCCCTGCACACACACCCCTTATTCGAGGTTTCACTTTCTGAGGTTTCAGTTTCCCGTGACCAGCTGCAACCCAAAAGTATTAAATGAGAAATTTTAGAAATAAGCGATTCCTAAGTTTTAAGTCGTGCGCCCGTTTAGTTAACTGAGTTGTCTCGGCATGGCAGGGCTTGCGGTCAAGTCGCCCTTCTTGTGTTTAACCATGGCCTCAAAGCTCAAGAGTGGCGATCTGGATACGCCACAGAGAAGCTGTGAGTGTGTGTACGTATGAGAAGAACAGTATCAGTAGGGCTCAGCGCTATCTGTGGTTTTCAGCAGCCATCAGGGGTCCTGGAATGTGTTACCTCCCGCAGATGAGAGGAGACGACTGGGATATAAACATCTGTAGGATCTGTAGCATTCCTAAAGAGATCAAAGACCTAAAACAACACCAGACAGGTCAGTCATCGACACTACACCGGCCCTACAGCAGTGTGACTGTCGGTCTCAAGGGGCCTTTAGTACAAACGCCTTGATTGGCACCTCCTTCCTCTTCAGCACCATGGCGCTGTCCACTGCCTGGACTCTCCCAGATCAGGGGTCACCTGGGACATTCCCCTTCCAGAGCAAGGGCTATCTTTTACACACACACACACACACACACATCAGACGCCCTGCGACACCATTCTTCTTGTGAGTGCTCAGGGCTCCAACTCATAGCTGTTACCAGAACAATCTGTAGACTGGGTTGTAGCAAACATACACTTGAAATGCTGGTCAAAATTCTTAGCAGCACACCTGCTGAGGATTTTCTCAGGTGCACCCCTGCGTTCACAGCCCACGGGGATGGACTGTCTTGCCTGGTTCCATCTTTGGGTATATGAGTCCCTAACCTCTGTCTCTGGCCCTTGCCACTTCTTCCCATTCCACCCGATTTCGCCAGACAGGACAGATCACTGCCGGCACCTCAAACCCTTCATGTGAAAAGGCAGGGGGATAAACTGGGTGACTGTGGACAGGCCGGATGCCGCCCTCAGGAGAGGCATCGCAGGCCTCACGCTTTGTGCGTCTGTGTGCATATTAGGATAACTGCTCCCGTCCGATGCGACTCTCACTTGATCTCTTTCTTCCCTGCTCCTCTTTCCCGTTTGATCTAAAATGCACGCACACATTTACACACCATACGGTCACAGATACACACTCACCTGCACTCACACACTAGATTATACAAATACATATACACACAGAAGTGCATTTTAACACACGCGCACACAGGGATTTCAAGTCAGACAGTGATGTTCTTAGCAGGCAGGCCAGCCTGTCCATCCCTCCCCGCTGGACTCTGGGCTCCTCATTCCTCCGTAGGACACGGCCACAGAACACACATGCCCTGAGTCTCCACGGGCCTCAGTTTCTTCCTTGGGGGGAGAAAAGGACGCCATCGCCAGGCTGCCTTCCTCACAGGGGGGAGGCTGTGGGATTCCTGTCGAATGCTGGAATACTCTGCAGGATCACAAATGGCCAGTCCTCGTCAAGTTTTATTCTTGATAATGATCATTCTTAGCCACCACGGTGGACACTCTGGTCTCCCCCTGGGGTGGGGTGGGGAGCCTCTGTGGGACCAGGAGCTTCTGCAAGGCCAGGAAGTCGTGTGCCTTTGTTTGCCCAGAGCCACGCCCCGGACGCTCTACTCACTTAACTGCCACATAAGGCACAAGCAACAGCTTCTGCTAAGTTAATCCCCAGCTGTGCCATTAATTTTTTAAAAAGCCACACATGAAACAGAGCCTTATAAATATTTTAAATGGTCCTTAGGGGGCTGGAGCTAAGTGTTTCTGCTCTTTCCTTCTCCTCTATTGGGCTACTTTCTTATCTCAGGAAAAGGCGGAGGTGGAAAAAAAAAAAGAGGGAAAAGACACCACAATCCTAATCAGCACGAGCAAGAACGTTTGGTGATTCAGCCGTCCCCCTGCCTGTGCCTACACGGTGCCCCGCCTGGGATATCCCTTCTCCTCTGTGCAAGTGTCCACTCTCCTGCTTCTCATTCACTGGCCAAGCTGGCCTTGTCCCCCTTGTTCAGAGGAGAAAGCTGAGGCTCACAGGGGCACAGACTGACCCAACATCAAGCATGCGGGACTTCAGGACGTAGCTCAGAGCTGAACCTTGGTCCTTTTTCAAGCCCCTGGGTCCATAAGCCGCACCCGCCCTGGCTGCCTGCATCTGAGCCATCTCCAGGGTTTGCTGGAGCTGCACGGACAAGCTACATGTGGACGCAGAGGCAGGGCTCCTGCCGCGCTGACGTGGCTCCACACTTGTTTGCCTCTGGGTCCCCCTCTTCCCTCCCCTGCTCCAGGTCTAGGCAGGGTGTCCCTGCTGTGTCTCCTCCAGCCTCCTGTTCTTCCCCTTATAACAACCCTTACACCTGGCTGCGGTTTCAGGCTGAAACGTCAGTCTCCGCTACACTCTGGGAAGGGAAGGATAAGAACACCTCATTCCCACTCTGCCTGACACCCAGCCCGGTGCCTGACATGGACCAGGGGCTTTCACTAACGTTAACTCACCAAATGAGGACCACTGAACAGAGCAAGAAAGCCACCAGCCCCACCCATCCATGGAGAGGTGTTCCTGTCCCTGTCCCAATGTGCACACTGCCAACAACAGGTCCGGAGGAGCCCAGGGGCCCAGGAAGGAGCGCCAGCCAAGGCCATCCTGCCTGGCTTGTTGTTTCTTCTTCAGACCACACATCCTTCTGGCCGGGATGGGCTATGCGTGCCCGTTGGGACACGAATGCCTCCTCGAGGGCCTCTCCCTCCGGAACCAGAACCGAGTGTCATTTTCAGCCTCTCTTCTCCCCAGGCTACTGAAGCCTTCAGACCCCCTCTTACACACGGGTCAGGCCGACCACTCGCTTCACACAAGAACCAGAGCCAGCAGTCCGGAAGCCCCTACTGTGTGCCTAACACTCACTAAGCGCTCGGCCGGGGTCCTCTGGGATGCTCAGGGTCCTGTAAAGTGGCCAGTGTTGGGCCCACTTTGGATACCTGAGCACAGAGGCTCAAAGAGGCCGCAGAGAAGGATTTACACGCAGATCACCTGGAGCAAAAGCCCGGCCAGGTCACCTCCACTGCAGAGGGCCACGGCGGAAAGTCAGGGTGACCCCACCACTGTGCCCACTGAGATCTGTACAATGGTGGGGGCGCCATTCCCTCAAGAACTGCCTTGAAGGCCACCTAGCTAAACTGGGTCCTGAGAGGGGCACACACCTGCCACGAGCCACAGCCACCAGGGGACATAGTCACTGCCTCATTCCACCCCATCCCCAGCCTCAGTACCCCTGGGAGAGTAGGGTTAGAAAATCCCAAGCAAGTGACCTGCACATAGAAACATCCCAGACTCACCTACCACTAGGCCGAGCCTGAAGCAAGCGCACTCCTATTAAGACATTGTCACCATGTCTCCGTGACTCAGAGGGCAGGGATGAGGGATGGGTAAGAGGTGGTCCCCAACCCCAGGAGTCATACCTTAGCATAGGAAGTCAGCAAAAGTCTGCTGACAAGACCTGAGCTGGGCCCAGGAGGGAGTGTCTTCGGGAAGATTGAGCCCAGAGCCCGGCAGGGTGCAGGGCAGCTCTAGGTAGACAGGGGGCCCAGCTCCCTTCCAGCCCTCCTCTCCCCTGCATCCCCAGCCAGTGCTTCAGCTTCTGGCTTTATGAGAACAATGCCTCCCTCAAAGGACCTATTGAAAAGACTCAATAAAACCAGGTCTGCAATGTGCTGGGCAGGCGGGTGGGAAGGATCAGCTTCCTCCTCCTGCCCAAGGCCGCCTCCTGCAGGTGTCCCAGGCCACCCCTGAACCTGGATTTTGGATAAATGAGGGTGGTGGGTCTCCTCTGTCCTCAAACCTCAGGCATCACCCTCTAGCATTCCATCGCCCAGAGTCCTGCCCCCCTGACCCTGGCAGCTGGCACCCACCGTCCTATGCCCCCTCCCTCGGCCCCACACCCCTAGGGACTGGTCTGGCCCCACTCCGGTTCCAGGCAGGCCATGGGGTAGGGGGCAGGTCTGCAGGCAGGGAAGCCTTCTGCTCCCCACCCACAGACAAAGCTTGAAGACCAGGGATTCTTTGTTTCCGGCCACACCCAGGGACACGGGCCTGCTCAGCCCCCACCTCCATCCCCACGCCCGGTGTTAACCCTTCCAGGGCCACGGCCAACAGTGCTGCCCCCTTGCAGTATTTTCAGCTGCGGCCAGGAATGGGAGGACCCCTCCATCATGGCGCTGCCTCTAGGTCCAGACTTAACCCCCTCCCCACGGGCAGGGAGTGGGAGTTGGCGGTCGATATTTGTTCCTTTCTCTGTCGTGGAAGAAACTCGGTTGAGAGGTGCAAGAGCCGGCGGGTGCGAGGGCGCGGAAGCGGGGCGCAGTTCCGAGACCCGAGTGGGGGCGGGGGAGGGGGGGTCGGACCGCGCCCCTCCCTCTTTTGTTCAGCTCTGCAGCCTCCCGGTCCACGCCACCTAGCACATCCCTTGGGGGAGGGGGCTGCAAGCCCAGGGACCCGAGGCTCCAGCCCCGCCCCGCCACGCGGGACTCCCCCCACCCATTGTCCCCAAAGGCTGGGGGAAGGGGCTGCAATGAGAGACCAGCCCCGCCCCGCCCGCTGCGTGGCAGAAAGCCTGGGGGCCGCCCCTGCCGTCCCCGGAGGATCCCGACCCTGGCGGTGACCACCCCCACCCCACACAGAGCAGCGGGCGGGGCGGGGGCGGCTTACCGTGATGTGCGGGATGCTCTTCTTGCCCTGGTAAGACATGGCCCCTCCGGCGCCCTCAGCCCGGCCCGTGGACCTGGGGGCTGTCTTTCGCTCTCTCGGGCTCTCTCTCGGTCACGCTCCCCGCGGGCGCGGCGACAAGGCCCGGAAGGGATGGACAGAAGGACGGAGGTCCGGCGCCCGCGGCTGCCGACGCGCCCGCTGCCCCGGCTCTCGGCCCCGCGCCGCCGCTCCG
This sequence comes from Saccopteryx bilineata, assembly GCF_036850765.1. NCBI lineage: Eukaryota > Metazoa > Chordata > Mammalia > Chiroptera > Emballonuridae > Saccopteryx > Saccopteryx bilineata. Next base: position 261,818,115 of record NC_089494.1, read on the forward strand.
GCTGCAGCACCGCCCGGCTCCGCGGGGGGCGGGGAGAGGGAGGGCCGGGGCGGGAGGAGGGCGCTGCGGACTGGCAGCTCCTCCCGGCGGCGGCGCGGCGCCGAGCCCGATTCGCTCTTCCCGGATGGAACCAGGAAGCGCTTCCCTTCCGATCTCCCCCACTCCGCCCCCCACCACACCCCCCAGGCGCCCAGCCTGGCGGACCCCCGCCCCGCGCAAACGCCCTCGGCTGGGCCCCAGCCTCGCTCTCGCTACCGGGAAGGGCTGGTTCGCAGGGCTCTTTTTATAAAGCCAAAGACGGCCTTCCGATGCGCAGGCGGAGCTGGTGGGCCTCCACGAACAGCTGCTCGGGGGAGGGCGTGTGGCCGGGTGCCCAGGACTCGCCCAAGCTGCTGGAGCTCTCACGCCCTCCAGGACCAGGATCAGTGACCGCCCCCCTCCTGCCTCTTACCCGCATTCCCTTCGTCCCCACGCACTCCCTCAACAGACCAAGTACTTCCCCATCTCCACCTCCAGGCCTTTCTTCGGGGTGTACCCTCTCCCTGAATATCCTACCCCAATTTCCCCTGACTCATCTTCAACAGCTTCTCCACAAAGCTCTTCTTCCCTGTCACCCTCCCCATCTCATCAGGGACCCAAGAGACAAGGTCCTACTTAACGGCTGACCTCCTCTGCCCCCTGCATCCGCTGAGCTATCAGTGCCAGGCCACCAGGTCACCAGCACAGTCTTGCCTACCAGACAGCGACTGCTCCCAGGGCCAGGCTATTGATACTAAGGTCCCCACTGCCCCTGAAACAGATTGGGGACAGGAAGAGGAATATGACGTCTTGACTCCCCATGAAGAGTGGACAGTAGCCCCAGGACCCAGAATTGCTCCGAGGCAAGGTGAACAGGAGGCCAGGGCAGGGCTTGATACACTTAATGACAAGGGAGGAGTAAAAGAGGTCAGAGGAAGAAGGGGGGGAGGCCCAGCAAGCCCCTACAACACTGGACAGTGTCCCAGATCTCCAGACAAAATGAAACGCTAACCACCTCTGCTGCTCACTCTGTCTATGAAATCCCCACCTGCGTGTGCTGTAAAAATACCCAAATACCCATCGTATTTACTTTCAAGTTTTCACCATGGGGGGGGGCTGTGCTGGGTGTGATAAAGCAACCCGCCATGCAGGTGGGGGGCCTGCTGCCCTTGCCTTCATCACCACCGGAAAGCCAGTCCTTGCCCCCCCCCCACACACACACAGGAGGCCAGCGATGCCCAGGCCTTAAAATGCAGGTGGGGTTGTAGCTTCGCAAACAAGAAGCAGCTTTGCATTCCAGGAACACAAGACCACAATTTCCCCATTTTTCAGGTGGGCAATTGGGCTTACAGAGGTGAATTATCTCAAATGCAAAGCATATTTGCTGCAGCAGAACAGTATCTGCAAGCCAGGTTCCTGCACACCTGGTCTAGAGCTCCTTCATTCATCCTCTGCTCTGAGCGGCATCCTAAATCCTTGTCCATGACCAGAAATTCTAAGTGAGGGCATTCTCCCTCTCCCTGACACCTACATCCCCTCCCTCAGCATTAAGGCCTAGGTCCCACACACCAGGGAGTCCCCAGGGGTCATTCTGGGCAGGGGAGCGCCAAGGCTGCGGACAAGACCACGTGTGTATAGGGGGAGGGGCACCAGTCCGCCACTGGCCAGACAGCTGCTCCCGAGCAGACTTCCTCGGTACAAAGCCCCGCAGTAGCTCAGCCTGGGGCCTCGGAAAGCGCTGCGCCTGCGCCGCAGAAACTCCTCCCCCCCCCTCCCCTGGAAAGTGCTTTAAGGGTGGGGGGAGGGCCCCGCACCCTCTGCAAAGCGCCGAAGCAACGAGGCCCGCCCCAGAACGGAGCCCTGTGACCGGTCCGCCGGTAGAAAGTAAAACGCTCCCCCTGGGAGACCGCGAGGCCCTCCCGGTCTCCGCAGTCCCGAACCTCGAATGCTTCCGGAGGACCTCCGCGCGCCTGAGGCGCAGCCTTTTGTCCTGTCCCTGAGAAGCCTTGGAGGAAGGGGAGAGAGGGCCGGAGGTCCCGGGCGGTGGGCGGAGGTGTGGGAGAGGCCGCAGAGCCGGCCCAGGCAGAGCCTAGGGGCGATGCTGCGTGGGCACACTGGCCGCAGTTCCACCAGGGACGCGTCTCCAGACAGCTCCCAGTCCTGCACAAAGCACCTCGCCTCCTTGAGAGTCCACCGCGCCTCGAGTGGGAGCCGGAGGAGAATACCACCCTTTTCTCACACACGGGAAAGCTGATGCCCAAGGGGACGAAATGCCGTGGCTAGGAACCCGGGTTCCCCGGCATTGACCTCGGCGTCCCGGTCCGCGGCCCTGCAGCCTCCCTTTGGGGCTCAGAAGCCTGTATCCAAGGCGAGGTCTGCCGCCAGAGAAGCGAGGTGGGCAGGTGGAAAATAAGAAGGGGTAGGAAAAGGGAGACGCTCTCGATGTTGCCTTCCCTCGCCTCCTCCCTCTTCACACCCCCTCAACAGACCGTCCCTTCTGGGGCGCCGCGTTCAGGACCACGGAGAGTTCCCGAGTTATGGGGACAAAGTGGCAACAGGACATGGGGGGGGGGGCAGAAAGAATCGCACCACTGCGCTGTAGCAGTCCAAGGCCTGCCTACCACTACTCATTCAGGAAGCCCACCCAGATTCATGCCCAGATCAGGCTCTGCCTCCTCCTGGCTCACTTCATGCCTCCTTAGGGGGAGAAGGGTTAATAAAAATGATGATGATAATAAAACTCAACAACGAACATTTTTTGAACGGTCACCACCGACTTATTTCTGACAACGAATCTGTCTCCCATTCCGGCCTGGGGTGAGGCTGGGGTGCTGAGCCAGGATCCTAGCACCTACCAGGGATCTGGGACCTGAATGGTGCTAGACATCTTCTTCTGAGCTTTGCTGACAGCTCCTGGTGCTCCAACTTCCGTTTTCCAGACACCTGGCCCTGTCCCTCACTCATATATCCCAAAGCTGTGCCCTCTCTTCATCCATGCCTCCCCCCAGTACCGTGAAGACCTCCAGCTCAAGGGAGGAGAGCCATTGGGTCCAAAGGCTGGCTTCCCCACTTTGGGGGAGGAGGCCACAAGTCAAGGAAGCTAGTGACTGGGGTTCAGATCCCCACTCTGCCTCCAGCTTGCTCGGGAGCACGCTGAGGTGAGCGCTCTTGGCATCGCACTGAGACACAGGGGCGGCCCTCTGGCGATGCCTGTGCTTAGGGCTCAGTGGTTTCCAGTTCAATTTAAATCTTTCACCCAGTCCTTCCCGCAGAAGGCACAGGGAGTGAGGCTTGTTCCAGCTGTAAGCTCACAGACACATCAACGAGCCCGTCCCAGAACCAGGCACATAGTAGGTGCTCCGTAATCGCTAATGACCGAGGGGATAAAGGCATGGGTTAAAGCAGAACGGAGCTGTCCTTTCCATAAAGCCAAGAATGAGGATCTCTGGGATAAATTTATCCCAAAGGTCCCTTTGCGTTTTAAGACTCCATGTGGCAGCTTAGCCAACTTACTTCCCCTCTCAGAACCTGGCTCTCTCTGTGAAAGAGGAGGGGACCTTCTGCCGTCTCACGGACTATGCTGGCCACTGCAGCCCGAGCCGCAGCCACACAGCCTCTCGGAACCTCCTGTACGATGCGGTGGGGGAGGGGCCCTCCGTAGCTCTCCCCAGCCCGGGGCAGCGGCCCCCGCACTCAGGCCTCTCTGCACTGCCCTCGGGCGACCCTACTCCCAGAGGCCCCGAGGGCCCCGCCCCCTCCGTCCGGCCCACGCGAGCCCCGAGGGTACCTGGCCATTGTCCCGGCCGAGTGGCAGGTCGCGAGGCGTGGGGCATCGGATGCGCAGCGCGGGCGGCCGCTCGTCGCGCTCGCCTGGAGAGCTGACGGCCGAGCCCGAGGGCTCGCTCACGTCGCTGGCCGTGTCCTCGCTGCCGCCGGGTCCCGGCAGGCCGACGGCGTCCGGCCGGCCAGCACTGCGCGGCGTGCGCGCCGAGCCGCGGCGGCCCACGCTGTACGCGTCGAAGTCGATGGTCTTGTTCTCGTAGGCGCCCTCCACCGCGGCGAACATGCCGCCGTACTTCTGGCGCGGGGTCTGCGCCGCGCTGCCCGGCCGCGCCAGGTACACGGGCAGGTCGTCCTCCGTGTTCCACGCGCGCCGCCGGTCCGCCATCCCGGTCCGAGGCCGGCCGGCCGCCCGCGCTCCCGCCCGCCCGCGTTCCTCGCCCCCGTCGTGCGCCGCGCTCCGCTTTGGGTGCGGGCCCGCGGCGGCCCAGCGGCGACTGCGGCCCGGGGCGGGGCGCGCGGCGGAGCGGGGCGGGGCCGGGGCGGGGCCTGCGGGCGGCTGGCGGCGAGCGCGGCGGCGGGCTACAAAGGACCGGGAGGCGGGGACCGCGGCGGGGGCGGAGAGGGCCGGTGACGTACCCCAGCCGCAGCGCCGAGGGCGGGCAGCCGAACCGCAGTCCTCCCGCCGCACCCCCACTCCCCGCCCCCAGGCCCAGCGCAGGGCACGAGGAGAGCGAGGGGTGGGAGCCACGTGCAAGCACACTCACAAGCCATACGCAGGTTGGTACTAGCACAATTATGCCATACAAACACGTGAAAGGTTCGCAAACATGCTGGCACACATGAGAGTAGATTATACACACAGGTTCCGTAACACACGCAGGGAAAGACACACATCATAGACAATTTTGCACACACATGCATGCTTACACACATATTCTGAGTCTATTACAAACACACACACACAACAGAAATTCTGTCTCACAATGCCGCACATACACAGCATCACACTGAGATTGGTTGCACAACCGGAGAGACACACATTGGACAGAACATTCGACACACCACGTACCAGGAAGGGTGAAACAGCAGGCCAGGGAGACATGCGAGGGCCGCATTCACTCAGACAGGAGAGGTGCACTCTTGCATCAGAACCAGTGATTCACACCCTGTGTGATGCTCAGTCCTGCAACACCCACACGACAAAGAGATTTTCACACCATCATACTAAAAGCAAACTCACAAGGTGACTCCACCCACACAAACCCCAACAGGACACCCACACACAAATCCACACCAGAATAAGGAATATCGAGAGCTTAAATAGAAACGTTCCAGAAAAAGACACACAGAGAGGTGGATCACCCCCACCTCCCATCCACACACACACAGTCCTGTCAGCCACCCACAGAGAAAATTTATTCCCCATTCCAGGGGCCACCTCTCATGACCCCAGTAGAGCCTAACCCTTGCTGAGCCAGGCGGGGGCTTGTGGCCTGAGGGTCCTAAGCTTCCTCTGACTAGGACCAGGGAGGAAGGCCTGGAGGCCCGGGGTCTCTCCGCTGGGACTCCCCCAACTCCTCTTCAAGGCCAGGAGCAGTGTGCGTCCCCTGGACACCATCCCTCATTTCTCCATCATTGTTATCAGACAGAGGGTCCTGAGAGACTCTGGGGAATTGGTGGTCTCAGCTGCTCTTTCTGGACGGGCAGAATCGTCAGCTGCCAACTCCTTCTGCAGCGTCCAGACACACAGCTTTGGGACTGGTGGGGACAGCAGCCAAGAGCATCAATACCTCCTGGCTCTGTGCCTTCACCCGCAGCTCCCCCACCTCACCCTACCCGGGTGCTAGGAGCTGTTCTTTCAGCACCAGTCGTCCCAGCCTCTCAGAGTCCCAGACAACAGAATTCATGTTCTTTTTGTGGCTGAGATCTGTGGACGGATGACTCTGGAGATATTAGTTCCATGGCTTCAGCTGACGCCCCTCCCCTTGAATTTACTGTTATTTAACCCTGGAGCAGGCTGGTCTGTGCAGTACGTAGGTAGGACTATGTCTCCCCTGGGCAGATGGGGAAACAGGAGGGCAGAAGTGAAGCAGATCTGACGGCCACTTGGCCGGGGTTGGAGCACAGTGGGTATTTAGTAAGTCCCCTTTCTGTGCTTGGGAGAGAAAGTAGTGTGGGGAACACACAAATGAATATTTCCAGAGTCCCCGCCTTCAAGAAGTCGCTATTATATTATAGTAGGAAAGAGAGTGCTAAACGTAAATTAGAACAAAGATTGCTACCACCACCGCGCCTCCATCCACTCTCTTCCACTCGCAACAGCCCCATCCTGGCCTCTTTCCTGTCGTCCCTGGGCACCCTGCACAGATTTGTCACAGATGGTCCTCTTGAGGTCTTCAGGACGCTAGGTTACATTGCAAGTGTTTTCAATTTTTCCCTGAAAACTTCTGTCCCGTGAAATGCGGTTCCCAGCACATTTCCAGGGAGTTTCTTGTTGGAAAATCAGACAGAAACATCTAGAGCGCCATGGATATTCACAGTGACTGAACCTACAGAAATATCGGAGAAGCCAAGAATCTGCATTCGACAGGACTTCTGAGGTCAGTTCTCCCTCCGTGTGCCTGAGTCTGCCCCCTCGACATCCCCAGGAGACTCCCTCTCAGGCTTTGCTTAAATCCCACCGGTGATGGAGACCTCGCTGCTTTACAAGAAAACCCCTTTCCCTTGTGGGAAAGGGCTGGGCAGGGGAAAAGAAAGAACTGTCTTTAGGCAGGAGCGAGAGAGGGTACGAGTTCCCACTTAGCGAGAGCTTGCTAAGTGCTGAGGACCTTGTAGGCACCTGACACACAGTAACTCCCTTAAGCCTGACCGTAACCTTTGCGGTAGGAGCCCTTTATCCTCTTTATTACAGATGAGAAAACTGAGGCTTCGGGGAAATACAGCATGATGCCACTTAAGGGTTAAAACAGTAGTGTAGCCCCGGTTTAACCAGTCTCCTTTACCCTCTCCCAAAGAAGCCGGCAGGGGAGGTCACACTGGGAGAAAGGGGAGAAAGAAATAGACTGGTGTCATCAGGGTAGTCCGGAGCTTTGCGTTAGAATCCTGTCCTCCGTGCCACCGTGGGCAACCAGTCATTCCATATTGATCCGGCACACCTTTCGGGCACCCACCGTGTCTCAGACTCCTGTCACTCCTCATCACACCTCTCTCCTCCCAGGAAGGAGGGGAGCTGAGACTTTTCAAGCGCCTGCCACATGTCTAAGGGCCTTTGTACCCGCGGTTTACTTCTATATGTTACGTTCTGTTTCCACAGCCCACATGGCCGATAGAGCCACCTGTCCCCAGGTGGGGGCGCAGAGGACGACGACAACTTGATGGCCACTGCTCAGTGCACGGCCAGGAAGTGACCGTGCAGGTTCGTCTGAGTCCTTGCTGCAACATCTCCTCATCGCGAGGACAGGAAGGGACTGTCACAGAGAAAGCCGGGAGGGAAACGGAGCCTCGGGTCTACACTGGGAAATGCACACGCTCCCCAGTGTGCAGGGGGACCAAGGGCAGCATAGGCCAACAGAGGGAAGGACCCAGGAAACCGGAGCGCGCCCCCCTCAGGCCAGATGACGCTGCGACCTTCCTGGGACAGCCTGTCCTCCGGCGGCTGCTCTTGGTCCTCCAGGTGGGGAGGTGCTCAGAAGGGAAAGGAAACATGACATTTGGTGAAGGACATGCCAGGCGCCCCTCCTGCCAGACCACAGAGCCTTCCAGGGTGACGGCAGGGAACAGAGAGGGCTGTGTCAGATGGCGGCGGGGAGGGGGGGGCGTGGGCCTGAGAGGCCACTCGGCTCTGAGGCATGTCTCCATCAGGGCCTTATTTTAGGGGGAACAAACAGCAGAAAACTATTTTTTTTAAAACCAGCTGTATGAAAAGAATGTTTTACCAAAAGTGAGGGAAAGGGGATCGTAGTTTATCGTGGGGTGAATAATACACTTAGCAAATCTGTGAGGCAAGTCACGAGTGACAGCACTGCCCTCCTTTCATACCAGATATAAGAGGCGGCTCAGGCAGGCCAACCAGCTGCCTGCAGTTACAGGGCCGGCCGAGAGCAGAGAGACAGTCCAAGTTCGGCATGTTTGACTCTAAAATATCTAGTTGTTGTTTTTTTTTTTTTCTTCTGCCTCCGAGTCAGCCCATAGGGAGCTCCCGGAGGCAGCATCAAGCCCCAGCCCAAAGCTGGTCTCGTCCTAATCCCCAGACCCGGCATGACCAGAGGGGATTTGCCGGGGGGATACAGTTAAGGATCTTGAGGACGGGAGATGACCTGGGATGACCAGGTTGGCCCGACGTCATCACAAGGGTCCCTAACGGTGAAAGAGGGAGGCGGGAGGGTCCGAGGCGGAGGCCACATGACAGGAGCAGGTGTCAGAGTCAGGGAGAGGGGCAGATGCTCCGTGGTTGGCTTGGAAGATGGGCCAGAGCATGCAGGCAGCTTCTAGAAGCAAATCCTCCTCCCCTCGTCTCCAGAAGGAACACAGCGGCCGACGCCTTGGCTTCAGCCCGGCCAGACCCAGACGGGCCTGCTCACCTCCAGGACCCGCACGGGAACGGGCGGGGCGTTGTTCTAAGCTCCTAGGCGCATGGTACCTTGTGACGGTGCCCATAATAAACTGATGCAGGCACATCACGGCTCGTCGTTAGGGAAATCACTACACGATTTGCGCAAAGTGGATTTGACTTCTTAGAAAATCATTTATTCCCCACAAACACGAAGAGTCTTGGATTTGCTAGGGTCCACAACACTTTGTAATGAATTATGAACAAGTTAAACTTTCAAAAGAGAAAAGAAAAACGATGAGAAAACGTACATTTGAAGACACAAAATGACAGAAATTATATATTTGATGAACATAGAAAAATACATCTTGGTCACAAGAGAAAAAGTTCAGCCTGATTTTACACAAGGTTGGGCCCTCCTTATAAATCTTGAACCCCCAGAGGCAGTGGTAAGCCCGATTGACACCGGTTAGCAATACAATGAGCATCTCCTAGGACTGATGGCTCGCTCATGTCACAGGGGTTGGGGACAGCCACTACTCCAGCACGCACAGGAGGGTCTGGCAGGAGAACAGCCGAGAGGAAGGGGGTCCGCTCAAGTCGCCATTCCCTTGCAAGGGGAACTGGTCCCTCTGAAGGGAAGGGCAGAACTTGGACTGTGAACATCCCGACCCCTGTGTTGATTAACGGAAATATGACATGGAGGGAGGAGTCCTTTCAGATTCACACAATTCCCAACCAGCTGTCTGTGCTTCGCAGCTTCCATGGGACCTGCCCAGGATTTAGCCTGGAAGAGTGAGGAGAGACCCGGGCGGTTCTGCCCAAGTGAACTCGCCAGTCTCATCCGCCCCCTTGGCCAGCGACACCCAAGCCCGCTTCCCTGCCTCACCATCGGGAGTTGGTTGCGCTGACCTGCACTCAGCCACCCAGCTCGGGCTGGTGGCGCCTGCCCTGTCGCGCTGAAACGTGGCTGGGCGTTTTCGAAGAGGCGAGGGGGTGGTGCCCGACCTCACAGCACCCGTCTCTGTCGGGGGCGTCGGGAAACACGGGTTGTCTTCTCTTCAAAGCCCTCACCTTCCCCGGCGTTTCTCCGGGGGGCGGTGAGGCTCAGAGGGGTCAGCATGCTGTCCAAGCTGGCACAGACAGCTGGCGGCAGAGGCGCCGTTCAAACCCAGTGCCTCTGGCCCGCACGCAACTCGTCCTCCAGTCCTTAGAGGCAGAACTTATCCTCATCCCAAAGGAAGGTCCTACCAGTTGATATTGATACAATAGTTACAACATCGCTACGCAGATGCCTCTTGCCCCCATCGCTTTCAGTAACACGTTTACAAACACTGCGCTAAACTACCTCACTCTAAAACGGGTACATCAATACCGTGTCGGTATCAAGTTGTCAGCCATTTTTAACAACCCTGTTCACTTGCCTTTCTCTTCCCTTGTTCTACGAGCCTGTAAAGGTGTCATCAGTCTACCTTTGGGTATAGCCTGGTGATGCATTCCAAACACACACACACACACACACACACACACACACACACACACGGTGTTGGAGCAAACCTTTGGATGGTGCCGCGTCCTCCTGTTCATCTTTCCACGACTCTATGTCATTCATTTATGCCAACCTGCCGGTGTCAGGCTGGGACATGAGCTGTGCTCGCCGAAACCGGAGGAGGTTTAGGGAAAAGTGGACGGAATAAAGAAAGCCCAATCCTCCTCCCATCCTCGGCCTGTTGCCGTCTGAAAGGCAGTTTTAGGTCTAAAGGCAGGCACACTCTTTTTCTGAAACATCTCCTAAAACATCCAAGAGGACTAACCACATTAACAAACCCCCCATGGTTTCTCTCTCCTTCTCCACCTGCTGAAGACACCAGAGAATATTCCCAAAGGATTGATTTCAAAGCCAGGTGGGAACGCCGTCGGCCGTCGGCGTCAACGCCGAGTAGAAATTCGCGCCGGGCTCACATACTGGTAAATGTACGCGTCGTAGGACACGTAGGAGACCTGTTTCTGAAAGATGTGAGGACGCAAGCGACTGTACCCAAGAGATCCGCTTCATGTGCCGATGACACCACCAGCTGTGTTATCTGAGCTTTTTATGTCACGGTGCTAAGATCAGCCACCATGAGCTTGGCACCCGGGTCCTGCCACCGTGGGGCTGAGTGCTACAGCGTGTCAGGCATTTAATTTTCACCGGGACCATGAGCTGCTTAGAAGAGCCTCTACAGGTGCGGTGACAGAGACGACCCATGGTCAAAAGTATTCCAAACATGAGACATTTCCTTCTGTCAACGCTGGGTACACGGCTCTTTCCCAGTGAGAAACACGGATAAATATGAGTCTAATGTGGAGGAAACTCACGGCGACACCTGGGAATTGGATTAACACGGAGGCTGGGAGAGCTGGAAGGGGCTGTGAGGCCATGGTCTGGTGCTTCTCCCGCTGGTGCCCATGGGAATCACTGTGGGGTTTTCAAAGACCCCTGCCTGGGCCCCACCCACCCAACACAACCCGACTTAAGCAGCCGGAGAAAGGCCTGGTGTCAGTTTCTTAAAAAAACCAAACAAACCTGTAGATGAGTCCAAAGTACAACCAGCGTGAAGAGTCACCACCGTAGGCCGAGAGCAGCCTTCCCATCCTGCAGATGGCCTGGAGGGGTGTCAGAGCGCATGCTACATCCACCCCCCCCCAACCCGAGGCCCAGCCCAGCTCCCTTCCCCTCCCCGGCAAGGCACTATCTGGAGAGAGAATAAAACCCCGCTGAATATGTCAAATACGTCAGCAATGTCTGGCGCCCTGTTCCCATAGTGGTCTAGGTTCCCAAAAAACTTTCCCATTTCGGGCCTAGAATTTCACCCTGGAATTAATCGAGGACTGTGACTTTCTGAAAAGAAGCAGCTTACCAGCCAGAAAGTAAGAGTCCCTGCGCCCCCCCGCCCCCCGCCCTTGAGTTTATGAAGTTGACTCAGGAAATTGCTGACTATCACAAAGAGTGAGAAGGGAACTCATCTTTTTTTAAAGGATTTAGGTTTCCGCTTCTTTGCAACAACGGATGAGTAACTCAGACAGTAATCTCATTGCAGAGCGATTCGTAACCGTGTGTGAACTTGTCTGCTTGAGTTTCACATCGGGAAGCTGGGATTGGGGAGACAGTCATCCCAGCCAGGCCAAGAACTAGGTGACTGTCCCTGACACCTCGGGATTCTGGGCCTCCTGGGCGGAAGGGTGGGCGTGGGGAGAATTTCTCCACAGACTCCCTGCTGCTGAGTGATGTCCTAGGGGTTGTAACCGCCTCAGAAAGGAATTGCATCGGACCCGGGCGGAGAACTCCACAGGAGAAGAGCGTAAGTGGAGGCACAGCAGGGGACCCCTCCACGAAGGACAGAACCGGGTTCAGTCTCCCCCGCCGTCAAAGACAGCGAGGACGCGTGTGCCGCGGGTCTGCTCCTGGCCGCGGCTTCCCCACCTGCGGAATGGGGGGAGGCGGGGGTGTTCATAGCAGATAAAGCTCCTGCTCCGACAAAGGATGCTTCTGGATCTGTTGCCTTGGTGACCGCACCGCTGGCCTGCTCCCCAACGGCGTGGTGGGACCCCTCTGCACACACAGGTGGCAGCACGGGGGACCGTGGTCGGCGGACCCAGCCGACGACTGCCGGTGTGGCTAACCACAGCCGCCCCACCTCTGGTGGGACCTATTTTAAGAACACTGCCTAGCAGTTCGTGGGGAAACGTTGCCATGCCAACTCGCTGGCTGTTGCTAATCACGAGCTAAGAGTGTGCAGTACAACCGTCTGACAGGCAGTTCTTTCCTTCCCTCTCCTGGGGACCTTTCTCAAACCGTCCTTAAGACGGACCTCCTTGTTCATAATGGCACGCAGTAGGTGCATGATAGGTAGGCACTAAAGAGCTACCCGGTGTCTGCACAACACTGACATCTGCCAAGTGCTTCCCCACCCGCGTATCCATTCATGCTCAGAGCAGGTGCTGAGGCAGGTATGTCATTGCCCCATTTACCCGGTGAGAAGACTGAGGAGCAGAAGGGACTTGGCCACGACCTCAGATCTCAGATCTAAGCAGTCGCAGAGCCCGACTCCAGCTCAGGGACTCTGGTTTATATCCCAATCTCCTCCCATACTGGGGGCGGGGGCGGGGGGGGTTCTCAGCTTTCTATCATGTAAAAGTCAAACCTGTTATATTTCTGCAGAATGTGAGGGTTTACCAAGTGCTTTTCCACTGACGCTCCCATTTCACCCAAAGCCCTGGAGGTAAAGCTACGGGGCCGCACCTTCCTCTAAGGTCTCTCGTGCGCAGTGGGACGGACCGCTGCTCCCAGGGGTGCGTCCCGGGCCCCTCCGTGGCTCAGAGGCCTCCCTTGGGGACTCTGACTGGGGCAGTGGGCAGAAAGAGTTGGGTGGGCAACAGTCAGGGGCCGTGGCTCCCCTTCCTCTGTCTCCACAGTCACTCTGTGGGGTTGCCGGAGATGGTACCTCCCCTCCCATTTCCCTCTGAAAGGTTAAAGACCTGAAGGACCTGTGGGTCAAGCCAGCGGCCGGGATGGACCTGGAACCCAGTCCAGGCAGTTCCTGGATGACGGTGGTCACACCTCCTGGGAGGCTCTGGGCCCAGGTCGCTGACCTCTCCGAGCCTCTGTATCTCTCCCCACCACAGGAGCGGGCAGGTTCGCCCGAGCGCCTGCCCCTTGGGGAGGGGAGGTTTCCCCGGGCGGGAGGAGCTCCCTGTTCAGCTCTGCATCTGGCCAGGAAGACAGAGACCCAGTGTTGGCAGACCTACTCCTTTTCCGGGAGAAGCCCGAAACCCAGAATTTTAGGCGAAATCTCTTGGTTTCTAAATGTCACTTGCTAATTAAAATATTAACAAATACAACAGCAGGCGTCCATGCCCCCTTCACAGCGGAGTTATTCACAAGAGCCAAGAGGGGGAAGCAGCCCAACTGTCCATCAACAGGTGGATGGATGAACAAAATGTGACGCAGTCACGCAGTTCCCTCAAAAGCAAGGAGATCCGGACACCTGCTACCATAGGCATGGAACTCGAGGACATCTGTGCTCAGCGCGACGAGCCAGCCACTACGTTACACACCCTGCATGATTCCACAACGGAAGAGTCAAAGTCACAGAGGCAGGAAGTAGGTGGTGGGGGCCCGGGGCTGGGGGAGGGGAGGATGGGGAGTCAGAGTTTAGTGGGGACAGAGATTCAGTTCTGCCAGGATGGAGAGTCCTGGGGACCATGGTGGTGACGGCTGACACCACTGTGAATGTGCTTAATGTCAGTGATCTGGGCACTTAACAACGGTTAAGGTGGCAAATTAGGTGTTAGGTGTATTTTAACACAAGTTTTTTTAAAAAAGAAAACTAAGCCCAACGGGACGTGTCGGTGAGGCTGGTCTGGCTGGAGGGCCACCTGTGTGCCTGCTATGGACAAGGGGCTCTTGGAGCTCCGTCCTGGGGGACAGACAGGAAGGAGCTTTATAATACCAAGATGGCCGCCAGCATTTGTTGAAACCATTATCCCGTCTAAGAGAACTGTGAGCAGAATGAGTGATTCTGGCTGCACGTGCTCCTGAGCAGTGAGGGAGAAGGACGCACCCTTTACCAACTTTAATGGCCCCTGACTGGAAGAAGGGAGGCATCTCACAGGGTTTGGGGGCACTTTTGCAGCTTTTATCTCATTTGGTCGTCCCAGCAAAACTGTCAAGTAGGCGTTAGGACCCTCAGACAGATGAAGAAGTGGAAGTTCAAAGAAGGTAAGCAATTTGTGCAAGGTGACACCGCCTAGGCACGGCAGAGCCCACCAGGACCGGGGGACTCCAGCCTGGCTTCTCTCCCCCACCCCATGTCAATACACACGGGCTTCGGAGTGTCAGCAGCGTTGGTCACCTGGTTGGTGTTAGAGACATTCCCATGAGTCTCTAACTTGAAACAGGAAGCCGGTCCTTTGGCTTGTAACTCAGCTCTCCAGAAGGGATCGCAAATCCCAGGGCTACCTCTGCTCCACCGGCCCGTCAGGGGGAGTGGAGGGGGATGTCTACATTTTCCAGCCAGACACGCTCGCTTCTGAGGCGTCTTCTTTCCTGCAACAGCGAGGGCAGGCAGGTGAGTTCTTAAAGGGGATGGACCAACCAGTGTGGGATCTATCTACCTGAGGCCATCCGAGCGTACAGGCCCTTGTGCTGCTGGAAGCCCACTTCTTCTCTAAATGTGGTGGGCTTAAGCCATGGTCCCTGTGCACAATTCATCAGTTTCTCTCTTAGGAAAGACTCCTAGCGTGGGATTACTGGACAACGTCCTCTTCACAAGAGGAAGGAGCACAAGGAGTCAGTGAGGAGAAGGCAGAGAAGCGAGGGGCAGCATGGAGGGCGATGAGGCCGGGAAGGTGCGCTGCGCGTTGCGGTAGATGCCTGGAGGGAGGGGAGCTGGGGGCTCCCGTGCAGCGCTGGGATGTGGTCAGGGCTCAATGAATAAAGAATGAAAGGAAGGAAGTGAAGGAGGTGGCAGAGGAAGACTGCCCGGAGGTGGTGATATTTGAATGGCGTCCCGGAGGTAGAGAGGAGCGGTCTGGGCAGAGGAAAGAGCTCGTGCAGAAGCCAAGAGGTGTGAGCGGCCACAAGCTGGACGGGGCTCAGTAAAGCCAATCAGTTCGCCAAGAGGAGGCTTTACAAGGGCTGCCAGGTCAATAACTGCATCTGGGTAACTGTTTGCAGGAGGGGACCCCAAAACATTACACCCCAATCAGAGAGCAGCATCCCTTTTCAGTTGCACTGTTGGTCCCGTAACTGATTTCACCAAGGTGGCCCCGGCGATGGATAACAATGGTCACACACAGTTCACGACCACATCCGTGATAAGGATGTTGGTGAGGGTCCCAGCCACAGCAGCACCCCCTGTGCCCCGATACTGGAGTGAAGTCTGATCTCAGTCACTTAGGTTTAATTTGTATGTGTGTGTGTGTGTGTGTGGGGTTAAGTCAGCTTTTAAGAATGTATTATATAATATATATATAATTATTTATACTGTGTAAGCTGCTTTCAATCATTTTATCTGAAGGAAACAGACAACAATAAATCCAGTTCCAATCCTCAAAGTTTATAGAGAGCATGGGTACCCAAACTTCACTATACATCCTAATCACTCGGCCAGCTTAAGAATTCAGATTCCTGGGCTCAATTGCCAGACTTACAGAATCAGTATCCAGAAGGTACATCTCACAAATCTGTGTTTTCAATGAATTCAATACTCGTGCATTAATCTGGG
Source organism: Saccopteryx bilineata (assembly GCF_036850765.1). Lineage (NCBI taxonomy): Eukaryota > Metazoa > Chordata > Mammalia > Chiroptera > Emballonuridae > Saccopteryx > Saccopteryx bilineata. The sequence continues at coordinate 261,833,733 of NC_089494.1, forward strand.
TAATTCTTCTGCACTAAACTCAGGCACTGAGTACCTGACATCTGGGGACTGCTGCATTGGGTGATGCTTTGGTCTGAGACAAAGCAGGAAACTAAAGTCTGTTTCACTAGAATCAGGTGAGTGATACCAAACACAGGAAATCATAACTCTTCACACATACATCATGCATGAAGTTGGTGCTCAAATCCTTGTGTCAACCTTGCCTTCATCAAGAAATTAACACACCATCTCTTTCCGAATTAATGAATACCATAGGCTCACTTCTATAACTCATGTGGGCCACTCGCAGGTGATAATGCCTGATGAAATTACATTTTAAAAAGGATAACAGTACAAGTACAGCGGTACCTTGAGATACGAGCAGACCAACAGGAATTTTTTTAAAATATGAGCTGCGACTTGGTTCGTATCTTTGTTCGAGATCTGAGCGAAATTCCGAGATACGAGTTGTGATTCAGAAAGCTGCCTCTAGTTTTTGTGGTTTCGTTTTAAGTAAATAAAGTGCAGTTTTAGTTTTGTTTAAAGTAAAGAAAATGCAGCTTTAGTTTACATTTAGTGTTAAGAAAGTGCAGTTTTAGTTTACGTGTCTATACTGCCTGCATCCTTTCCTCCCTCCCTCCTCCTCCGCCATTCACCTGTTAGCTGCACTTATCTGTCTCTAAGGTAAGAATACAGTACTAAATAACACTTTTTTCTTTTATTTCATATATTTTGTTATCCATTGGTAAAGTATACATGTGTGTTTCTTAATTAAAACATTTCTTTTTTCATAATTTAGGATGGTTTGGGGATGTTTCACAGGGCTGGAATGAATTAAATATATTTCCGTTACTTTAAATAGGAGAAATTTGTTTGATATATGAGTTGACTGACTTACGAGCTTGGTTACAGAACGAATTAAACTCGTATCTCAAGGTACCACTGTATATTCCACTTCTGATAGATTGTTAGCAGATGCAATAAATAAGTGAAATCACTGTGGGGAGATGACCTGTAACAGGGACTCCAAAAAAGACTTTAAAATAAAACTATTCACAATATTCCCATATATTCTACAAATGAAATGCAGTGTAACTGATATAAGACCTCAATGAGCAGGTTAAACAGTGGACTAGATAAGATGAAGAAAGATATAGTGAACTGAAAGACAGACCTGAAGAAATCACCCAGGAGTCAGAAGAGAAAGGTGGAGAGGTGAAGGGGTAGGGGGAGTTTACTCTAGATTGAGTGGTTAAAAATTACCTTTCTGAGGAAGTGATATTTGAGCTAAGATCCAAATGACAAGGAAAACCCAACTGTGGGGAAAAAAAAGGGGAGGGAGTCAAGTGACCTAGGCAGAGGGGCAGGTATGCAAAAAGCTTACAGTGGGGACAAGCTTGGCAGGAATAGGTTGGAATGTTTGAAGAACAGGAAGTAGACCACTTTGGCTCCATCATGTGGAGAAGTCACCATGAGCAAGAAGAGAGTGTGGTCATTTGTGAGATCAATAAGTGGACCTCAATTCAGAAAGTGCTGGTTAGCCAGAAGCATGTTTCAGCTGAGGGTAAAGAACCTTCTAACAGTGAGAGCTAGTCACTCGCTCACTTGTTTATTCATTCATGTATTTGCTCATTGTCAAGTGCCTGCTGTATGCCAGGCACTGTGCTCACGGCTATGAGAAGTGTTGAGATGAACGAAACCCAGGCGTGTTGTCCACAAGGGCCTCCCAGTTGGAGTGAAACAGACAGGGAATACCAAACAGAATAAATGGTGGCTTCACACGAATGATAGTGGCTGCAGAATGTCAGAGAAAGACATCAGGGAGGACAACTACAAAGACATCATGATGACTTTCTGGAGGAAACAGTGAGCTTGACTGCTTGCGGGTGTGGGGATATCAGGGGGAACATCTGCTTTGGGGGGTACATCTAACCAGTGGACCTTAAGGTCGCTCCTAGCCCTGTGAATGGATGATGGTATGAAACCACGGCGGGTGTCCACACGCTCCAGGGAGGGGGACAGGACCAGGCTGCAGCCTCCCTCCTCAGCCCAGTGCGGGGAAGCTCGTGTGTGTGCAGAAAACAGCAGAGATCCCAGGCATGGAGACAATTGAATCGTGTGTGTGGGGGGGGACCCTTGGGTATCAGAAAATGAGGGCAAAAACGGGGACACGAGTCTGTGCCCTACTTAGTTCTAGACCTCTGTAAAGACAAGAGCCCTCGGATGAGAAAGTGTGCTCTGACAGGAGGTGCCAGCGCAGACGTGACTGTCCTTGACACCATTCACTCAGCCTACAAGGTCATGCATCCCTCTGCCGGGATGTAGAGAGGAGATGGGACGTTCATGCTGGGAGACGGCTTTGTCACTGCCCCTTTTTGTCACTCTGATCTATAAATCGAGGCAGTGCTGACCTGACCTACTTCACAGATTAAAAAAACGCCCGGAAATACAGAACCGGTACTCTCTGCTCTGTCTCCCATCTCCCCTGCACTGCTCTCCCCCAGCCCAGACTACCTCCGTCTCTTACCTGGACCCCGGGGACAGCTTCCTGACCAGGCTTCCTGTTTCCAGGCCGCCCCCACGCCAATCCATTCTCCAACCATCAGCCAGAACTGCTAGAAAGCTGATTACATCACTCCCTTGCTCCCAGTCTCTCTCTCTCCGCTCTTAGGACAAAGCCATGCTCCCTGGCGAGACTCCCAGGACCCTGTGACAGGTGGCCCTGCCCGTGTCTCCCCTCCCAGCTCTTGCAACCCCACTTCCCACAGCAGCCGCGTGAACTCCTTGCACAATGAGCTTGCTAGCCTTGGTCGCATAAGCAGCGTTAGGTGTGCCGGGGTGGCACGTGTACATGAGCACCTGACAGCAAGTGCTGCCGGCAGGGTAGGCACACTCCCTGGCTTCTCTCTTCGGCTCTGTTCTCGGTGTTTGGGGGTCAGGAGCTTCCCTTCTATCAACACTTCACCAGGAGCCGTTCCTGGGCCACTTGTCCTGTGTCCCTGGTCTGGATGAGAAAGCCAGCCTGGTCAGTTCAACAGGTTCCTGCTCCCTGTGGCAGGCTGGACACTGGGCAGAGCACTCGGGACATGCGCAGCTCTCTGGAGCTTGCAGGATGGGACACGGGGGACCAGCGATCAGGACCTGGAGGAGGGGAGTGTGGGGAGACGAGGGTGGTGCCCGGGGGACACGGTGCTCCAGATGGGAAGACCGGGAGGGACACACAACCCCATCACCCAAGAGTTACAAGGAGCGCAGTTCTGGACCACCCACCTCACTGAGCCCTTGCCGGCGACACCTCACTGAGTCCTCACTGCTCCCCATATTTTCTGTTCATCCTTGTCCCCACTTACAGAGGAGGACAAGGAGCCTACGTGAAAGAATTCCCCAAGGTCCCTCCACCAGGAAGTGTGCTACTGGGATTTTAAACCAGACCCATCCAACTCCAGGGCCACGTGAGCCTGCGGAGCAGACAGGAACTGGAGACCAGCAGGCGGGGGGCGGGGGCAGGGCGGGGGCCGGGGGCGGGGCTGCGGTGGGGGTGGGGGTGGGGGGCGGTGACAGAGGAGATTAAACCCGGCCGGGCACAGCGTGATTCTGATTGAACATAGCCCTCTTCTCACTCATTTCCTCGGGGGAATACTCCACATTTTTGCAGGTAAAGAAAACCAAATGCAAAACGCATGATTTTAAAAATATTTTTCCTAAGTCAAAAGCTTTCAAAATTTAGGAATCGACTCAATCTCCTCCATCTGGCCCCTAATTATTATATTTTCAGTATAGCCTGTTGATGATTTACAGTATGCTACAAACAGGGTGGTGTGAATTCACGGTGTTTTCATTAGAAGACTGGTTATCCCCAAGAAGTCACCTACAATGAGTCCCCTTGTAATGAGTTGAGGAAACAGATCTCCCAGAGAGGAAGAGGCCCCCCAAGTAACCATCCAACTCCAAACTGTCTGGTTTCCATAGTTTCCCAGTTCTCTGACCAACGTTCTCCCCACCTCGCCCCTGCCGCCCTTCCTCCAGAAGCCCCCTTGTAGCCGGGGCTGGGCAGGAAGCTGTCATGGTGTCAGGGGGAGATCCGCTGAAGCCGGCGCTCTCCAGCTGCTCACATCTGTGTGTGTGCCTCCCTGTTGAACTTGAAAGGCCTACAAGGTCCCTAAGTCTCTAAGAAGTGTCTCACCAGGGCTGACGGGCATCTCCTCCCTCGGTGCCTCCTGAACTTGTGGGGTCTTCTGGCTCTTCTCAAAGCCAGGGCTTCCCTCTCCCTCAAGCGTCTAGCATGGGTTTTCTCAAACTCTTCTTGGATGTGTCTTCTTCATGGGAAGCTCACCACCTGTGCCTGGGAAGCTTGTTCCACGGGACCGCTCTGACTGTTGGGAAATTCCAATGTGTGTTTTCCCCAACAGCACCAAGCAATTCTCCAATTCTCGGGGGGACGCTGACCCGTTGTTCTACAGTTGAACTCCATCCTGACGCCACCTACCTAGAGCTAGCGTCAGACCTCACAGGCGAAGGGCTTAGTCTCAGATCGCCCCCGCTTTGGACACCTGTCACAAGTCCAGCTTGATACCAATGCTTCAAACGGACTATACATCAGAGGTCCCCACAACTGCCTCAGGTTTGATTCATTTACTAGAGGGGTTCAGAGACCTCAGAGAAACATCAACTGACACCAGGTGATGGTGAAGGGCACAGAAGAGGTACAGTGTCTGGTGCCTGGCAGACACGCGATGACCCTCCTTTGAAATTAATTTGGAGTAAGGGTCGTGGGGGGGTCTCTCCACTAGTGTGTGGGAAGAACACATACTGTAAAACAGAGGGACCTCTATTCCATTCCCACGAGCCTCCTCATCAGATGGGACACAGAACATGCAGATAAAGATTAAAAGGCTTTTATCCCCTAAACTGTCCTAATCTGCGTTTCAATATCAAGAGTCCTTGGGGCCATTTTCACTTGCCTTGTTCTTAACATTCTGGTCTAATGGATGGATTCTTTCATGAGTCACACAGCTTCCCCTCCTCCTTCTAATCTCATTACGCTGGGGCTCTGGGAGTATCGATCCTGGTCAGAAACAAGGCGATAAATGGTCTGTGGATGGAATGCCCAAACCCACAGGCTGCCGAGGCAGAGGACGCGGGGCTTTCTCGTGGCAGCCATGGCTTTCCATTTCACGTTTCTCTCGAGTTTGAACTCCTGAGTCAGCAGTGGGCATCTATGGCTGTAAAAATGTTTGTCCCCTCTGAGACTGATTCCACTACAGAGAATCAATCTCCAAGAAATGAGAGCCTCTGGAAAGACACCCCCCCCCCCAAACAAGATGTGTACACCATGACAATCATTATTTATTACAGCAAAAAAAGAAAGCTACTCATCTATTTGATAAGGGGGGGTCAATAAAGTTTTGGTGTCATCACGTTCACATTCGGGAAAGAGAACTTCGTGCGCACTCTGTTAGCACGGCGGAAAGGCCTGCCAGGCGAGACGAGATGAAATAATTTTGAATATTATAGAGACATTTATCCAAAGGGATAAAAAAAAAGAACAGGGGCCAAAATAGCAACAGAGATCGTAGTTTTCAAGTGTTTGATGTTTTCATCTTTATAGCTTTCCTCTATTTTCTATTTCTTTTTTTTTTTCTGTAATAAGCATGTACCGCTTTAATTAATTTTCATGAGTTCAGCGTTTCAGTGGGTCGACAGCATAGTGCGGCCTCCCTGGCCAAGCCCGAGGTCTGTAGGAAGGCCCAGGTACGCAGGACTGCGCGTGGTGCGCTGGTTAGAAATCCGGTACCTCCCATTCTGCGGTGGTAAATGAATGGCACTCGCTCTCGGTCCGATGGCACCTTGCGCCTGTTTCCCTGTGGCTGGGTCAGTAACCTCACTGCCTGTTTCCCTGTGGCTGGGTCAGTAACCTCACCGCCTGTTTCCCTGTGGCTGGGTCAGTAACCTCACTGCCTGTTTCCCTGTGGCTGGGTCAGTAACCTCACGTAGCCGGGACTTCGGTTGCACGCACAGAAATGCAAAGAAAAGCCCGGCTGTCAAGTCCAAAATCAGATGTAGACGCCGTATCAGAACCCACTTCCCTGCCAGGTAAATCCCGCGGCCGTTCTCCCGAGGTCCCGTTTAGACTCCTTTATCCGCCCGCCCCTTCCTTAGATCCGCTAAGCAGCTCAGACAGGGGTCACTCTGAATTCTCCACGGGCAAATGCTATCTACAGTCCACCGACAGGCGCTGCCAATGCCTTTCACTGGCTTCCGGTCCAGTTCCCCTCCCAGCCAGACTGCCGGTCACAGCCACAGGGGACCTCCTCTCATGTCAGCCTGGTGCTGACACTCCTCCACCTGGCTTCAGCACCACCAGTGGTTCCCCACCCCTTGTGCCAGGTCCCCGTCCTCACTCTGGGCTGTCCACCCTGCCTGTCCACTCGAAGGCCCACTCCACCCAGCTCCCTCCACTCCCAGACAGCACGTCCTTTACCGTCACACGGGCTCATGCTACTAAGGAAGGACACAAGTTCTGGGCCCATCCGCAGTGACTCTCGAGCACTGTCTCCCTTTTTACCTCCCAGCCTAGAGGTTGGAAACGTGGAAATTGGGTCTCAGGTAGGAATGGCCGTGGATACATGCCTGGTGGACAGATCTGGCCCCCGAGGGGCAAAGCAAAGTCTGCTGGAAGCAGTCTAAGAAACGCCTGCCTTCTCCTTTCCACTTGGGACACGGATGTGAAGCCTGAAGCTGCGGCAGCCCTCTTGTGACCACAAGGCAGTACTCACCAGGGAGAAATGCTAACAAGCGGAAGACAGTGCATCTGAAGGATGGAAGGACGCTGAGAGGTTGACGGTATCCCTGAGACGCCAGACCCTCCAGGAGGCCATGCAGCTCCGTCTCCTTGATGGGTGAGGTGACGTGTTCTCATCCTCAAACAAGAGTCTCTCACTGGACACGCTCTTCCTCCATATTAAGGAATGTACATAAAGTGGCGAGTTCAGTGCCCGGAACATTCAAGAAGCCCAGGCTGCATTAGTTCCCTCTCCTCCTCTTCCTGAACATTCTTTAAGCCCCATACTGACCCACCTGTCGGAAATACACTGTACCCGGAACGGTATATTCACTGCGATATGCCAGGTTGTGCCTCTGTACACACAGTTTGCCTCTTACAGAAACCAAACCTATGCAGCTTGGTCAGAAATGGGACGTTATGGCCGACCTTCCCATGACCGAGGGAAGAAGGAGTGGCCATCCCCAAAGGCACAGGAGCTCCACACACAGCTGTGACCAGTGCTCCGTGGACTGCCAGGAAGCTCTTAGCACCCTCTCTTTCTCTCAGCTGCCTCCTTCCCCGTGAAGGAAGGGAACAGACACAGTGACAGCTCCCCAAGTTACGGTGGGGCCCCCACTCAGACAGCAGTTCTATAAAAGTGGCTTTTGCGGTTGCGAAAGCTAGACATTTTTAACATTTTCCTAAGAGAAAATAAAACGTGCAGAACAGAATAACCAAAAAGTGGTCTTTTAAAAAAATAATAAGAAAGAATAACAAGCTTGGGCCAGTGACACAAGGACATTTGAGGGTTTCAGTTGCCCCGTTTCTGCTGGAAGCCGTGGCAGTCTCCTCCTTGGGTCTTGAGGCCCATGTCCAACCCTGGAAGGCAGTCCATCAGCCGCATCACCGCCAGGTGTCAGGTGGCACAGGCCATCCAGAGACATCCAGCCTCTGACATCCATAAATCACTGCGGGCCTGCACCTGGGCAGGTGGTACAATCGGCTCCAAGTGCGATGAGATGCAGCTGGTCATTCATCAGAGAGCCCGGGGACTGGACACACGCAAATGACACCTAAGGAAAATGCTTCCAGGGCCCTGAGGGCCAGGCTTGTAATAAAAGGGCAACATTGGAGCCCTGGCCGGTTGGGTCAGCGGTAGAGCATCGGCTTGGCATGTGGATGTCCTGGGTTCGATTCCCGGCCAGGGCACACAGGAGAAGGGCCCATCTGCTTCTCCACCCCTCCCCCTCTCCTTTCTCTCTGTCTCTCTCTTCCCCTCCAGCAGCCAAGGCTCCATTGGAGCAAAGTTGACCCAGGCACTGAATACAGCTTCATGGCCCCCACTTCAGGTGCTAGAATGGCTCCAGTTGCAACAGAGCAACACCCCAGATGGGCAGAGCATCGTCCCTTGGTGGGCATGCCCGGTGGATCCTGGTCGAGCGCATGTGGGAGTCTGTCTCTTTGCCTCCCCACTTCTCACTTTGGAAAAATACAAAATAAATAAATTCATTAATTAAAGGGCAACATTTGGAAAAGGAACTGCATGGGCACTTCTTTTTTTTTTTAATTTTACTGGGGTGACATTGATAAATCAGGGTACATATGTTCAGAGAAAACATCTCCAGGTTATTTTGACATTTGATTATGCTGCATTCCCATCACCCAAAGTCCAACTGTCTTCCGTCACCTTCTAACTGGTTTACTTTGTGCCCCTCCCCTCCCCCAACTCCTTCCTCTCCTGCCCCCACCCTGTAACCACTACACTCTTGTCTATGTCTCTGAGTCTCATTTTTTTTATGTCCCACCTATGTATGGAATCATATAGTTCTTAGTTTTTTCTGATTTACTTATTTCATCATTTCTTATGGCTGAGTAGTAGTCCATAGTATATATGTATCAAAGCTTTTTAATCCACTCATGCACTGACGGACACTTGGGCTGTTTCCAGATCTTCGCTATTGTGATCAATGCTGCCATAAACATGGGGGTGCATTTCTCCTTTTGAAACGGTGCTATGGTGTTCTTGAGGTATATTCCTAAAAGTGGGATAGCTGGGTCAAAAGGCAGTTCAATTTTTAATTTTTTGAGGAATCTCCATACTGTTTTCCACAGTGGCTGCACCAGTCTGCATTCCAACCAGCAGTGCAGGAAGGTTCCCTTTTCTCCACATTCTCGCCAGCGCTTATTCTGTGTTGTTTTGTAGATAAGCGCCATTCCGACTGGTATGAGGTGATATTTCACTGGTGTGAGGTGATGTGGTTTTAATTTGCATTTCTCTAATGATTAGTGATGTTGAGCATCTTTATTATATGCGGCTTAGTGTCTGTCACCGATAGCTTATTGGTTGCTTGCGTAACTGTACTAGCCAATGGGGTGAAGTTGCCACGGCTGAATGCAAATTGAGCGGGTCAGGGGGAAGGTGAATATTTGTTTGCATTGGCAATCATCTGTTTTACATAAAAACTACGTCTTAACGTAATTTCTTTTAAGAATGCCTCCTAGAAAATACAGCACTGAAGAGGAGAGAAAAGGAGCTAAAGCTGCACAAAAATGGCTTTCTCAACAAAAAGAAACCACTGAGCAGAGAAAGACAAGGCTTGCTTCAGTCGCAGAGCAAATGCGTCTTTCACGGCAAAATGAGACTGATGAGCATAGAGAAACAAGGCTTATCTCAGATGCAAGACAAAAAAGCCTGTCTCGACAAAATGAGTCCCTTGAACAAAGGCAGCAGAGAAATGCAAAAAAACGACAGAGTAGCCCTGGCCAGTTGGCTCAGTGGTAGAGCGTCAGCCTGGCGTACAGCAGTCCCGGGTTCGATTCCCAGCCAGGGCACACAGGAGAAGCACCCATCTGCTTCTTCACCTCTTCCCCTCTTCTTCCTCTCTGTCTCTCTCTTCCCCTCCCGCAGCCAAGGCTCCACTGGAGCAAAGTTGGCCTGGGCGCTGAGGATGGCTCTATGGCCTCTTTCTCAGGTGCTAGAATGGCTCTGATTGTGGCAGAGTGACACCCCAAGATGGGCAGAGCATTGCCCCCTGGTGGGCATGCCGGGTGGATCCCAGTCGGGTGCATGTGGGAGTCTGTCTGACTGCCTCCCCGTTTCCGGCTTCAGAAAAATACAAAACAAAATAAAACAAACAAACAAAAAAAAACGACTGAGTAATGCTGACCGAAATGCAAAAAGAATTAAAACAGTTTCAAATGGAGAAAGAATTTTTAAATAGTCTGTTGCCTTCTGGCATGCCACCTCACAAATTGAGGTTAAAGATTGGAGCAATTATTATGCTGTTAAGAAATCTTAACACCAGAAGGGGTCTTTGCAATGGTACAAGACTAGAGGTTCTCCAATTGAAAAATAATGTCATAATAGCTAAGTCTTTGGCTCCTCTAAAGGTGAAATACATGTCATTCCAATAATTGATTTGGCTCCATCTCAAACAGGGTTGCTGTTTCAATTAATACGTAGACAATTTCCTGTAAAACTTGCCTTTGCTATGACCATCAATAAGTCTCAGGGCCAAACACTTAAGCATGTTGGCATTTTTTTACCTGAGCCTGCACTTGGACACGGTCAACTTTATGTTGCCTGTTCAAGAGTTTGTGAAAGAACGGACGTAAAATTAAAAATAATTGATGGTCCTCTGCAAGGCGAGCTTAAAAATGATGGAACGATCTACACAAGAAATGTGTACAAAGAGATCTTTGACATGTGAATTAACATTTTATTATTTAAATCACCTTTATTTATTGAGCTAGTGGTGGTGGCTCTTAGAAATGTACCACCAGTGGTTTCCTTCATTGCACTCTACTTTAAGCAATTAAGCAAGTAGAAGGGGGAAACCCTGTGGGGCACTAAGCAAAGGGGCGTCCTCGCCGCCTGCCCTGGGTAATTCAGTTTGAATTAGCAGACACCTTTGCACAAATCATTTTAATTATAATTTATAATATCTAGAACAGCGGTCATTTTGTATGACCGCCAGGCTTTCTAGTTTTTTCATATGCCTATTGGCCATCTGTATGTCCTCTTTGGAGAAGTGTCTATTCATTTCTTTTGCCCATTTTTTGATTGGATTGTTTGTCTTCCTGGTATTGAGTTTTACAAGTTCTTTATAAATTTTGGTTATTAACCCCTTATCAGATGTATTGTCGATATGTTCTCCCATTGTGTGGTTTGTCTTTTTATTTTGTTCTTATTGCCTTTAGCTATGCAAAATCTTTTTAGTTTGATATAGTCCCATTTGTTTATCCTGTCTTTTATTTCACTTGCCCGTGGAGATAAATCGGCAAATATATTGCTGCAAGAGATGTCAGAGAGCTTACTGTCTATGTTTTCTTCTAAGATGCTTATGGTTTTATGGCTTACATTTAAGTCTTTTACTCATTTTGAGTTTATTTTTGTGAGTGGTGTAAGTTGGTGGTCTAGTTTCATTTTTTTGCAGGTAGCTGTCCAATTTTCCCAACACCATTTGTTGAAGAGACTGTCTTTACTTCATTGTATGCTCTTACCTCCTTTGTCAAATATCAGTTGTTCATAAAGGTGTGGGTTTATTTCTGGGTTCTCTGTTCTGTTCCATTGAACATATATGCCTGTTCTTATGCCAGTACCAGGCTGTTTTGAGTACAATGGCCTTATAATATAACTTGATATCCAGAAGTGTGATACCTCCCACTTTATTCTTCCTTTTCAAGATTGCTGAGGCTATTCGTGTTCTCTTTTGGTTCCATATAAATTTTTGGAATATGTGTTCTATATCTTTGAAGTCATTGGTATTTTAATCAGTATTGCATTGAATTTATAAATTGCTTTAGGTAATATAGACATTTTAATGATTTTTATTCTTCCTAACCATGAGCACGATATATGCTTCCACTTGTTTGTATCTTCCCTGATTTCTTTTATCAATGTTTTATAATTTTCCATGTACAAGTCTTTAATCTCCCTGGTTAAATTTATTCCTAGGTACTTTATTTTTTTGGTTGCAATGGTGAAGAGGATTGTGTCCTTAATTTCTCTTTCTGATAGTTTATTGTTAGTGTATAAAAATTTCTGAGTATTAATTTTGTATCCTACCACCTTGCTGAATTAATTTATCAGGTCCAGTAGTTTTTTGACTGAGACTTTAGGGTTTTCTATATACAATATCATATCATCTGCAAATAATGATAGTTTTACTTCTTCTTTTCCAATTTGGATGCCTTTTATTTCTTTTTCTTATCTGATTGCTGTGGCTAGGACTTCCAGAACTCTGTTGAATAAGAGTGGTGAAAAGGGGTATCCCTGCCTTGTTCCTGATCTTAAGGGGATTGCTTTTAATTTTTGTCCATTGAGTATAATGTTGGCTGTGGGTTTGTCATAAATGGCCTTTATCATGTTGAGGTATGTTCCCTGTATTCCCACTTTGCTGAGAGTTTTGATCATGAATGGGTGCTGGATTTTATCAAATGTTTTTTCTGCATCTATTGAAAGTATCATGTGGTTTTTCTCCTTCCTTTTGTTTATGTGATGAATCACATTGATTGATTTGCAAATATTGTACCAGCCTTGCCTCCCAAGAATAAATTCCACTTGATCATGGTGTATGATTTTTTTCATATATTGCTGGATCCAGTTTGCTAATATTTTGTTGAGGATTTTAGCATCTAAGTTCATCAGGAATATTGGCCTACAATTTTCTTTCTTTGTGTTGTCTTTGCCTGGTTTTGGAATCAGAATTATGCTCACCTCATAAAAGGTGCTTGGAAGTCTTCCTTCTTCTTGAATATTTTGAAATAGCTTGAGAAGGATAGGAGTTAGTTCTTCTTTGAATATTTGGTAGAATTCACTTGTGAAGCCATCAGGCCCAGGACTTTTCTTTTTTGAGAGTTTTTTTGATAACTCTTTCAATCTCATTTGTTATAATCAGTCTGTTTAGGTTTTCTGATTCTTCCAGATTAATTTTTGGAAGATTATATGTTTCAAGGAATTTTTCCATTTCATCTAGGTTGTCTAGTTTTTCGGCATACAGTTCTTCATAGTATTTTCTTACAATATTTTGTATTTCTGTTGTGTCAGTTGTTATTTCTCCACTCTCATTTCTAATTTTATTTGAGTCCTCTCTCTTTTTTTCTTGGTGAGTCTGGTTAAAGGTTCATCAATCTTATTTACCTTTTCAAAGAACCAGCTACTGGTTTCATTGATCCTCTGTATTGTTTCTTTACCCTCTATGTCATTTATTTTCACTCTGATCTTTATTATTTCCTTCCTTCTACTACCTCTGGGCTTTACTTGCTGTTCTTTTTCTAGTTCTTTTAGGTGCAGCGTCAAGTTGTTTATTTGAGCTTTTTCTAGCTCTTAAGGTATGCCTGTAATGCTATGAACTTCCCTCTCAGGACTGCTTTTGCTGTGTCCCATAAATTTTGAGTTGATGTATGCTCAATTATCATTCGTTTCTAGAAATTTTTTATTTCTTATTTGATCTCATTGTTAACCCATTCGTTATTTAATAACATGCTATTTAGTTTCCAAGTGTTTGAGTATTTTTTCAGTTTTTCTGTTGTGGTTGATTTCTAGTTTCATGCCATTGTGATCAGAGAAAGTGCTCAATATGATTTCAATCTTCTTAAATTTGTTGAGACCGCTTTTGTACCCTAACATGTGGTCTATCCTACACAATGTATCATGAGCACTCAAAAATAATGTATATTCTGCTGCTTTAGGGTGAAAGGTTCTGAAGATACCTATTAAATCGAGTTGATTTAGTGTGTCCTTTAAGTCTGCTGTTTCTTTGTTAATTTTCTTTCTTGAGGATCTATCTAGTGATGTTAGTGGGGTATTGAAATCCCTTACTATTATAGTATTGCTGTTGATCTCACCCTTTAAATCTATCAAAGTCTGTTTTATATATTTAGGGGCTCCTATATTAGGTGCGTAGATATTTATAACGGTTATATCTTCCTGTTGGATTGCTCCCTTTATCATTATGTAGTGACCTTTATCTCTTACTATAGTCTTTGTTTTAAAGTCCATTTTGTCTGATATAAGTATTGCTACCCCAGCTTTTTTTCATTTCCATTTGCGTGAAATATTTTTTCCATCCTTTTATCTTCAGTCTATGTGCATCTTTTGTTTTAAGGTGTGTCTCTTGTAGACAGCATATGTATGGGTCCTGTTTTCTTATCCACATAGCTACCCTATGTCTTTTGATTGGATCATTTAATCCATTTACATTTAAGGTTATTATTGATATGTAGTTGTTCATTGCCATTTTATTCTTTAAAACTGTATTCTTCTTTTGCTATATTCTTTTTCCTCTTTGATCTGTTTACAACAGGCCTCTTAGCATTTCTTGCTGCACTGGTTTGGTTGTAGTGAATTCCTTGAGCTTTTTTTTTGTCTGGAAAGCTTTTTATTTCTCCTTCAATTTTAAACGATAGCCTTGCTGGATAAAGTAGTCTTGGTTGTAAGCTCTTGTTCTGCATTACTTTGAATATTTCTTGACATTCCCTCTGGCCTCAAGTGTTTCTGTTGAGAAGTCGGAAGTCATCCTTATGGGTGCTCCTTTGTAGGTGATTGTCTTTTTTTCTCTAGCAGCTTTTAATATTTTCTCTTTATCACTTAGCTTTGGTATTTTAATTATGATGTGTCTTGGTGTTGATTTCTTTGGGTTTCTCTTTAATGGAGTTCTCTGTGCTTCTTGAACATGTGAGATGTTTTCCTGCCTTAATTGAGGGAAGTTTTCAGCTATGATATGCTTGAACAAAGTCTCTATCCCTTGTTCTTTCTCTTCTTCAGGAACCCCTATGATGCGGATGTTATTTCTCTTCATGTTGTCACCGAGCTCTCTTAGAGTTTCCTCAGACTTTTTGAGTCTCTTTTCTTTTTTCTGCTCTGCTTCGCACGGGCACTTCTGACATCACAAAAGTCCAAGAAGAAGCCCCCAGAGACAGGAGACCCTCGAAACTCAGCTGCACACACAAAGGAGGGGGAGAGGGTCCCCTCTCAATTACAGGCTCTGCCGCATCAGGGGTGTGTGTGTGGCGGGCAACACAGAGCAGGCAGGGTGGGCGGCTCTGCATTGGAATCTCTTCTCAGATCTTGTGTCAAAATTCAAATGACATACAGCACATGTTCAATCAACATTGGTCCCTTTCTACCCTCTCTGACTCCAATTGCCACTTCAATGTCATGATTTTCTCATTTGGCCTTTTCAGCTCCTCAGTGATGCTCAGGATACTGGGGCTTCGTAACTGATCTTTCGGTTTCTCACGTCCTCTCCTGACCTTGCTCTCCACTCTCCAAACAGCAGCCCCAGTGAACAAACTCCAGGGCGGGCCACCCCATACTCTAAATCTCTCTAATGGCTTCTTAGTACACTTAGAAGAAAGTGCAAACGCCTTCCCCAGCCCCCCGGGTGAATGACCAGCCGGTGGCTATCTCCCTGACCACATCTCCCAGCTTGCTGCCCTCCCATGCGTGCTGCCCTCTGGGGAACTTGGGCTCTTCATGGTCCCTTAAGTAGCCAGGTTCTCCCCTGCCTCAGGGACTCACACCTGCTGTTCCTCTGCTGGAATGCTCTTCCCTGCAACACCCAGAGAACTTGTATTCATCCTTCAGATCCAAGCTTAGTTGTCACCTCCTCTGGAAGCTTCCCCATCCAGAGTTACCCCATTATAGACCCCCAGATCCCCCTTTATAGCACTCACAGTAATTGTAGCTGAGTTATTTCTCATGTAAGATCCTCTATAGCAGCACACTCTGCGTGGCTAGGACGCTCCCACACTGCGCCCAGTGCCTGGCACATGGAAGGCGTTTAGGAACTATTTGATAAATAAACGTCACTTATCCCAGACAAATCACACGTCCTCCTGGGTTAAAGACCTTCCAGCTAATTAATTCTCTGTTTTCCATTCACATTTGGGTTGTAATGTTTAGCCGTCTTTCTTTTCAGAGAAAGAAGTAACCCCAAACCACATAAAACAAGGAATTTCACACCTTCCTCTGACATGAAGTGCCCGGTTTCTCGCTCCTTCAAGACACGACACAGTGTTAGTAACAGTCAGGTCACGATCCTGGGGTGTATGGTGTGCTGTCCTGGGTGCCGCTCTCAGTTTATCCCCATGGCCACCCCAGGAGGCCATGCTCCCCTCCTCCTCCAGGTCACGGATGAGGAAACGGAGTCACCCGCTGCTGAGTGCCCTGAATGGAGCTCAAATCTGGGCAGTTTTCCTCGCGAGCCACTCTCCCACTGGGCTCACACTGCTACCTTTGAAAGAAAAGTAAACACAAGCCAGTCCCTTCCCACAGCCAAGCCTTTGCAAGCGGTTCAGGTGGCTTCAGTTCCCTGGTCATGACCTCAGCACCTGTGCCGTGATGGGCCCCATGGGTCACACCACAGACGGGTAGGATGCTCAGGGCCATGCCAGCTCTGGACTCACCGTCTGGGGGTCTTGGGGACAGAACCCACAGAAAGGCTGGCACTGTGTGCATGGGGTGACTCCTGGAGGAGGTATGTGGGGGACATTTCTTACTTAGAAATAATTTTTTGAACTATCCCGCCCCCAGACTGTCGGTGCTTTGAGGACTGGAGCAGGACAGTCCTCCGGTGCCAGCCCCCGTGGCAGGGTTGGGCACAGAGCAGATGCTTGTCCCAGGTGGGTTGATGGTTGATGGATGCACACAAGTTGACGGCGCGGTGGGACCCAGGGAGTTGGCCGGACTGTAGCCTCCACGCGCCCAGTACCACGCCACTCACCTGCGCTCTCCCTCCCTGTCTAAGCCAGGAGGGGAGAGTGCCAGCCCACCCCACGCTTCTCTCCTGGCTGCCCTAAATTTTAATTAGTCATAATCGTTATGAACATGTTTATAGCTCTTCAGCACTTGCAAACCACTCTCCACACATTATCTCCCTGGGATCTCATTCTGCTCGGCGAGGAGGGAGGCCCCATCAGCCTTCCTGAGGGTCTGCACGATCTTCCTGTCCCAGGAGCGATGGAAACGGGGGTTTTCCACGAGTCTCACATGCTGCTTGTCTTACACATGCTGTTAGTATGCAGCATGTTTGAGGGTTACCTGTGTAATTTAATGATCTCACCAACAGTTGCCCGGTAAGGATGATATTTCCTGCTTTACAGGTGAGAGACTGATACCCAGAGAGGTCAAGCATCTTGTTTAAGGACACACAGCTAGGGAGCGGTGGAGATGGGATCCGAACCCTGTTCTGTCTGACTCCTAGTCCAAAATAGTAGCAATAAAGGTGGCGATGACAACAATGGCAGTGAGTACTGACTGAGCACTAACTCTAGGCCAAGCCCTGCGTCTGGCACCTTACGTATTTTATTCATCGAATACTCCTTTATTGTTTAATTTGATCCTCGGTGAGTATTGATTTAATACTCTCCTAATACACTCTACTTCTCTGGGCAATCCCCTGGGAGCTCCTGTGATCACTGACCACGCCCCTTTCCCAGGGCGGCATGCAGTGGGGGCAGTGCGCGTGGGGGAGGGGGACAGGCCTCGCAAGCCTCAGACAGCTCCAGCGTGGAGCCTCGGCAGCACCAGTTCAGGGCTGTGCACGCGGCCGGGGCAACGTGTGCACCAGACGCATAGAGACCGCCTCCCAGGGAGCGTCCGCGCGAGGCGCCTCCAGACCCAGCGCCATGGGCATGTTGTGGTCCGCGTGCTTCCTCTCATAGAACCCTGAGAAGGAAGACGTCAGCTCTGAACAACGAAGGTTCCTCTAAGAGTTAAAGCTCTTTCGAAATGGAGGAGGCGGCTTGGAGCCATCGCGAGCTCTCTGCCAGCAGAGACGTCCAGGTAGCAGCGACGGGAAGCTACACGCTCAGGAGGGAACAGCTCTGTGCTGGGGGCTGCCTGTCCCCACCCCCAGGAGGGCGAGCACTGGAGCAAGGCGACAGAAATGATCTTGCGGACTGTCCATGTCAGACCAGGGTCCTCCGGGCCTGAGAGGAGGTGAGACCCAAAACAAGACCATTTCATCAATTTTTTGTGTGTGTCAAAAAAAAGTTTGCCGCGTAGACCACAGGCATCACCAAACCTCCCCATCCTGGCTGCACTCCCTCCCTCTGGCTGCTCTAACACCGCACCACACGCAACACCTGAACACGGCACACGTTTGTTCTACACTCTGGAGCCCAGGAGCCTGAAACGGGCCTCACTGGGCGAAGTCAAGGGGTCCGCAGCGGGGAGAGAATCTGTCTCCCGCCCTGTCCAGCTTCCAGAGGTGCCCATGGTCCTTGGCCTGCAGCCTGCCTCTCCCATCTTCAAAGCCAGCGATGGCCGGTCAGGTCTGTGCCAGTCTGCCTCCCTCTTGCACACGTAAGCGTCTTGTGACAGGTGGCGCTGGGTTCACCCAAGGAATCCAGGATGCCTCCTTATCTTCACCTTGCCCTGGACATTCTGCGCTCCCAGGCCCTGAGGATGAGGGTGTGGACATCTTTGGGTGACACCATACTGTCAGCTAGCAGACGGTGGCACTGGCTGCTGCCAGGGAGGGCTTCTTCCTCACCGGTGGCACCTGCGGCTTGCTCAATTGAGCCCTCCCTCCTTGAGATAAGCTTCCCTGAGATGCCCGGTGGTAGGATGACCCCGGCTTCCTGACCACAGCCAACCCAGAACAAAGTTTCTTTTCCTTGGAATCTCCCCAGCCTGACCTCCCACACGCTCAGAGCCTGCAGACAGGCCTTCCCGTCACCCTCCAATGGAGACACCCAGGTGCCCCGTGACATGTGTGCTCTGGTCTCACGGAGCAACGGGCCCAGCTTGCTGGGGAGGTGAAGAGGGTGGGGTGCGCAGCCCGGCCGTGGAGGCAGAGGCTGGAGGGGCCAGCTTGGCACGTGCCCAGAGGTGAAGATAAAGGCCCACAGAACCCATGACTCTTGAGTGGGGTCTAGAGGGAAAGTAGGGGCATCTGGGTGAGAAGCCCGACGGCAGAGAAGCCCCTACGGGACTGGGAGGGCGCGTGGTGGGTGCTCTCCGGGGCTGGGCGGGGTCTGGCCTTTCTGGTGCCTTACGAGGAGCCAGGGGTCCGCACAGTGTCACACTGGAGATTAACTGTCACCTTACTTGAGAGATGAAGAGACAGCCTCTGAGGGCCACAGGACCCAGGGCAGGCCAGCAGGAGGTGGAACTGGGAAAGGCAAGTAAGAGCCCACTGCAAGGCCAAAAGGGTCACCCATCAGAGCAAAGAAGCCGGGGGCCCAGTCCCCGAAGAGCGGGCCCCTCTCCCACGGGAGTGGCCAGGCCTCCAGCAGGAAGGGGCCAGAGGCTTCCTGGGGCCAGAGGAGTCTGAACAGGACGCGGAAGAAGGCTGCTGAAGGAACAGCAGGGCTACCCAGAGGGAAGTCTGGGCTGCAGGCAGTGCCAGGCCAAGGGGGCAGCCCAGGGAAAGAGCAGTGTGGGAGGCAGGAAGAGAGGGTGGGTGAAGAGGCTCGGGGCACTCATGGGCGGGAAGGGAACGGGACCGTTCCTTCTGGGGCCTGAGAGCTATGCTGTAAACTTGATTCCAGGCCACAGGGCCGGGGAGTCGACGTCCACCCTGTGAGGAGGGCTGTGCCACCGGAGTACCAGCAGGGGCCACCCCACAGGCCACCAGCTGTCCCTGGAAGCATGGAGAGAAGGGTGGCTGCATTAAACAGACGGGTGTCTGTCCTCTAGGCATCCAAACATTGGGTTTCTATGGCAACCTGCCTGTGGCCTGCTTAGTCCACAAAAATTCAGTTTCTGCAAAGCAGTTTCTGGGCACGAGGGCCTGAAGCTGCAGAGACGGGGTGTGGTCCCGGCCTGGGAGCCCGCAGTCTCCTGGGGGAGCCTGACGCGGGCAGATGCACCTGGGTTGAGGGGCGAGGCCAGGACGGCTCCCCCTGGAGATGGCAGCCCCGCACCCAGAGCTGAAAGTGAGCTGGAGTCAGCCGGGGGAAGGGAGCTGGGAAGGAAGGCGCTGGGAGGGGCGGCCGCCGCGGGGAAACCCTCAGCCGTACAGAGGAGGGAGACGTGAAGGGCAGACAGCGCGGGTGGTCAGGGCGCGTGGGTGATGGTGAGGATGGTCATGAGGTGGGCCTCCAAGGGCACCTCCCTCCCACTTCACTGCCTGTGTGTCTTTCTGCAAGGCTCATGTTTTTAAAATAAGCGGGCTTCCCTTTGGTAACAACTATTGATATTTTCACTATGTAGCCGAGAAGAAGTGGCAACAACTCAAGCGTCCACCATCAAATGAAGGGATGGCTACAATGTGGCCCAGCCCCAAGATGGATCACGGCTGAGCCACAGAAGGAAAGACATGTGCCGCATACACGTGGGTGGGCCCTGGGCCCTGGTGCTCAGTGAGGAAGTCCCACGCAGAAGGCCGTGTGCTGTCTGACTCCGTTTATGTGAACAGCCCGGGCGGGGTGGGGGTGGGAGGGTGGTTAGCAAACACATAGAGACAGAGTGGATGAAGGTTTCCCGGATGTGAGGGGTGGGGCGGGGGGGGGGGACACTGGGGACCGGCTGCTGAAGGGGCGCAGGGTCTATTTTAGGATGACGATGTTCTGAAATTAAACAGCAGCGATGGTTGTGCACCATTCTTTAAAAGCCACTGAATGGTACATTTAAAAGGGTGCAAATGATGAATTTTTACGTTATGTGAATTTTACCTAATTAAAAAGAAGATGGATGGCGCAGCCAAGCACCGCACCCGCTGAGGGGCGCCTGCCTCGCTGAGCCTCAGGAGAAACTGAGTGAGCTGGTCGCAGTGAGCCGGTTTGTAAGTAGAACCCCCCCACCCCCAGCATTCTTCCAGCTCCTGGAGAAGCTGCCCTCTGGCCTCGGGGGGGCCACAGGGTCCCTATGGTCCCCCCATGGCCACTCAGTGCCTTCATTCATCAAAGGAACGTTTTGTGGGTGCTTTCCATGTGCCGACATGCCTGGTCACACACATGGGGTCCTGCTGGGGTCTGCACTTGGGAAGCGGAAGGCCGGCAAGGAGTGGGGGCACGCCGGTCTGAGGTCCATGAGCGCTACGAGAAGCCACCAAGTAGGATGGGGGGGGAGGAGCAAGAGAAAGATCGGCTGGGCGGCCGTCCGTGCGGCCAGCTGTGCCCGGGGGCCAAAGGACTAGTCATTGGGTTGCGACTCGGTAATCAGGGCTCAAAAACAGGTCTCGTGGCAACACTCTGATGGCCGCATGCGTCTACTGGGCCCTACCATGGGGACCCCATGCCTCAAGGGCAGGCACCTGCCAGACCCTGCTGCCTTCTGCAGCCCGTCACTGACCACTGACCACTGACCGCTCCCTCTCCAGCCACACTCAACTTCTCCCCATCTTTCTAGCTACTGGCCCTGCTGCAGTTGGTTCCCTTGCCTGGAGCTTTCTCAGATTCCACCTCTACCCTTTGCAGGATAATGTGTTACCCGCTCTTCACATTTCA
Source organism: Saccopteryx bilineata (assembly GCF_036850765.1). Lineage (NCBI taxonomy): Eukaryota > Metazoa > Chordata > Mammalia > Chiroptera > Emballonuridae > Saccopteryx > Saccopteryx bilineata. The sequence continues at coordinate 261,854,875 of NC_089494.1, forward strand.
GCTTAGATGTGGCTTCCTCCAGGAAGTCCTCCTCAACTACACTGACAATCCCCACCCCGCCCCTGCCGGGCCAGGTGCCTCTGGGCTCTCAGCGCTGATCACATCATGCCACCATTGTCTGATTGCAACTATGCATCCCTGAGTGGATCCTGGGCTCCGTCAGGACAAGAGTCATCTCTGAGTCCCAGTTATGGCTCGTTGGAGGGGTCGGCAAATACAGAGCTGGAATAAACACACGGAACTTGCAAAACTCAGGAACATAAAGTTTATAGTCCTCTACAGACATTAAGCGTTCATAGCACACCTGATAATTTAATTGAGGTAGAGCTCATTAAGTCAACACAGAAATAAAAACCTTTCACAACATTTCCTTGAGCAACGTGTCTTCACTCATTTTCTATTCGGCGAGTGTCTCCCACGCGCAGGGTCCTAGACGACAAACTGCGCGATATCTCACCTCACCGGGGCAAAGGCGAAACCAAGAAACAAGGCCATTTGGTGGGCTGGCTCACTCTCATCCTACCATAAACACACACACACGGACACGTGTGACCACATGCACACACATGTACACACATGCACGCACGCACACACACACACACATGCGCGCACACGCACAGCTCCCTCAGACCGCAGCAGCCAGGCTGTCACCAGGGAGTGTGGGGAGCAGGTGATGAAGAGCGTGTGGTCTAACCGAGTGCTCTAGGGAAGCCAGTGGCAGGTCTGTGTGCCATCACGGGCAGGGACGGAGAAGGACGGGTCATCCACGAGCTTCTGCAGGAAGAGGGGTGGGCCCAGCATCAGCCAGGGAGGGGCACCAATGCCCTGCACACATCTCTGGGACAAAACACCTCCCCGGGCCCAGGAGCCTTTCTTGCCATGGAGGACACCTCCTGCTACACAGGCACAATTCCTCATGGTGGCACCTCCGAATTCATAGGTCACAATGGTTTTGAAAAGCCCCCACCTCATAGAAGTTTTATGCACACCCCCATGCTCCTGGGGAAACAGAAAGACAAGAAATACGAAGTCAGCTCCCCAGAAAACACATGTGTGTGTGGGTTTTCAGGGGAGATCATAAAATTTCATGGGGCAGGGGTTGACTCAGCATTGTACGATTTCCCCAAAGCATCGTGTTCGCAGCCGCCGTTGTCAACAGCGGCATGATCCGCCACCCTGGCCTCACGCCTGCAGCCCTGGCCTCACACCTGCCCACCCAGGCACGGTCCCGGGTACACAGGAAGCACTCCATAAATATGCCCTGCATGGATGTGAAATGCCAATGACTGAACTGTTTCCTGCAAGCAGACATTGAGCTTCCTCCTAATAACTTGCTGCTATACATCATACTGTGATTAATCATGCAATTAGTTATCTCTGCGTCTCATTGATCAACCGAGGAAAGAACCCCCCACATACACACAGGGGTCAGGGCCCCGCTAAAGGGTGTGGACATTTCTCAGGCTGCTGGCTTCTCTTCTAGCAGACTTTATTTTTTTTCCAAGCCAATATCCACATTATCTTCAAGGCCGGAGGCTATGTAAATATCCCTCGATCCCAAATCCAACAGACAAGGTAGCTGGAATTGACATTTTGTGTTGCAAAAGCGAGCACACTCTCCTTACGGGATAACATTAAATTTTCTTGACTTTTATGCCCAGGATGAAATACAGACTGGAGAAGCCGGAGAGAGCTGACTCCGGAGTGAGCTGCATTTTAATAACGGGGGCTCGTATCAGAAGCAAAGCGGCAGAAGGGGAGGGGAGAGGGCATTTACACTTGACTCCTACTAAACAGAAAAATAAACGTGAGAAACTTGGGGAAACGAAACTTCTGTACATTAAGCTCATCGTGCGTAATTACATCAGCCAGCTCCAAGTGGCCAAGCGCTCTCCCCGAGCCAGGCTCGAAGGGCTGTTAGGAAATCTTCCGTCCGCATGCCCCCCACTGTACCAACAGGACAGCTACAAGTTCAAGTGCTTGATCCGATTACCTAATTCTGCTATCATCTCATAGAGAGTAATTAAGTGCGGAAGACACTCGTTTCCCTAAGGGCTGTGCTGACAATAAGCAGCTTTAAATATTAGCTAGCCCACCGTGAGCAAGCTTCATCGGGCGCGACCAGAGAAGCGAAGTTTCCCACGGTTTTTCCATGATGGGTGGACACCCTTGTGGACCTTCCTTTGAATGGTGCTCCTGGGGTTAGAGATCTCAGGTGACACCCCCAGGTCGCGTGGCAACCGGGTGTTGATACGGACATGCCTGGGTCCCGGCAGGGCCGCCCCTCCTGGAGGGGCTGAAGGACGGAGAATCAGGGGCCCAGGCTCTGTCCCCTGTCACAACTCCACCGCTGACATGCCGCAGGACCTTGTCCAAGGTGCTGCCTGTCCCTGGACCTCAGCTCCACGCTCGCCACAGTGAGGACATCAGACGGAATGGCCTGTGCCCCTTCTGCGTCTTTGGAAAACTGCCACCGGCCATGGGAGCCGCCGTCACAGGGTGTTGATCCTGTGCCGGGAGCTGCTTCAAAGTTCTGTGGGGACAGCCCCCCACACCCTGGTCCTGTCGGGAGGCCTTGTCTCTGTGACTCTGGCTTCACTTATTGGCTCAAGCCATCATTATATACTTTTCAGTTTGGTCACCTCGTGAGATACCAGGAGAGTCAACTTGTTGCGGTTTAGTAAAGCTAGAAATACCAATTTTAACCGTTTTCATCAACGTGCGTCTGAGCGGCCCAACCCCCATGTCACATGGCAGGGACACAGGTGCAGCATGTGTATGGGGCGCATGAAGCAGAAGGCCCCCCGACCACACCGCCACTGGGGAGGTCTGACTGCTCCCTCTAGAATGTGGGTCACCGCCTCCCCCACGAGGCTGTGCAAATGTGTTCACAGCGTGCACTGAACTGCCCTCAACACCAGCAGCCCCCAGAGCCCCCCAAGAGGACAGGGACCACGTGCGGATTCAACTCCGCCCTCTGGGGTGCCTGACCAGGGCCAAGTAGGTGCTCAGAAAACCGATGAAAGGCATCAGTAGAATGAGAGAGGTGGGGAGGGGGCCAGGGGAGAAAAGGAGACGGGGCAGCCTGGGCGGAATGAACCGACGTCCACGCACGAGTGAGTGGGCAGTTTGGGCCCGGCCGGTGCCCTCACAAGCGCCTGGGTGGCTTCCAACCAGCCTAGAATGAAAGCGTCACCCCACACTCTGCGGGTCGCTGGAATCCATCTCTGTCAAGCCCTGCTGAAAAGACCCACCCCAAGCCTGGGACTGAGCTAGAAATAACCCAGGAGGGAGGCCCCCGCCCGGGGCCTCGCCGTCCAGCCGTCCAGCCTGCCCAGCTGCTGTGTTCCCATGACCCCGACAAAGGGAAGAGAAAACAGAGGCGGCCTCTGCATACCCGTCCTGGGTGTCTCTCGGGTCTAAGGCGCGGGGAGGGATGGCGCGGGGTTCCCGCGTGGAGGGACATCCTCTCGTTGGCCAGGACTTTTCATCCTCTATCTCCTGTGGGGGAAGCTGGAGTGATTGATCGTTATTCTCATTATACACAGGAGGATAAAGGCTTAGCAACAAAGAACCATTTCCCCCGATGTTGTGTGGCTCTTAAGGGGCCGAGCAGAACCAAACACCTGCCCCAAACACCGTGCTCTGGCCTTGCTCTGATTCTCCCCACCCTTCTCATACGAAAGCCCTCACCCCCACTTCTGGGATGGCCCTGCTCCATTATCCCTGCAAGAGGATTCCTCGTGAACACCCCCTCCAGGAAGTCTTCTCAGATTACTCATGCCTGCTCCCTCCATCCACCCACTCATTCTTTGACTGGAGACTGTAAGCTTTAACACAGAATTCATCACCCTCTGTGGTCACTGTCTTCTTAGATGCCATTTCCTCCCTCAGTTCATTTATTAAAAAAAAAAAAAAAATTACAGAGCACCTCCAGAAAAGGAGACGGAGGCTGGGAAGGGGGTCAAAGAAGGCTACACAGAAAGCCAAGTTAGAGGCCATGTCATGTTACAGTCACTCAGTGAACATTGAGAGAGAGAGCTGTCACGTGACCCCCATGTGCTAAGCGCTTTCTAACACCTGCCTCTGCGTGGGAGCTCATTTCTGCCCAATGCTTGGACGTCTGCCCGTCCTCCAGGGTCAGGATGGCAGGTGCAGCTTAGTGACCTGCCAGGTATTAGGCCAGCGGCCACCTGTCATCACAAGCGGATGAGCCTTGCTCACAGTTCTTGGCTGAACGCCCCAGAGAGCAGAAGAGAGTATTATTCCCACTCTAGCGCCTTTCTCCCCTGTTCATGGACGGGGCAGCGAGGCTGGGCACCTTCGGGGATCCCAACCATCACGGGGAGGGGGCAGGGGTGTGGGGGAGAGCTGGCCTGGTGCTGCCCGGAGGAGCCCCGTCTCTGCACCTGCTTCATCGTCAGCCTGGGGACTGCAGGGAGGCACCAGCCTGAGACGGGGAGGTCACAGTAGCTGAGGACAGAGAGACCAGGATTGAACTCCCAGATCCACCACCAGACAGAAAGCCACCAAACCCGCTGGACCCTTGGTTTCCTTCGCTGCAAGATGCAAACATCACAGGGTCAGGGAGGGTGACAGGGGACGCGTTCGTGACACGCAGGGCAGCTCCTGGTGGGCAGCAGGCACTCACCAATTATCATTCCCGTTCAACGCCATCACTTCGATCTCCGCACGCTGCCGCCTTTATCGATAGGTTTCTCCCTGGAGGAGCTGCCCAGGCCGGGTTCAGGCTCATTCCACTCAGCGCTCACAGCTGTGAGACGGGGACCCTCTCACCTGCCCCCTCGCTCACAGAGGGCAGAGGCAGGACCAGCTGCCGGATGCACAGGAAAACACTGTCATAAGCGCTTTCTAAAAAGCTAGCTTCACATCCCCGGCTGGGTAGCTCAGTTGGTTAGAGCATCATCCTGATACACCAAGGTTGAGGGTTCAATCCCCGGTCAGGGCACACACAGGGCACACACAGGGCCAGGCCAAGATTTCTTTCTCTCTCTCAAATCAATAAATAATTTTAAATATATATATTTTAAAAAAACAATTAAGAAAAACAAAACAAAATGTTAGCTTCATAGAACACAAATATCTGCTGTTGGTGCCCTGCTGATTCTGGGAGAAGATCCAGGGTCCCCCTCACAGGGTACTGCGACTGGGGCTCTTCCGACCCTGCCTGCCACCCCCCTCCCTGCCCCGTGTTCTCCATCTGCCGTGGGAGGACCGTCCTGACCCCTGCTCTCCCTGCGTGCAGCCGTCACATCAGGGCACACTCCAATTACTTGCTCACGTGACTGGAGTCCCTGAGGGCTGGTGCAGCCTCTTGCCTCCTGCGTCCCCGACACCAGCACTGGGCCAGCCCAGACTCGCTCAGCATCTGGTGCAGAAATATACTGCGGGTGGGGTTGTCACCAGCAGGAGCCTCCCACCCGTGAGTGGCTCCTCCCCACAGGATTCAGTGGGAAACGGCCGGCAATGCCCTTACTGACCAGGACCGATTCTCAGGGCGGGCACGCAGGCAGCCCTGGGAGGCAGGAGAGTGAGTGGGGACAGGTCAAAGTCCACCTGCAAGACAGAAGAAAGTCCCAGACGCTGGGATGGAGGGGACAAGCCGGCAGTGGGGAGGGGAGGACGGGAGCCCACGGGGAGGCAGGGGGACAGGGAAGGAGGGACAGAGGAAGGACGAGGGAGGCTGCCCCCGCCTCTCCCTCTAGCACTGGAGAAGCGTGTGATGTAGGGCTGAGAGTGGATCCCGGGACCAAGCCCGAGCCCCTGGGCGATTCCCTTAAACTCTCTGTGCCTCAGTTTCCCCATCCGTACGGGGGGAGGATCTCAGTGGAGCATCTCGCCCGGAGCTGTGAAGATGAAGTGACCTCGTGTCAGTCAGTGCTCCGGACCGTGCCCCGCCCTTGGCAGGCACACAGGAAACCTCAGCTGCTTCTTTTCGAGTTCAAGAACCTTCAAACCGATGGATGCTTTCCAGGTCACCACTCTCTCTATGATCTCCCTGCCCAAATATCATCAACACGATTTGTTTTTCCTGTAAGTTATCTTTCATGAGAAAACTCAACACAGAATTGAGGTTTTTAACAGAAATCAGTTGCCGCTGCCCTCCGTGAGAAGCCCCACAGCGCCCCACGTCCCGCGAGAGAGGAGCTCTGCTCCCTGGTCCAGCCCCCAGCGTGCTCCGCCATCTGCCCCGTCAGCCTTTCTCCTCTGTGGGGCCTCGCAGCCACACTCATCTCTGATGCATTCCTCGTCCACCTGTCGGCTTAAAATCACCAAAAAGGAAGGAGAGGGGGCAGGGGATTGAGCGCACCTGCAGAGGGAGTCGGGGACCAGGGACAGAGACCGCTCCGGCAGCCAGGACGCGCGAAGGACTATTCTCTCGGCAAAAGAGTGGACCAGGTGGGCAATTCCACCTTTCACACAAGAGATTACTAGGCAGCTTGTCTTTCTCAGCCTGAGCTCTGGGTGGAGGGAATAAAAATCTCTCTCGAGAATGTGGGACCTGAAGCCCATGGGCATTTGAGGTTGAGCTCACACCAGCCAAATGGCCCACAAACTCCCAGGCAGTAGGTGAAGAGAAGAAGGTGTCCTGAGCCAGTGAAAGCCCAGACCAGCGGTACTCCTGAGATCCTGGAGCCCGTGATACCTGTGGGGCGGAAGCTGAGACACACAGGAGCCCCACAGATATATAGCCCCAGAAGCCAAGATTACAGAACACCCAAGAACACAGTGAGTGGGGACATGAGACCTATAACCAGCAGAGTGTTGCCAAGAACATCAAATCACAGAGCTATTGGCTAGAGACCATAAAGGACTTCCTTAAATTAATGTTTAACTTTGATACAACATTGACTGTGGGCCAGTACTGCTCTAAGAGTTTTATATATACTGACTTGTTTGACTTTGAAATAATATTAGGTGGGTAGGTATTATCGCCACTCCTACTTTAAAGACAATAAAATCAAAGCACGGAAAGATCACACAGACTAAATCTGAACCTTGACAGTCTGGCTAGAGGGTCTTAATGCTGCAGGAAAAGAAAATAAGGAACTTGAAGATTCATCTGAGGAAATTACCTAGAATGTTACTTGGAGGGACTGTGTTAGAAAACATGAAAGAGGTTATAAGCCGCTGAAGGAAAAACGAGGCACTCTACAGTATTAACACGTGTTGCAGAAGGAAAGAAACGAGAAAGCGGGGAGGGTCATATTCAAATATACTGTATAATAACAGAATTTTTCAGAAATGCTGAATAATGTAAATCCTCAGACTCAGGAATCACAAGTTTCAAGTAGGAGAAATAAAAACAAATATGTCCGGTAGCAGAACTCTGGAATCTCAAAGACAAAGAGAAGATTCTAAAAGCAACAAGAAAAGAAAGAAGGAAGTAAGGAAAAAAGGAAGGAAGGGAGGAAGGGAGGGAGGGAGGGAGGGAGGGAGGGAGGGAGGGAGGGGAGAGAGAAAGAGAGAGAGAGAGAGAGGGAGAGAGGGAGAGAGAGAGAGAGATACTATGTAAAACTATGTGGCAATTACACCAATAGCAGGACTCTTGCGAGAAGCCAAAAGACAACAGAATAACACTATCACATATCCAAGAAGAAATAATTGGGAATCTAAAATTCTATATCCAGCTAATGATCCCTTAATAATGAAAACAAAATAAAGACATTTTCAGGAAAAGACTACGAAGGTTTACTTCTAAAATGCCTTATTAATAAAATACTAGCAAAAAAAAATGTGCTCCAGAGAGAACTAAATTAAACCCAAAAGGAAAAAAATAAACCACAAGAAGGGACGGTAAGCAAAGACATTGGAAATCTAAGCAAGTGTTGACTATATAAAATAATGAGCAATTTGAGAAGTATAAAAATACAGAGTAGAAATATATTACTAGACAATATAAAAAAATTAAATCCTTCTAGAATTCTGTGTACAGGAAGGAGGTAGAGATACTAAGCCAAGAATGCACCTTGAAACTTTTTAGGGTAGTTGCCAGAAAATAGGAATATAAAATGTATACCTGGGGTGAAAGGCAGGATAAAGAAAATGTAATCAGTTCAACAGAAAGCTGGAAAAGAGAAAAACGAGGAGCTTGGCAAAGGCAGGGTAAGTACTAGACACAAAATATGATGACGAAAATATTGTACATGTTATTACAATAATTATAAACGGACTAAATTCTCCGTTAAAAAGACAGGTATCATCCTATTGGATTTCTAAAATACAACTACAGGCTGTTACCAAAGACATGCCTAACATATTACAGCAGAGATGGGTTGAAGGGGAACTTGTAACAAGCAAATACTAACCAAAATCAGTTCACTAGAGTTAACATTAAACAAAATAGACTGGAAAACACAAGCCATCATTAAGATGAAAGAGGGCCACTATCTAATTGTAAACCAGGATTGATAGTATGATAGAAAAATACCAGACTTGTATGCAACGAAAAAATATAACCTCAAAATACACAAAGCAAAAAATTAAGAAAATTAGAGAAATTGCTAACTCCACCACAATAGTTGGATGATTAAACACATCTTCCTCAGAACTTGACAGACCAAGCAAACAAAGAAAAAAAAATCAAGACAAATTTGAAGAGCACCTGAAGTTTGAAATAATTACAGATGTACATATGAAAAAAATAATAACTAAATACAAACTATTTTTAAACATACATGGGACATTTGCAGGAAGTGATCCTATTCTTGGAAATAGAGCAAGTCCCCACGAGTAAAAAAGACATGGGGGGTGTGGTCAGTTTACCGGGTCCCTGAGGGGTGTGGTCAGTTTACCGGGTCCCTGAACAACCCATTTTTCTCCCTAGGGGTTTTTCTTCAAATCAGATAGTGGAGCTGATTCATCTCCAAATCTCAGATAACTGCTTTTCTTTTTCTTTAAATAAAGAAAAAAAATTAAGTTGGATCCAGCCCCAGTTTCTATTCTGCTTATTATCAGATGGATCAAGACACATTTACTCTCTCGTTGCAAAAATCTGTCAAACCCTTTCATAATGTGATGTCAGTTTTCTTTTTCTTTTTTATCATTTAAGACAAATGACGCCTCTTTCCCGCCTTGGATTCACTCTAATCTCCCCGCGCTGGCTGCTGAGACAAACGGCCCATTCATCAGGCCTCTGTCTGCACGTGTTTATCTGCTGCTTTGATTTATGAAAGAAAGGGAACAAATCAATCACAGCGCGGCCCCTCCGTCACTGTCCACTCTGGGCAGCGTCCGCTCCCACCATCCTTCTCCACCTCTCTCCTGCCCCTCCCACCCCTCTTCCACACCAGGTCCAAACGGTTCTCCTCAAGCACGGGGAGCCTTCCCGCTGGTGGAAGCTCCCCCGACCTGCGGCCCGCAGCTGCGAGGGGCTACAGGCGCACAGACCTACGGGGGCCAGGTAAGCGTCCGGCCAGCTCGCTGGGTCCTGTTCCCGGTGGAGCCTGAACATTGGTCCTCTGCTTCTCTGCTTCTTGGCATCCAGGCTGTGGAACCCGGCTCCGCTGTCCAAGGCTTTCTTATTGTTATCTATTCCTCTTCTTATTGTTATCTATTCCTCTTCTATTCCTCACGCTGCACAGCTTTGGAATCTGACAAATGTCTGACAGAGAGAAGTCAACCAGATGTTTGCAACTACCCCCTCCCCCCATACATATAAACTGTCTCTAAATTTGTCCCTTTGGCCCAATGAGAGCGCATCTCTCTGACCCCTGTAGCAGCATTGACTGGACCAGGTCTGGACTCTCAGCCTGGCACTCCAACTGCAAAAGACCCCAGGGGAAAAGGTGGCAGTGGGCTCCCCACAATTCTCTCCTCCTCAGAACCTGTGGCTCCTCTTGTCCTTATTGGTTCAGCTGCTCCCTGAAGGTTTAAATTGATTCTTTTATTTTCCGTGACACTGACTTTTTCCTTTTTCTTGGCAGGTGTGGTTGTCTGCTAACCACTCATCTTACCCAGAATTGCACCTCACTTTCTAACCAAAAACTCAAAAGTCCAGAGGCAGGAGCAGTGAGCGTGTGGACGGAGAAATGTGTCCACACTCACCCTGCACTATGTGGCCGGGACACTAAAAAGTGACCTCACCAAGATAACCCCTGGAAGACGGACTGCAGCTAGGTCATCCTGTTACCCGTGTCCTTTAAGGTCCCTCGTTTGCAGCCTGGATCCCACCATCTCAGTCACCTTCCTGGCGCTGCAGACTTGCCTGGTATGTTCCTAGCACAGGGAAGTCTTTGCCTCCCCAGGGAGTTCATCTTGCCGTGTAAATAATGACTATGGACGTCAATGTGCCCGGCAAGTCAGCAGAACCTCAGAAATGTTAGCTCCCTGCTGTGGAGGGCTGTTTGCTAAGCTGGTCCCAAGAAAATCAATCTCTCTCTCTCTCTCTCTATCTCTCTCTCTCTCTCTCACCTGTGTGTGCACATGTTTGCAACAAGACTCCCCTGTCCCTCCCGTCAAGAGAGAGTCTGGCTCCCTGTTACTGGTGCTGACCTTGTCACAGGCTTGGACCAATAGCAAGGGACAGAAGCAACACTGTGGGCATTCTGAGCCTGGGTCTTTCTACCACCGGGCACAAAAGCCCACGCTAGCCTCCTGGAGGATGAGAGGCCACGTGGAGCAGAGATGAACATTCTGGCTGAACAGACCAGCCGACTGGTGGAAGGCACCCACAGCCAGACAGAGGCCATCTCAGTTTACCAGCCCCAGTAGAACTATCTGATGAGCATGGCTACATGAGCGACCCAAGTGAGACCAGCCAAAACCACCCTGTGGAGTCAAACTGCTATCCCATATAACTAAACAAATAAAACAGCCATGGTTTCCAGCCAATCAGCTGTGGGGTGCCGACAATATCTAACACCTTCTTCCTGCCGATTAATAGAACGTTCTCGTGGAGATGAGGACTTAGGTGAGCTGGATGCTTCCTTGGGGCCAGACTCTAAGTGTTTCACCACTAGAAACTCTTAGAGTACTTACACTACCCCTGTGAGTTAAGGACTCTTCCTGTCCTGCTTGTTAGTGAGGACACTGAGGCCCCAAGGGCTAAGAGAACTCATCCAAGGCTACACAGCCCACAAGGGGCAGAGCAAGGGCTGGAACCGCCCTCCCTCCAACCAAGTGCCGGCCTCAGTTCCTGTACCCTTTGCCACTGTTCACACCACCTCACCCTCATCCTGTTGTCTACCCTCCCCCCAATACACACACACACTTCCCTGTGTAACCCGCAAAGAATGGATGGAGGAAAGAACTCCCATTTCCTTATTGATTACTCCTTCACACGATGATGTTTCCTCATACCTGCTGGTATTCTTCTAAATATAGGGCACCAATGTCTAGAACACAGCCAACAAGAACTCTGCTCCCACAGGTGCAGCCCACGCCGCCACCCTGAGCACCGACGCCTGGGAGGTCCTCCCCGCAGCCTTTCAGATAGACGGCACCACCCCGTCTGACGGAGGAGGCGGAGGGAAATAGGACGCCCGTGCAAGGTCACTCAGGGATGGGGACTCAGGCTGGCCTGACACCAGACCTAGGCTTTCTCCAGTTCACCGTGGGACTCCTCTACCTTCCAACAACTTGGAAAGCGGGACCCAGGCCTGCGTCTCCAAACTAAAGATCTCACTTCCCTTCTTTGTCCTTCTTGTGTTCTGGTCTCAGTCCCCAGAACATCCCATTTGTCAATGACTATTTTTCAGAGTGGCTTTTGCTCAATTGTGTGTACATTTACAGAGCGCTGGCCGTCTGTTGGCACGCGGGAAAGGCTGGTCCCAGCTGCCTAAGGTGACTGCGGGGAGAGGTGGCAGTTGGTTTGAAATTAGAGAGGTGAGGGGTTTACAAACGGACTGAAAATGGACACACGCCCCAAGAAGCAACGGCCATCAATGCCGGACAAATCAATAGTAGCATCTACGGCGGCGATCCGCTTGCTCAGAGCTAACTAAGATCAGGAACCGGACAGTCTGAGAACAGGCCGGCCAGGGACTTGGGGGTCAGACCTGACCCGACCCAACCCGACCCAACCCGACCCGACAGGGTTAAATCGAACCTCTGCCAATCACGGTATAACACAGTGAGTGAGCTGTCTGTCTGCTCCAAGTCTCAGTTTCACCTTCAGGGAAATGGGAGACAATGCAGATTTCTTGGCATTGTCACAGAAATTAAATGTGGCAAGTGTGAAGAGGTGTTGGAGAACCAGCGTAAAGTGAATAGCTGAGGGGTGGGAGGCCTTAAACAAATGGACCTGGAATATTAATAACACTATCACACATTTAGTGCGAGCCGGCTATGTGCCAACCCTGTTCTGAGCACATGGCATGTTCAGTTCACGTATCAGCATATAAGACAGGTGCTGGCCCTGTCTCCACGGGGATTAACTGACCTTCCCCACGGCTAGTCAGCGGCCAGAGAGACTAGCTCCAGAACCCATGACCTTAACCAACACGCTACCCTGCCCCAATAAAATAATAATGTGACGAGGCCATGTCCAATGGACACGCTACAAAATATCACGGTCCACCATCGATCTCAAGTTGGAAAAAGTCTGGCTGCGTGAGGATGAATGTCCAAGCGTTGCAAGGAAACCTTTCTTCCTTGTGAGATTCCGTATGTTTTTGTTTTTGTTGTTGTTCTTTTGTATTTTCCAAATTTACTCAAATAGACATATATATGTTAGCTTTAAGAAGCAGGAAATTATTACTTAAAATGTTTCTTAGTATCTGCTGCGAAATTATTACTTAAAATGTTCCTTAGTATCTGCTGTGAAATTATTACTTAAAATGTTTCCAGTATCTGTTGCCGGGCTTGGTTAGGCACATGTTAAAGGCTAGTATGTTGTTCTGGTTTTCCTGGGAGATGGCTGGGAAGTTTCTAGCACTGCAGAGCAGATGCTCTGGAAATGTTCCGCCTCTGCCGTCACAGCAACAGGGCGACCTCTGTGGTGTCTGGTGTCCTCAGAGGCCCCACAGTGGGCTTCTTCTTAAAGCGGTCCCGTCTCCTCTGAAACTCCCGCACACGCCAGAACCGGGCAGAATCTGCAGGACTTTGTTTCTTTCCATTTACTCTCAAGATGAGCCTCTGGTTTTTTCCGGGTTCACATTTTGAATCCTTATACCTAATTTGGGGGCCTGCTAGGGGCCGCTCGTTTAGGGTGATATCTGAGCACGAGCTGGTGTAGGCGGGACATGCGTGGTGTCCCTTCCAGAGAGTTCCGTGGAGAGTTGGGGAGGGGGTATCATAGTAAAGCCAACCTCTGCCCATCACCCCTGCTGTGTGATCTTGGGCAGACTCATGAACTTCGTGGGGCCACCGAACCCCCTGCCAAGGCCCCGTCTCTGGGAAGCGGTGTGGCCGAATCTCACACCCCGGCTCCTCCAGCCCTCGGGTCTGCAAAGTGAATCTGGATAAAAAGGCGCGTGGTCCTGTCACTTGATGTGCGTGGGGAAGTGCTCTGGGCGGAGAATCTTCACACCCTCCTGGTGAAGCAGGACCCTCCTGCATCCACAGCGCCCCCAGCCCCGCTGCAGGGAGGGAGACGGAGCAGTGAGCAGAGGGTTCCCCTCAGCAAGCGGTTTTCTGGTTGGACAACCCGGCAACCGCGTGGCATCTTCACTAATCCACCTTCAGGGAATATTGAGTTCAGCTCTGCTTGCAGATCCCCCAGGGGTCTCCAAGGTCTCGGTGGCTCCCACTGAAGTCCCCCCCCCCATGAGTGACTGCATCCAGGCTCTGACCCAACACTCCCCTGAAGCGCCAGCTGGCTGGATTTGTCCCTCTGGGAGCCCAATAAAGTCAGCCCAGCAGCCAGGGCGCATGTCAGTCACCTGACCAGTGCTGTCTGCTGACAATGGCTGTATGAGGTGAGGCGGAGCCAGACGTCACCATTAAAGCACCTCTCGCAGGCACTCCCACCTCGGTGTACCCACGGGACCTTGTTGACACCTCTGTCATTCTCATCGCCTTGCATCTCTCCACCCTTCAGTTCTGTGATCTCCCGGGCAAGGCTCCATCCTTCTAGCCCCAGCGAGCACCCAGGGCAGGTAGGTGGTCAGTGACTGCCGGGGAGTGAGGGGATGAACAGTGAATGAGTGAGTGGGCAGTCACACAGCCGGTAAGCTTTGGAGACAGACAGAACAACTAGACCAGGGGTCCCCAAACTACGACCCGCGGGCCGCATGAGGCCCCCTGAGGCCATTTATCCGGCCCCCCGCCGCACACCCGGAAGGGGCACCTCTTTCATTGGTGGTCAGTGAGAGGAGCATAGTTCCCATTGAAATACTCATCAGTTTGTTGATTTAAATTTACTTGTTCTCTATTTTAAATATTGTATTCGTTCCCATTTTGTTTTTTTACTTTAAAATAAGATATGTGTAGTGTGCATAGGGATTTGTTCATAGTTTTTTTATAGTCTGGCCCTCCAACGGTCTGAGGGACAGTGAACTGGCCCCCTGTGTAAAAAGTTTGGGGACCCCTGAACTAGACAGTAGGTCAGGGAAAGGTCCTCTTCGCAGAAGAATTCCAGCTAATAAATGAAGAAGAAAGCATTTATTTGCCTTTGGGTGACGGGTACACAACGTGATCCACAGTTCAAAGGCTATAGAGGTGTTCACCTGAAGCCTATGTACTCTTAGGGACCAATGTCAACCCATCACATTCAATTTCTAAATAAATAAATAAGATTTCTCTAATCTGCCTGACCTGTGGTGGTGCAGTGGATCAAGTGTTGACCTGGAACGCTGAGGTCGCCGGTTCGAAACCCTGGGCTTGCCTGGTCAAGGCACCTATGGGAGTTGATGCTTCCTGCTCCTCCCCTTACCCCTCCACTTCTAAAATGAATAAATAAAATCTTTAAAAGAAACTTAAAAAAAAATAGATTTCTCTAAACTATAACCACTGGTGAATTCATGAATCCAGGTACAGAACACTGGCTGATGCCAACATCTCAACAGGAGACACAGCCAGAGACATGTGCCTCCCGCCTAGGAAAACCCCAGCTGAGCCCGAATCGTCCCATCTGCCCCGGGAAACTGTAGGACAAAGGGAGCCTAGAGGAACACAGGCTCCCGTAAAGAACATACCGTAAGTGTCCATCAGTGGATGAACAGATACACGAAAGGAGGCACCCAAAATAGATACAACGTAAGATGGACCTTTTTTTTTTTTTTTTTTTTTTTTTTTCTGAACCTGGAAACAGGGAGAGACAGTCAGACAGACTCCCGCATGCGCCCGACCGGGGTCCACCCGGCACGCCCACCAGGGGGCAACGCTCTGCCCACCAGGGGGCAGTGCTCTGCCCCTCTGGGGCGTCGCTCTGTTGCGACCAGAGCCACTCCAGCGCCTGGGGCAGAGGCCAAGGAGCCATCCCCAGCGCCCGGGCCATCTTTGCTCCAATGGAGCCTCGGCTGCAGGAGGGGAAGAGAGAGACAGAGAGGAAGGAGAGGGGGAGGGGTGGAGAAGCAGATGGGCGCCCCTCCTGTGTGCCCTGGCCGGGAATTGAACCCGGGACTTCTGCACGCCAGGCCGACGCTCTACCACTGAACCAACCGGCCAGGGCCAAAGATGGACCATTTTAACCACTCAGTACATTCACGTGGTTGTTCAACCACAGTCACTGTCTAATCTCCAGAATCTTCACCTTCCCAAACCGAAACCAAGCCGCGCACCCAGCCATCACTGCCCAGCGCCCCATTTCCTCAGCCTCCGGCAACCACTGCCCCACTTTCTGTCTCTGGGACTCTAACTGCTCTGGAGTCCACGTCACACGTGGAATTATACAAGTATTTGTTTTGTCATGCCTGATTTCGCTTGGCCTAATGTCCTCCAGGGTCATGCAGGCTGTAGGACGTCTCAGAATGTCCTTCCTCCTTAGAGATGACCCCTATTCCATCACGTGGGTAGACCACACCTTGATCCATTCACCCATCGGGGGACCCGGGCTGCTCCCACAGCTTGACTATTGTGAACAGTGCCGCAATGAACACAGGAGAGCTGGTCTCTCTCTCTCTTTGGGATTCCAATTTCAATTCTCTTGGATAAATACAGCCAGAAGTGGGATTGTTGGATCGTCTACATGGTAATTCTATTTTATAGCATTTCAAAGGACACGGGTTGTCTTCTGACTAGAAGTGAAGTCCCTCCACAGCTCTGGGTCTTTGGGTCATGGACAAAGCACTCAGCCCTACAATACACCCACCCAATAATCTCAGCAATGTGTGTGTGTGTGTATGTGTGTGTGTGTGTTTGCGTGTGTGTGTGTGGCGGGGGGCTTGCATTAGTGAGAAATGGAATTAGTCCGACTGAACGACTTACAAAAGCCTCCAGGGCTCACACAAGAGCAGGCTCTGCCTCGGATGAGAACAGGTCCTTCTTCACCTGGAAACGCCAGGCTCCTAAAAGCGACCCAGGCGAGAAGACTGGCAGTGGAGGAGGCTGGGGCTTCAAAGGGGTGGGGGGAGGTAGGAGAAGAAGCTCGTGATTAAACTTGGGAAAATGTAGACACAGGTTTTCACGAGTGATAAAGAGAATGGCAAGGACAGCACAGGACGTGTAGAAAGCACCCACATAGTCTATCCCCTTGTTCAACGAAACATTTCAGGTTCTTTCCTGCCTTACATTTCCACCAAGATGCCAGAGAGCGAGTTTGCTCTATTCTGTTGCTAACAGCGTGAATGGTGAGCCAGAGCCCCGCCCCCTCAGAGGGAGCTGGTTCGGAAGCAAGGGAAACCGCCCTGTGAGAAACAGACTCGGAGAGCCGCTGTCACCTTGGCTCCCCTCGTTAGCTAGGGGCAGATCTAGGACCGGAGCTCCCGTCTATCCCATTCCGAGCTGCTGCCCGCTGCCCTGCAAGCCAGCGCTCGGAGAACAACCTTCGTGGCACAAGAAACACAAATACGAAGCTGAGAAAAGATGTCACTTTATCTGTAAGATGAAATCTATGGTCCTAATAATAATAATAGCACACATAACACGTCTGTATTAAATGGACTAAGACAGAGGGTGTGTAATAAACACCAGTCCTTCCAACCAAGGCACTTCGAAGACGCAGGGTGACTCGGCCAGTTCCCTGTCCTGCCGCCCTCCCCGCCTCCGCCTTCCTCTCCATCCACCCTGTGATGTCCTCACTCTCTGACCCACCGTCCTCTTGTTCCAGATCCCCAGCAGCAAGGCGTCTCCTCTAAGGAGGGGGGTGGGGGGAGCCTTGGGCTAGAACCCGGCTCCCTTTTTGTTCTTCTCTGAATCATTTCCTTCCTATCTGCCCCCACCCCAAAGCCAAATGGAAAGGATAGTCATATTTTCTCCCCCCAACAGCATGTGCACTGGAGACATTCAGATACAGAAAACTCTATGCTGGGAAAGACTGTGAAGAGAAACGGAGCTATCAGTTCATGCATTCATTCAACAAACACTTACTGAGCCCCTGGTAGGTACCAGGCACCACTCTAGGCACTGGGGACGGTAGGAAGTGGGCCTGAGTATTTTCTTAACATAGAGCTGGGGGTGTTGATGGGAGATTCACACACACACACACACACACACGCATACACATGCACACACACGATAGACAGCGAAAGAGAGGAGGAGAGAAGGAGAGACATAGGGTGAGAGACAGAGACAGGAGGGCAGAGAGAGAGACATAAGAGGAGAGAAAGAGAAAGATAGAAGTTAAGCTCACTTTTCAGTTCCTCTTCTCGCCTTGTGACCTGTAACAGGGTGGGAGGGGAGGGGTCTGAGAAGGGGAGGGGTCCGAGGAGTGTTTTCCCCACCCGTTCGGCCTGTTCAGGTGACTCATTTTGGTCCATGGAATGTTGACTGTTTTGGACTGAGAGGCATTGTATGATCAGTTCACCCACCTGCAGTTCACCCGCTTGTGTGCCACAGAAGACCTGGCCCAGCTGGTCACGTTCCGAGGAGAATGGTGATGGGTGGAGCAAGCTTGACCCAGCCCTCGGCCCAAAGCAGAGCCCCACCTCTGAGCCTAGCCTGGTCAGCCGGAGCCTAGCCAACCTGCAGACCTGACAGTGTGAGAACAGATGTCGGATGTCCGCTGCGTTTGGGCTGGTTTGTTATGAGTATTACTGAAGCAACAGCCAATGAGCACAGAGAAGTTAAGCGACTCACCTAGGGATACACAGCTATTAAGCAGCAGCCCCCAACTTCCTTGTCCAGTGCGCCTTCTCTCGGCTCTGGCTGGGGCTGGGGTAACAGTCCGTTCCCAGGAGAGGGCCAGGATGCAGGGCTCAGACTATTTGGGAGTCAAAGGAAGAAATCAGTGCCCTTGCTAGACAGCAGTAGCCTCATCACACCAGTGAGCAAAGCCTACCCTCCCGCGTGGGACTGTCCACAGGTCAGGCCCTCGGAAAGCGCCAGGTCCCTGAGTCAGGCTCAAAAGTGCATGGGGACAGGAGTGACGCGCTGAGGTCTTGGGGGCACTCCGCCTCCTCCAAGCCCTGCTGGCCGCAGCCCTCGGCCTGGGCCCCTCTGGGTCTGAGGCTGCACGGAGGCTTGGCGCAGACTCACAGAAGGACGCCCCCTCGGATGGTCGCAGCCCGCGAGCCTCGTGTGAACTTGGAAAGGCATGGCTTCCTCCAAACAGGCACAGCCTCCTGGCAAGGAGAGACAGGGTTTCGCCCTCTCTTTCCCTGGACCAGGGCCTTGTTCTGCACACAGGCTGAGCAGGCAGACGCAGCAGCCCTGGACCGCGGGGCAGGGCGGCTGTTAGACTCCGGCTGCCTGCAGCGGGCTCTGATCCTGCTCTGCCTGCGTGGCACCCAGGTCAGCACCAGCACCCAGTAGGCCCACAGCAGTCGTGTCTGTCCAGTGACTAAGCCATCAGGAACAGCAGCGAATGGGCTACTTGAGGCCACTGGAACTTAACCCGTCAGCTTCTGTCGGCAGGCATCCGTGCGCGCGCGCGTGCTCGTGCATGTGCGTGTGCGTGCGTGTGCGCGCAGCGGGGCAGATATTGATTCTGGGGTTTGGTTCCCCTGAAGTCTGCAGGTGGTGAAGGGGCCATAGCAGCAGCAGCTGGAGGCTGGACAGCCCAGCTCCCCCACCCCCACTTCCCCACCTCCAGCCTCACACCTGCTTCCTGTCGCTAAATTACTCCCAGCCACCGGCAGACAGAGCTGCCAACCTTAGTGCGCTTGGGGGCCCTGGGAGTACTTGGCTGAGATTTATAGCAGAGGGGATTGGGGGTGTGTGTGTGTGTCTGGAAGAGATGTGGGAGGGGAGAGGGAGCGAGAAGGAACAGGGAGGAGGAGAGGATGGGATTAGCTCCAGGCAGTAAACCAAACAATGGGTCCCACTGAGTGGGCAGCCAGCAGAGGGGGAAGGGCTTTGGAGCGAGGCGGCCCCACACCGGGTCTGAGACCTTCCTGCCCAGCAAGCCGAGCAAACCTAAGGCAGAGCAGAGTGTTCATGGATAAAAATACCGCCCGGCTTCCCAAGCTGTGAGAACCCCCTGAAGCCTGGTGTGGACCCCCAGCACGGGGCAGGCCCAGAGCAGCCTCTAACAGACGTCCCCTCCTGACCCCAAGGTCTTAGAGGTGTGCGACCAGGGACACGAGTCACCATTTGTTCCCTGTCCACTGCATAGATACCCTCAGAGCTCAGAACTAAAAGATCTCCAAACCTGTTTCCTTTTATCAGAAAGTCAACTCAACACCATGAAACACATAGTATCCTTTTTTTATTTTTTATTTTTTATTTTTTTTTTGCTTTGACTACCAGGAAGCTCAGACCTCATTTTTCCACCCAACGGTCCCAGCTGCCCACAGCCTCAGTGCCCAGCACACTTATTCTCACTGGCCCTCTTTAACTATGATGTGACCCTGAGTTCTCAGTCTGAAACACAGAATCCTTTCCTCCTGTCCGTGTCTTTTAAGTCTACCTCCTTCTCAGAAATAGACAGGGATGTATGCAGCATGCTTGCGGGGACGGATCACATGGGTGGGTACAGGCGTGGAGGCCTGTGTGCCAGGCGCTGAGATTTGTGGTCCGACAGAAGGAAACCTGATTTCAGAGTCAGGGCCGGACAGCCTGGGGCTCGACTCCCATCTGGGTACCTGGGAGCCTTAGACTCCTCACTGCAGCAGGGATGAGGCTCGCTCTTCTCAGGCTGGTCAGTGAGGAAGTCCAGAGACACAGGTGTTAGAGGCTGCACGGGGTGCTGCCGGCTGTCACCTGGCCAGCAGGGCCTCACTGCGTCCCGTCCGACTCCTCCTGGATTCCAGGACCTGGAAGCTGGACCCTGTGCCCTGATTTTCTCAGACGGAACACTCAACAACAACTCGCACACTGAGCCTGGCTCTGTGCTAGAACCCTCGCTGACTGGTCTCATCCTTCCTCGGATGTCAGGTCCTGCACGTCCCCCTTTGACAGACGAGAGCACTGAGGCCCAGAGGAGCTACACTTGCCTGAGATCACACCGAGGGCAGGAGAGGTGCAATCCGAAAAGCCAGAGCCTGCTTTGATCTGTTGTAGCGAAAACCAGCCAGAGTAGACAGACGTTCCCTACACCCCAGTTCAAATTTAAAGGAGTCTTGTATTCAAAGCCGGCGACCGCACGGAGACCTAAGTCAGTCAAATCATGCGGCCCCGAATACAGTCTGAAGTTAGCTTTTAAAGACAGAATCACACACTGTTTGGGGCATGGGGAGGAGGGGGAGCCCAGCAATAAAACAGAGCAGTGGGACAAGCTCGTTCACAGTGCTTATCTATAGGATTAATTCGAGGAGAAACATTCCGGGAACACCTGCGACCCACCTCGCAGAGCTGGTCCAAGGCCACAGCCAGGGAAACCAACCTCAAGACTAGGGGTAGGGAGTCTTTTAGAAAAAGTAAGTTCTGCTGAAAGTCTCTTTTGTTTTAGAGAACGTGAATTCTGCTGCTTCATTTCAGATCCACCCTGTGACCGTTCTCGAGGGTGGAGGGCCGGGCTGAGGGGACAGGCTGGCGAGAGCGGAGGGGCAGGACCGTGTGGCTGGTGCATGGATTGGAGGGGTTGCTGGTCAGATCCCTGAGGGCTGAAGGCCAGTGCCTGGGCTGCGTCCAGCGGAGCTGGACTCCCGAGGAGGAAAAGGTGGCCGGGAATTCTCTTCCACGCTGAATAGGAATTCGTTTCTGAAAACACGTTCGCTGGATTGGCAGTGAATGCCGGCCTTCTATGTGAGGGCGTGGGGGGGGGGGACAAGTTGTGCTTTAAAAATAACATGAACTCCACAACAGCGCAGATGGGGGACACACTCTGTGAGCTGAATCCACCCCATTTTACAGATTAGACAATGGAGGCAGAGGGGAGGCGAGGAAAAGAGCTGGAGTCCAAACCCAGGCAGGTGTATGGATGGAGGTGCTTCGCCCCCGGGCCACCTGCCTCCCAGCCTTAGAGGGGAGAGACAGAGGGACACTCACCTGGGCTGGGAGCACCGTGGGCTGGGCGCTTGTCACGGACACTCTCAGGCCCCAGGGAGGTCAGTCGATGTTAGGAGGACGTTACTTCCATTGTTACAGGAGGAAACCAAGCCTCCAGCGGTCTTGGCTGTAGACACACAACGGGAGCATGGCAGAGCAGGGTGTGAAGGCAGATATCCAAGACCCAGCCCAAAACTCCATGCTCCTGGCACTGCTGGGAAGAGCAGGCCTGGGTCCTGCCGCCAAGTGGCGCTGTCTGCCCACCCACCCCGCCTCCCGGGCCCCGCCCCCACCCCACCTCCTGTACCCCTGCCCACCTACCCTCTGCCTCCCGGGCCCCGCCCCCACCCCACCTCCTGTGCCCCTGCCCACCTACCCTCTGCCTCCCGGGCCCCGCCCCCACCCCACCTCCTGTGCCCCTGCCCACTTACCCTCTGCCTCCCGGGCCCCTGCCAGGCTTCTACCCCGGAGGAAAGGATTGCTAGGGCGTCGGCCCAGAGCACAGTGCCTGCACACAGCACACCTCAGAAGCCCGGGTCCCTTCCTGGCGGCCCCCCCCAGGTGCTCTCTCTGCTTCTGGACAGTACTGCTTTCATGGCTTAGCCCCGAGACCACCTTCTCTGCTGCCCCTGGGCCTCCAAACTGCCCAGGGCTTCATCAGCCCCTGGTGTCCAGGCCCCAGCTTCCCTGCACTGTCACTCAGACCCACACATCACCCGCCCGCCCAGGGCCTGAGCTCCCGCAGGACACACCTCTGACAGCCCGCCGCTGCGGTCCAGAAGCAAGGGCCTGTCTGAGAGCTCCCGTCTGCCCACGCCGGTGCCTGTCTGTGGACTGCTTCAGACCAACCCTGGCCCATGGTGGGGGCTCAGAAAGTAAATGCTGAGTTAAATCAACACATCAGGGGCATGCTGGGGGGGGGGCAACGGGGGACCCCCAAGCATTGCAAGTGGGAACCAACGGTACAAGCTCAAGGTGAGCAGGGGTATGCGGATGGCCGGGACTCTCAGTCAGATGACCAGCGCTCCTCTGCTGTGGTCACCCAGCCATTCCTCTTCTGGGCATTTACCCTCAGACATCATCGCACGGTGCGCATGAAGAGAGGTGCACACAAGCCCCCCCCCTCGGGACCAGTCACACAGCGAAAGACCAGAAACAACGTGAGTGTCAGCTGGAAGGGGGCGGGTGCAGTCCGCACGATGGAAAACTGCAGCCATTTGAAAACTGAACGGGAAGTGTCTGTTCTCATTCGGAAGGTGTATGGAGTGCCGGACAGGGTGAGCAGTGTGCGGCCACTGGGGTGGGGAGACGGGGTGTTCGTGAGTGAGCCTGTGTGTGGGCTGAGAAGATAAAGGCCGTCCTGGCAGGATTCAGGAGGAACCGGCACATGCTCGCCTCTGGGAAGAGGGGTGAGCAGGAGACTGGCACTGTGCTTTCTGTGTTTTGAACAATGAAAGTGTATTACCTGTACTAAAAATACCCGAGACATGGAACAGGAGAGTTGCTGTGAGATTCCTTCTGGTACCTTCTACCTGGTAATTACAGAAAGACATGTATGTCCACCCCTATTGCCTGCCGGACCCCCCCCCCCTCCTGCAGGGCCTTCCTCCCTGGCCAACCCTTGCTCAACTCCAGGGCCCACCTCAGGTGGCACTTCCTCCAGAAAGCCCTCCATGATCTCCTTTGCTGGTCAGGTACCGTTCTGTGCCCCTGGACGCTGTGTTCTCCCTGCCACACTCTGCTCATGCCACCCTGTCGTGGCCCATCTGCCTCTCCAGGAGCCTGAAGGATGGGGCCGTGGATGGAGACCAGCGTCACCCAGCTCCCAGCCTCTCGCCTGCCCAGGCAGGTGCTCAGGAACATACCTGCTGAGCAGACGCGCAGCCACAGGCGGAATGCCTCTGCAAGGGTGGGACAGGAATCAGGCAGCAGGGAGAGACATGCACTCCGCACTTCTGCTGCTTGGCCACTGGCCAAGCCGCGCCTCCCGTCTGATTTGCCTAAAAGCCCAAGTGGGGCCATTGTGCGGTAGTGGGGGGTGGGGTGCATTTACCTCAATGGGATCAGGGTCCCTGCTTTGCAGAGCCTGGCTGGGCACCCCCAGGGAAAGCCACCATTGTTGCTTTCTGACAGCCAGTTTGATAAATTGTTTTCTGCGGCCGTGGCTGGGGCGGACTAGACCATCTGGCTGGTCCCTGGAGGCCTCAGGTCATCACAGTGGCATTCCTGGAGCCAGCTTCCGTATGCCAAGGTCCTCCCTGACCTTGCTTGGGTCACGTGAGCGGGTCCTGCAGCCCAGCCCGGGAGCACCTTCCCGGGCTGAACCCTGGCTGTGTCAGGCCCATCGACGGCCTCTTCCAGGGACTGGGTTCTGCAGCCGAGGCAAGGAAGGTGCTGGAGCCTGCCATGCACAGTCACAAAGTGCCACCACAGAATCAGAGCACAGAGCGACAACCCAGGTGGAGGTGACCCGAAGTGCCAGCCCCGGGCGGCCACTCGCAGCTCCGGTTAATGAGCGGTTCTGGTTCTGGAACATGATTGATTATGGTCATCGGCGTACGTGGCAGAGGCTTCCCTGGCTTCCTTTAATGAACGAATGTCCCCGGCCGGCTCTCCACCGAGGCCCGAGTGTGAGCAGAGACGGAGGGGGTGGGGTGGGGACTCTCAAGTGACAGGACGCCTGGCTTCTGCAGATGGCAGAGCGTCCTGAGGCCAGAACCGGCCCCGCGGGCGTGCGGCTGGCTCAGCAGTGTGGCCAGCTGGCTGTTTGCCTGACTCTCCCGGCTCATCTCCCCTCCCTCGTATCCCCGGTGTTCAAAATAAAAGGGGGGATAGGGCCGCGGGTCCTTGAGAACAGAGACGGGCACCTTCTTTACACCTGCTTCCCAGCACCTACCCGGGGATCCGGCACTCACCCTGCGGTCACCACTGAATGTTTCTGGAATAAATGGATGGGTGGGTCCACTGGCAAATCAATCCAAGGATACAGGGTGGTCGGGAAGACCACAGACATGGTCTTACAGCTCTGTGGGCTCCGTCAGATGGTAGCCGCTTGGTGTGCTGACCCTCACTTCATCACATGGCTTCTCTTATGACTCCATGGCCCCCGTTTTCCTCCAGATAAACCCATCTGTGTCTGTCCTTGCACGATGGTCAGGTACCTAAGACGTTAACAGTGGGGGAAGCAGGGGAAAGGGTAGGTGGGAACTTTCAGCACTTGCAGTTTCACCGTGAAACATTAAAATACATGAATTTAAAACCCACGTGTTTTGCCTGCTGCCTGGGAGCCCTTAGTTTCTCGTCCTGGTGTTTCCTTGACCTTATATGACAACCTCACACAGGAAGGAACAGAATTGGGCAGGTGACTGATGTTCCCCTGAAGCCATTCACCAGATGATGTCTCTGATTGGTGAGCCCGGGGACAAGGTCTGGGCGGGTGTGGCCCAAGCTTCCTTGACTCTCTTTTTGGGTGACCTGCCCTCCAGATGGAGGGCATTCTTCTTCCACCCCTGGGTGGGGACAAGGCAGTGACCCCTTGCAGCTAGCTTAGGAAGGGGCTGCTTTGCATACTCTTCCTCCCAGAGCTTGGTTTCATGCCTCAGAGCCTTTGCATATGCTGTTCCCTCTGATTGTAACACCCTTCCCTACCTCACCCTTGTGCTGAACACCTCGTTGGGTCTAGGGGCTTTGCTCAGCCAGGGTATTTCCTAAGAAACCTACCATCCCCTGAAGCCAGGTAGAACTGGCCTTCATCACACGTTTGATCGCCTGCCCAGTGGTTTGTCCCCACTCGTCTCTCCTGTGGCCTTGCGAGCTCCCTGCAGCTGGGACCAGCGCAGACGCGACTCTCACCCTCACACCACATGGCCCGGCAAATATTAGACATCAACACATGCTGAGAGACCGGACTGACTAGAAAGTTCTGGTTGGTTTTTATTGTTTTAAAATGTAAAATATAGAATTACTTAAATCAAGCATTTTATTTGGTAGACAAAAATCTTTTAAAATCTGGGTGGGGGTGGGGAGTGGTCTTAAGGGCAGGGACGTCACAAAAGAGTTCTCCATGGCCGACGATGTTAGGAGCTGTCAGACCAGTTCCAGGCCTCCCCACCCGGCCCCGCTGACATCCGGGCTGGAGAATTCTTCCTTCCAGGGGCTGCCTGTGCAAGCAGGACACCGAGCCAGGTCCTGGCCTTCCACCCATTAGACACCGGTCATAGCTTCCCAGCTGCAACAATGAAAATGTCTCCAGACGTTGCCACGTGTGGCTCTGGGCAGGAGGGGACAAAGTCAGGCCCAGATTGGGAACCACCGGACCTGTCACTCAGGGGGTTTTCGGTTCAGCCAGCGTTCCCTTTGCTACCCTGACATTCGTCAAAGCCGACGTCGTCAGGACTTGTCTGGCTACCTTCCTTTCAAGCTCTGACGACCAACACAACCCCCCAAGCCGAAGGCAAAACCGCTCGCCACCGAACAAGGGCTCTGATCGCTGCCAATTTCTTAAAGCGCTCTCTGAAGGTTCTGCTTCAAATATTTATGGACTCTGTGGAGCGGCCCCCCGAGAGCGAGGGGCCCTGTTAAATTTATAACTCCAGCGGTGATTTATTGACCCAGGAATTGCCGCAAATGCTTTGTCTAAGCTCTCTGTGGAAAGCCAGGATCCTCGCGGGGCTCGTCAGCCCCGAGGGTGGTGGGAGGCCGTCGGCACGGAGGGCGGGACAGCACATGCCGCCTTTCTCTTGCAGACACGGTGCAGGGGCTCCTGACACCACAGTGGCCACAGCCGGGCGCCGTCCAGGATCAGGTGTTGGCCCTGAAGGCAGGGGAAGCTGGAGGCAAGAACACAATGAAAGGGTCGCTGCTTCTACGTGGCCATGAAAGCCCCTCGGGCCCCACACTTGATCCGAGGGACAGATGGCAATAGTAACTAGGACTGACTGAGCACGTTCTGTGCCCGACACCAAACACTCCTCCATCCATCCAGTTCTGCGAGGCCCCACGTGCTATGGCCGAGCGTGGGGGGGGGGGAGGGGAGTGTTTTCAGCCCACGTCACCCAGCAAGGGCCTGACAAAACAATCGCTGCTGGGTGTCCCTAGAAGGTGGCTGTCCTCTGCAAGTTTTCTTGTTCCCAGTGACAAGGGGCAGTGACCGTCCCCTTCAGAGAAAATCAGTGCGTGCTGGCTGCCAACCTCACACCCAGCACCGCCCCGGTTCTCACAACCGTGCCGGGTCACGGGCTTTCAGCCGGTCCTCCCAACGGGCCAGTACCAGGCCCACGTTACAGATGAGGAAACAGTCACCTGTCTCAAAAACTATAAATGGCTCACCTCCACGTGTGTAGCTCGTAGCTCGGGAGAGGCCGGCTCAGCATGCCAGCCCGAGCCCGTCTGATTTTAAAACCGTGGTCTTTCTAGCTCTCCACCGTGTTCTATGCACGTTAGCCTTCGCCACCAGCCTGTCCCGTTTGTCAAGCGACGTCCCTGCGAGTGACAGGGAGGCCCCCTGCGCTCAGTCATGAGTCCTACTCACGCCTTTGCTCAGCCCTGTGAGAACGGGGGACTACCGGTGACCCAAGCAGAATGGGACAAACGTCCCCCAGGGGTCGCGGGCTCGGGGCCCCGCCCTCATCAGTGGAAGCCGGCTGAGAAAGGTGGAGCGGGAAGGAGGGGCTTGGTGACCAAGGAAGCCCTCAGTGCGTCTCACCTGGACAGTCCCTGCCCACGAGGTGTCCCCAAGCCAGCGGGACAGACAGGCCAACAACGGTATGCTTCAGGCATGGAGCCGGAAGGGGGTCCACTCAGGCGCCAGCGGAGCTCCCGGGAGGGAACCACTGACTGCACATTGAGGAGTGGAAGGCCTCCTGGAGGAGGTGGTATCTGAGCTGGATTTGGGGGGCAAGGGGCAGGATTCTGTTCTGTGTCAAAAATCAAAGGTCATTCCACACAGAATAATGTGCACACCGAATATCAACACCAACTTAAGAGGTCTGAACTCTGTCTTACAATAATAATATTAGTTTAAAACAAATGGAACCACTGACTTTATAGGAAGAGAGTAATGATACAATATCACTGATTTCATATGGGTCAACCCATGATGATGGACACGTATTGAGCTCTTATAACATGCTAGGCATCTTCTAAGCAATTTATGCATATGTGGTCATTCACTCTTTAACCCAAAGTGATATTATCATCCCATTATACAGGTGAAGAAACCAAGACCCAGAGAGGTTAAGTGACTTGCCCAAGGCCACATAGCTAATAAGGAGGCAGAGCCAGGTTTTAAACCCAGGGTGCCTGGTTCCGGGCCTGCAACTATTCACCACCAGTCTGCCGCTGAACCCGGGAAGGAGGGGTCTCAGGGGGAGAGGGACATGACAGGCTCACGTTACACAGGGACAAACATTCATTCAATCACCAAAGGCTGACTAGCCCTTTCAGGACATGTTTGTATATTTTTAGACTCCCTTTACCTTCCTTATTTTTCTCTAAACTCAACCATAAAATATACTTGTGACATGTGGCAAATTTCATTACTGTTCTCCAAAAATGACCTTGTTTTGCTTCTAGGTCGCTCCCCCCTCCCCCCAGGGTCATCATTTAACAAACTGGTTTTCACCGTGAGAAGCTCTTGCCCAGAGCCAGCCTGCACGTCCAGCTTGCAGCCTGGCTTTCCCGGAGCAGGAAGCTCTGGCCCTCCACGTCCAGCACAACTGAACGGAGCCACGACCGTGGGCGAGAACTGAGAGCCGACGATGAGGATGGGCGCCCGCATGGCCTTCTAGAGGAAGAGCCCACGGCGCCCCTCCCTAAATTACTCATCTGACAAGGCCTTTTCGAAGCTTCCTATGGGCCAGGGACGATGTCAAGCATGGGCGCAAAAACGTCCGAATGGACATTTTGTCATCTAACTACGAAGAAACTAACGTATCCATGGACTTGAAGTCCAGGAATGGGAGGATTTCCACCCAGTCACAGCCTGTATCTGCGGGAGGAACTCTGAAGAGCGGTGAACGATGGAGAGGCTCGGAGCCACGAGTGTTTAAGAGGCTCTTAGGGTTCATTCACCTGTGTCGTTCATTTACCCTCTGACCATCGCCTCAGAAGGTTTGCTTTGGGTTTCTGGCCGAGATCACCTGGAGCAGACATGTGAGAGTTCCTCCTCACACTGAACTCCAGATTGGAGCATCCAGAGAGGCAGGAGGGACCTGTCCTCTCTCCCCCGCCCCTCACTGACCCCATGACAGCCCAGCACAATCTGACCACATAATGACCAGAGTGCCAGCTCTAGAGCCAGGCTGCCTAGGTGGGAAGCCCGCCGTGCCACGTGCCAGCCGTGTGACCTGGTGGGAAGCCCACTGTGCCACGTGCCAGCCGTGCGACCTGGTAGGAAGCCCCACCGTGCCACGTGCCAGCTGTGCGACCTGGTGGGAAGCCCACCGTGCCACGTGCCAGCCGTGCGACCTGGTGGGAAGCCCGCCGTGCCACGTGCCAGCCGTGCGACCTGGTGGGAAGCCCGCCGTGCCATGTGCCAGCCGTTCGACCTGGTGGGAAGCCCCATCATGCCACATGCCAGCCGTGCGACCTGGTGGGAAGCCCCATCATGCCACGTGCCAGCCGTGCAACCTGGTGGGAAGCCTGCCGTGCCACGTGCCAGCCGTGCGACCTGGTGGGAAGCCCCATCATGCCACGTGCCAGCCGTGTGACCTGGTGGGAAGCCCGCCGTGCCACGTGCCAGCCGTGCGACCTGGTGGGAAGCCTGCCGTGCCACGTGCCAGCCGTGCGACCTGGTGGGAAGCCCCATCGTGCCACGTGCCAGCCGTGTGACCTGGTGGAAAGCCCGCCGTGCCACGTGCCAGCCGTGTGACCTGGTGGGAAGCCCCATTGTGCCACGTGCCAGCTGTGCGACCTGGTGGGAAGCCCGCCGTGCCACGTGCCAGCCGTGCGACCTGGTTGGAAGCCTGCCGTGCCACGTGCCAGCCGTGCGACCTGGTGGGAAGCCCCGCCGTGCCACGTGCCAGCAGTGCGACCTGGTGGGAAGCCCGCCGTGCCACGTGCCAGCCGTGCGACCTGGTGGGAAGCCCCATCGTGCCACGTGCCAGCCGTGTGACCTGGTGGGAAGCCCGCCGTGCCACGTGCCAGCTGTGCGACCTGGTGGGAAGCCCCATCGTGCCACGTGCCAGCTGTGTGACCTGGTGGGAAGCCCGCCGTGCCATGTGCCAGCCGTGTGACCTGGTGGCCTCTGGCCTCCTCTGTGCCTTGCCTTTGCTCCGAGTAGAGGTGAGCTAACAATGTGTTGTGGGCCCACATGGTGCAGGAGGAGCTGCTGCCTTGCACACACGAGCACGGCAGGTAGCGGCATCCAGGAAGTGGGAGTGGGGGCTCCCTTCTCATTCTGTCCTTCCCCGCATCATCCCTGCGGCCTCTGAGACCCCCTGCACCCCCATGCTGTCTGCAGCAGCCCCATTTAATGGCTTGCAGGGTCCCCGGTCCTTCACGGGCACCTGCCCCTCTGTCCTGGCAGGTGCCATCCCTTTGCCTAGAATGCCTCCTACCTGCCTAAGGTGACACAGGTCAAAGATTAAGTGACAGAGGCAATTTTCCGAGAAAAAAGAGCAAAGCTGGATAGAAGGTCCTATTATGAGGTAATAATAAGCTTGTCGGCAGGTAATTTAAAATGAAAGGCACCAGTCAGGAAAAAAGACATTTCAGGAGGTCGGTGACAATAGCTGTCATTCATTAAACACCCCCCTTGTGCCAGGTGGCACCTCTCTGATGTGCCAGACACACACCCGGCTCTGCTTGCTGCCTCCACCCTCCTGTCTGCGGCAGGCAGCAGTGTCCCCTGTCCCCGTTCTCTGAGGGAGGAAAGTCGGGCGCACACACATTAAGCAGTCTGCTCGACATCACCCTGAACGACAGCTGGGATTTGAACTTGGGCCTGTTCAACTCCAAATCTCATCATTAGCAAAGCAAGTTCTCTCTGAATACAGAGTTGCTATTTGGGCTCTGACTGACCAGAACATTTTGGACCAAACCTCCAGTAAGCACAATAAGGAAAGCCAGATAATCTATAACAATGCATCTATTTAAACCATCTGAGAGCTACAGAGATGGTGAGGACAGGAGAGAAGCGGAGAGTAGCTGGCATAGCACTGGAGGCCATGTGTCCCCTGCAGGTGAGAGTGGAGTTTGCACCGGAGAGGCAGAAAGTGACACAGAGCTGTGGGGGTGGGGGAAGGGGAGGTCAAGGGGGAAGGCTGCTGATAAACACTCCGGGCTTCAGTCGGGACCCTGAAAGGCTACACCCTAGGAGAAGCGTGAACAAGCAAGAAAGCAGACCCCGTCAGTACAGAAACAGCGGACGTCAGGAGCGGTCGGCTGCTCGTGGCCTGACAGCCTGTCAGAAGCTACCGGAAGTCCTCTCTGGAAGAAGACACTATCAAGCTGAACCTCAAATTACGTTCCTGCACAAGTTTTCACACACAATGTCCAGCATTCACTGAAAAATAACCAGACACAAGACGTAGCATTTGACCAAAAACACAGATTAAAACACAAATACTAGGAAGAGACGAGGAGAGAAAGACCAGGTGTTGTGGTGTTGGTCACTGATCTGATCTGCTTCCTGCCCTGGTGGACGACCTCACGGGCGTAGCACTCTGAGTTCACCGAGCTGTCCACCAGCCAGTGTCTGTGTGTTTTACACCCGCCGCTACAAAGTTTACTTAAGAAATTAGGTGACCCATGTTCTCTCACCTCCGGAGAGTCCAGGCGAGCTGTCCGTGCCGGCCACTCAGCCTCAGGAAGAGGCCAGGACTCGGAACGCAGAGACCTCGGGAAGACGCCGTCCAGTTCAGGAAGTAGGAGGTATTTCTGAGCTAGGAGAGAATATTCACAGTCAAGCCTCAATCCAAAAGTCGATAAAATCAACACGTCTCTGAGCCTTGTCATAACTTTCTTCTATTCTCTTCCATTCCCAGATCCCACACCCCATGACAGAGACCCTCGCAGAGGCCTGGAACTCTCTGAGCGGCTCCTCTGCACACCCCTGATGTTTCTGTTGTGCTTTGGGGTATCCTAGGAAGCCGCCTGCCTGCCTCACCTTCTCCTGCCTGGCTGGGGATTCCCTCAACACAGGGACCAGCGCTACCCCTGCAAGCCACCACATCTCTGTAAACCCTACAACACCTGCCTGGACTTGGGCACCGGGCAGCCTTTCAGAAACACGGCAAGAGTAAGTCATTCAATCCATCTTGTACACTTCCTTCTTCTAAAGGGGAGGGCGCCGAGCCCAGAGAAGGGAGGAGAATTGCACCCATCAGAGGCCAAAGCAGGACGAGCTAGAGTGCATGCCCCTCCGCTTGTGAAAACACATCAGCTAAAGACTGAGAACAAAGGTTTCTTATTGTGTCGGGCTCTAGACACTCCCCGGAAAGGTCATAGTGTCCTCCTTTTCAAGATCAGAGTCTGGGGCTCAGAGATTTTAAGTAACTAACCCTAGATCACACAGCTGGTAAGAACAGAGCCTAGCAGCAAGAATTGCTAGGTGAGCAGATCTCAAGAGCAGCTCAGTCACCTAAAGGGAACAGCATCCATACTCACTCTACATCTTTACTGAGCACCTGATAGGAGCCTAACCCTAAACAAATCCTTAGAAGCCACACCCACCCACACACGGATAGTGCACTGCACTTTGACAGGGATGTTCTGATTGGTCAGGTAGCATCTTAATTTCCTTTTTAATAATTAAAAAATAGCAGAAAAAAAATATCACCCATGTCACCATCTTTCTAAGTAACCATGGTTAGTATTTTATTTTATTTTTTTGTGTTTTTCCGAAGCTGGAAACGGGAGAGACAGTCAGACAGACTCCTGCATGCGCCCGACCGGGATCCACCCTGCACGCCCACCAGGGGGCAATGCTCTGCCCCTCCGGGGCGTCGCTCTGTTGCAACCAGAGCTACTCTAGCGCCTGGGGCAGAGGCCAAGGAGCCATCCCCAGTGCCCGGGCCATCTTTGCTCCAATGGAGCCTCGCTGCGGGAGGGGAAGAGAGAGACAGAGAGGAAGGAGAGGGGGAAGGGTGGAGAAGCAGATGGGCACTTCTCCTGTGTGCCCTGGCCGGGAATCAAACCCAGGACTCCTTGCACGCCAGGCCGATGCTCTACCACTGAGCCAACCGGCCAGGGCCTGATGGTTAGTATTTTAGTTGCTCTCCTAACCTAAACTGTCAATCACACAGAGACATGCCTGGTGCCCGTCTATACCGTTGAAGTCATTGGAGTAATTTCATTTCCTGTCTTTTAAAAAAAAAAATTATTATTAAGTGAGAGGTAGGGAGGCAGACAGACAGACTCCTGCATGTACCCTGACCAGGATCCACCCAGCAAGCCCTCTACGAGTGATGCTCTGCCCATCTGGAGCCACGGCTCCATTGCTCAGGCAACTGAGCTATTTTAGCACCTGAGGTGAGGCTATGGAACCATCCTCAGTGCCCGGGGCCAACTTCCTCCAACCCAGCCATGGCTGTGAGAGGAAAGAGAGAGACAGAGAGAGAAAAAAAAGAGGGGGAGGGGTGGAGAATCAAATAGTCGCTTCTCCTGTGTGCCCTGGCCGGGAATCGAACCCTGGACATCCACATGCTGGGCTGACTATCTCTGAGCCAACCAGCCAGGGCAATTTCCTGTCTTTTTTTACATTTAATAGACTATCATCGTTTCCTGGCTGTCACGTGCTTATCAGCATCATTTCAGTAACTACTATTGCATTGAGCATGTGCGTTAATGAACAATTCTGGCATTTCTCTCCTCTGGTGTTTCACTATTATAAATGCCCTGGCATGAACACCTGTGCCCCACAGAGAATGGTTTACTCAGCATGAGTTTCAAAGAGTGTGTCAAAAACAAAGCAAAAACACATGGAGCCACTCTGAAAGGGAATGGGAGCCTCCACCCCAGGGGGCGCTGTCTTGCATGTCTTACGCCTCAAATCTTTGGAATGTTCCCCGAAGTGGGGAAGAGTGGAGGAGGGTAACAGGGGGATAAATGGTGATGGAAGAAAAAGACAGGGCAAAAATAACCTTGGCCTTGGCCTAGGGCAACACTGTATCGCAAAGACTTCTTTGCAAAGGGAACAGGAAAGCAGTTGGTTGCTACTACTCGTCTGATGACTCCCGGACCGGAAATGTAGGACACTTTAGCATCAGCGTCACTGTGTTCCATTCTCTGCATCGACAGCAGTGCCTTCCTTCTGGGGATGTCACTGTTCCCCTTCCCATTCTCATCAGGACCCCTGGCCTCTGTCCCCTAATGGGAACACTATTCTGGCTCCTGCCTGCGTCAGTGCATCCCAAAGAGCTGCTCGTACTCGTCTCCAATAAGGGTTTGCTGCCTCTCCCTCTGAAAGACCTTGTTATTCTTAGGGCAGCGACGGGCGGAGGTGTTTGGCCGGTTCTGCAGTGTCGGCATTTTTCTCCTCTGTTGTCCTTCGGCTGTGAGATGACTGGGAGGGCTCAGTGGGCAGGGAAGGGAGTGGGGGAGGGCGGGCTGGGGGCCGCATCTTTGTCTGCGCTTGTCGCTCGGTGGTGGGCGTTTCCCTGCCCCGGCCCACCTGTCCGATCGTCCCGCTGGCTGGGACTGACCTGAACGAGCCCACCGACTGCCCCCCCCCCCACTGAAAATCGCACTGACCTCCTCCAGCCGCCGTCTCCTCGGGTTCGGCGTCCTGACAGCGGCCTGTCTGGAAGGAAAGACAGCTCAGCGGTGATTCTGCGTGGCACGGGAGAAGAAGCCTCACAGAGGGACTGCCACCGTGCAGGCCGGGCCACTCGGGCCTCCCCGCAGCAGGGGCACTCGCTGGTCAGGGACACCTCCCCGTGCCTGTGAAAATACAGGCGGGACCCCCTCCCGCCCCTGCCCACCAGCCTCAGGCCAGGATTGGCTCTGCGGGAACACAGGGGCAAAGAGACGATTCTCTGCCCAGTACTCAAGTCCAGATGGTGAGAAATGTGATTTAGAAACTGCTGCTAGACGTTGAAGGGAAGACAAGGGCCGCTGAACGGCGACGTCTCCGGGAGAAAGACCCTCTCCACGGACGTCCCCCGACACCTGGTGAGAGCTGATTACTGAGCTGCACCGGGGCCCCTGACAGCCACCCAGGAACCCAGGTGGGGGTAGGGCCGAGTCCCCTGCACCGCCAGGTAGACCAGCTGTCCTCCTGGGTCAGCAATGGTGACAGCTGGTCGGCCCGGAGGCCCTGGCTGGTTGAACAAGACCAGCTGCTGGCCCTTCGAGGCAGATTGGAGCTGATTCCAGACCAGAAACCCAGTTCTTACTTCCTCCTGGGCTTTTCGGGGGGGGGGGCAGGGGGCATACTGTCACTGAGATGTCTCCCCCACCCCCCGTTCCTCCACTGTGTCCTCCAAGTATTCACACATCAGTTACCCCCTGCCTGGGAGGCTCCCTGCTCTCTCTGTCTCTACTGAACTCCTATGTATACAGCAGGGCCTAATTCAAATGTCCTCTCCTGGGTGATGTCATCCTTCCTCAGTCCCACCTGACAGAGTGCAGCCTCTCGCACAGCCCCTACAGGCTGCACTGTGGCTGCTGGGCTCTGTGACAGTCCCTCTAAAATGATCTCACCGATCCAGGGACCAACACACAAGGGCGTGGATTATAGCTCACTGTCTTCTGATACTAATTCGTCCACAGCATCAATGTCCAGGAGCCTCTGTACCCAGCACAGTGCCCGCTCTGAGTATGCCCTGAGAGCACTTGTCTTATGTCCCCCAAACAGTGTGTCCTCAAGCACCAGGACCACTCACAGCCTCAGGGCCTTTGCACATGCTGGCCCTCCAGCCTTGAGGGCTGGCTTTCACTCCATCCTTCCAGCTACTAAAACCCTTTTTATTTTGTATCTTTCAAGGCCAACTTTGGGTGCTCCCCTCCCCCCACAGGAAGCATTCTCCCAAATCAGTCTCCCGCTCTCTCTGCTCACTGTCAGTGCCTCCAATGAATGCTTTTCCTTGGGCTCAGAGTCGGTCTCACCGGACGCAGGCTCCTTCAACCTGAGGATGAGGTTCTGCTGACTGCTGCCCCCACAGCGTAGCCTCGTTCGTGTTAAATTGCTGCTCCAGGGGTCCTGCATGCAGTAGGACAAAGGTCCTGCTCCGCTTCCCACTCCTCATTTATCCTCGTGGCCGGGGTGGCGGTCTCAGAGTGGACGCGGCTCGGCCAGGTCAGGTGAACCCCGAGCCTCGCGCCCTCCATCGGCAGCGTGGAGACGCTAACACGTGCCTCACGGGTGTCGTCAGAAGGAAAGGAGGACAAACCCCTACTAAAGGCTCCACACAGAGGAGCCAGCCAACAAAGGCTCATCCTAAAGCTCCACTCCCCACCCCCCACACACACTTTCGGGAAATATTCTGAACTTACTAAAAGGCAGAAGCTGAAGAGAAAATAATTGCCTGGATCCTCGGAGGTGCAGGCCTGGGGTTGTTGGTTTAATGAATGAGGGGAGTTCAGGGCCCTTAGGTCTAACGACTATGTTTTTTATGCTTTAAAAAAAAATTTTCCCCCATTAATTTGAGAAAGAGAAAGGGATGAGGGGCAAGGGAGAGAGAGAGAGAAGCATCAACTCGCTGTTCTGCTCCGTTGTTCCATTTAGGTGTGCGGCTTACTGATTGCTTCTTGTACGGGTCCTGACCAGGGGTCGAACCCACGACCTTTAGTGCTGGGATTATGCTCTAT
Source organism: Saccopteryx bilineata (assembly GCF_036850765.1). Classification (NCBI taxonomy): domain Eukaryota; kingdom Metazoa; phylum Chordata; class Mammalia; order Chiroptera; family Emballonuridae; genus Saccopteryx; species Saccopteryx bilineata. The sequence continues at coordinate 261,891,055 of NC_089494.1, forward strand.
CCACTGAGCCACCCGGCCAGGGCTCGCTGCTCCTTTTTAAGATGAACCTCCATTTCTTTTATTTTTTCTCTCTTGCATTAAACTTTGTTTTAATGGGTCTCAAAATTCTGTGACAGATTGTTGGTCAAGTTGTTTCCATTCAAAAGTGATTTTTAAAACCAGTAACTTAAAAACTGCCTCACACACACATTCTCTCTCTCTCTCTCACACACACACACACACACACACATACACACACAACCACCAAATGGTGCACAGAACATTCTCCTTTCCTTCTGACATCTTTCCGAAGCCTTGTCCTCATGACTGTGTCCTTTACTGTTAAACAGCCATTTGAGGCCAACGGTTCTGAGATGGTTCTCCCACTGCTGAGGAAGACGGGGGTGGCAGGCACTGGGGGTCATTCTCATCTAGCCCTCTGAGCTTTCTGGGCAGACATGACGACTTGGCCGGCTCCAGCTGCCCTCTCGTCCACTGGTGTGATGACACCCCCAGCAAGTGTCTGTCTCACGCCACAAGACCAGCAAAACGGCCCAGAGGAGGGTAGTCGGACGAGCCCCCCCCCCCCCCCACACACACACACACACGGGCTCCTCGGGCACCGTCTCCACAATGGCAGCATCACCGTATTTCAAATGCTTTGGGCCACGTTCCAGCTTTTTCCCGGAATGACGATCCATCTCCTCCATCCGCTCAGCGGAACTGCAGGCGCCGTGAGCCACGTGAAAACCCAGCCCGGGTGCCCGGCCGGCGCTGACTTGGCCTGGATGGTGTGGAACAATCACCTGAGCTGTGAGGCCGGCTGCTCCCGACGGTGGGTCATTTTTGCTGTCACCAGCCACTCTGCCACGATGACCATCTCCCACAGACACGTTCTTGACACCGGAGCACACGCTGTCCCCAGGAAGAGCGTCACTCAGAGCTTCAGGGTGCGTTTCAACAGACGTCACTTCAGTTGTGACATCGCCTGGAGAAAAACTGACCACCATGCCGGGTGTGAGAACAGCAGTGTCCCCTCAGCACCCGGGATAGTACCAATGTCACCAGTTTTGTAGACATCCTGGAGGGGCAGACGCAGGGGCTTGTCAGTTGACAAGTTGGTGGCAGGATGTGATCCAGAGCTTCAAGCAGCCAGGTCCCATGGGCACTGCCCTCTTTACAGGTGACTTTCCGTCCCTTGAACCCAAGTATATTAATTAGCACTTGGCTCCTGCGTGCTGTCACCATTCTAACCAGAAACGGGCACCAATGCTACCGTGTCAGGGTCTGTGGCCAGTTTTCTTAATGCAGGTGCTGACTTCTTGAACTATTTCCTCATAGCTCTTCCGACCACAGGGTGGCTCCGTGGAGATCGTTTTGCTAACACCAAACATCAGGTGTCTCACACCCAGCGTGTAAGCCAGGAGGGCACACTCGCAGGTCTGACCGATCTTGGAGATGCCGGCTTCAAAGTCACCAACACCAGCAGCCACACTGGGGCCTCCCATGGACTCCGGCGGCCAGAGACACCACGGGAAGGAAGGACCCAGGTCCACAGACGCCAGCAGAGGCAGGTGGCAGCCCAGAAGGTCAGGCAGCCCCCACCCCATCCATGCATCTCTCCTGGTCCCTCAGTGCCACCCACTGAATGTCTGTGTCCCCCCAAATTACTGTGTTGAGTTCCTAACACACACACCCCCACCCCCACCCCCCAGGTGATGGCATTCAAGGCAGGGCCTTTGGGGGGTAATTAGGTCACGAAGAATGAGCCCTCATGATAGGACCGGCGTCCTCATAAGAAGTGATGCGAGTGAGCTTGCTTCTAGAGGACACCATCATACGAGGACAGAGCGAGGAGATGCGTCTGCACACCAGGACGGGGCCCTCTCAGAACCTGCCCGGCCCGCGCCCTGGTCTCTGACTTCCAGTCTCGGGACTGTGAGAGAGCAATGTCTGCGGCCAGCCTCCAGCCCCTGGTCCTCTGCTAGAGCAGCTCAGCAAACCGAGACACACAGACACAACCCTGAGGAACGGGCACGGCCGCTCAGCCCGCTGAGGCTCAGATCCTGTCCCCCACCTCCCAGGGCAGGGACAGGAAATTCACGGGAGGGGGCTCCTGACCCTGAGGCACGTGCTGTGAACATGACACCCTTCTGATAGTCGGGGGAGCTCAGACAGACCCGGCTCCAAACCTCAGCCCGCCACCCCGTGTGTGACCCCGACCAGATCCTCGACCACTCTGAACCTCAGTCTCCTCTTCGATCAAGTGGGCTCTTGGGAGAAGGAAGTGAGTTCATCCATGGAAAGTGCCAGCACAGGGCAGGGTTCCGTGAGACGAGGCCACTGGCACCGCCTCCAGAATAACCCTGGTCCCTTCCCCAGCCCCCAACTGTCCTGGCTCGGTGGGTTCTGTGAATCCCTCCCAGGGGCCAGGGCCAGAGAACAGAGCCACTCGAGACATGATGGTAGCCAGGACGGCCCTTCTAGGGGTGTTTGTGGAAGGCCTCACCTGGCAGGTATGCCAGCCTCACCACCCAGTCTGGTGCTCCCAGGACCCACCACCCCTCCTGGGTCTGCACCTCCCACACCAAGCCCGGGGTGCTTTCCGAGTCAGCCGGGCAGCTCCGGGGCTGCCACCCAGAGCCCAGAGCCTCCCTGGGGAACTCCATCTGTGTGCTCTGAAATGACAGTCAGCGCCCTGAGAGCCTGCCTCCTGCCCAGCTGTCAGTGGGGGGCGCTGCCACCGCCGCATGAGGGTCTGGGTGTCCCCTGGGCTCTGTTCGGCTGCCTGGGTTTCCGTCTTTGCTGCCCAAGTCACCCAGCTGTTGAGACAGGAGCTGTGATGTGCTCAGCCGGCTGGGAGACCCATAGCTCAGTCCCCCCCCCACGCCTGCTGGAGCCCTCCCCAAGCACACTGGTCCTGCTCCAGGACCCTCAGTGGCTCCCTATAACTAAAGGAAAAAGTGGACCCTCCATCCACTCCAGCCAGCGCAGAGCCCCCCTAACTTCTTGAGCATATCACAAGATTTTTTTGGTTTTGTTCTTGTTTTGTTTTTTTCCCCTGCCTTCTAGCTGCACACTGAGGACTGGCCATCTGGCGACAAGAGGGAAGAACTCCTCGGGGGTCTGGTACGTCTGTGCCAGGCCCCTGCTGCCACCCGTGTCCCCAACAGCGCGTCCCGGCACCCTCTGCCCGCCTTCCCACAGGGCCGTGAGTACAGGGGCTGTGAACAGCATCACACTCCTGGATTTAGATCCAGGCTCTGCTTAGGTGAGCGACTTAGAACAACAGAGCCTGAGCTAGAACGCCACTTACAGATGCACCTGCATTGTGGGGGAGACTGGTAGCCTCTGTCAACACTCGGGGACTGTGCCAGGCCTTTCAGCAGCATGCTGACCAATGTCCTCAGAACTCTCCTGGCTCGGAAGAGGCTGGGACCCCTCGGGCAAAGAGCCTACCAGCACGGGGCTGGGGGCAGGGGGCTCTGAGGCTGCGGATTCACATGCTGCTGTGAACCTAGTCACCGTGGGGTCTCCATTGGCTGGGCTGTGCAGCGCCTTGGCCCAGGGTCAGCTGAGACCCTCTGAAGGCTGGGGGGGGGGGAGGACAGGAAGGACAGGATGGAGAAGATGGGCCTCGCAGAGCCCAGCTAAGGTCCAGGGGCTCATGGGACAGAACCCGCTGGTTCTGTGATGCTAGTTCGACACTGAACTCAAGTCACTGTCTGTATGTGTCTCCTGCATCACGCTGTGAGCACGCTCAGAGCAGGAAGGTCAGAACAACTGGCTCCCCGTCCCACGCCCGCCCCACGCGGGGAAGGGGCTCTGGGCGCGCTCCCGGCAGGGTCAGTAGGTGGAGGGGGAGAGGGAAGAGCAGCACAGGTCTGGCAGGTGGACGGGCGGCTCCTGTTCCCACAGCCCCAGAGGAAGGGGGACAGGGGAACGGGGCTGCCTGTGAGAACGTACCTCTGGGACCCCAGCCAGGAAGGTGGCCGCGTACTCGGCCAGCGCCACGTCGTTCACCATGCCGCACACCATCTCGGAGAGCAGGTGGTCGGCCACCCCGTGTCTGCACAGCTCCTGCAGCAGGTGTGTGAGCAGGTGGTTCCTGTCGCGGCACTTCTGGACCAGGGAAGCCAGCTTGGCCTGCGGGAGCGAGACACGGCCAGGTGGGTCCACGGGTGCAGGGCGCCCGGGGGGGCTGGGGCGTCGGCTCCCTGCTCAGCACCCCCCAGCACTGTCTCGGCCTCGGCCTCAGCCTGGCCCTCCCTCCCCCCCCCCCCCCCCGCAATCCCTCCCTCCGCCTGGAAGCTGCAGACAGCATGGAAAACAAGCCACGCCTCCCTGGGCCCCCAGTGCTTTCTGGTTGCCCTTCGGGTGGGTCAAGGGCATGGGTTTTGGCTCCACTCCTGACCCGCTACGTGACCAGGCTCTCCTCCACGCCTTGCCTTGCTCATCTGTACAATGGGCATTGTTAAGGGCACCAAGACAAAAGGGGACGGTGCAGGCAGAGCACACACACACAGGGCCAGCCACGCAGGCCCTCAGAAGACACCAGCCATTACTGTCACCAGGCATAAATGACTCTCAGACCGGCCCCTGCGCCCCTCCAGCCCCGTCACAGTGACCCTCCTCCTCGATGTTGTTGCAACCACACTGGCCCATCCCCCCAGCCGACCTCCGGAACTTCCCCACCTCTCCCTCGTGGCTCCTACATGTCCCAAGCCCAGAAAAGCCTGCGCAGATCGGTTCGGAGGCCAGCCAAGGTGTCGCCTCACCGGGCAGTCCTCCACGATGCTCAGGGCTCGGGGCCCCTCTGTGCTCCGGCTTCCGGCTTCCTTCTATCCCTGCAGTTAATTTTGTATTTGTGGGTCTGTCTCCCACACAGCCTGGGCATCCCTCAAGGTCAAGGCTGAGTTCCCGGCAATGTCACTGTGTCACTGCCGGGCACTGTGTGGCCCTCGGGATGGTTTGTTGCATAAATGACATGAGTGAGTGATCCTCCTACATGACATGTCTACAGAGGGTGACAGACTTGTCATCTCATGGGTGGCCCTGCCAGTATACTCCTCTCCAGTGGAAGAGGAGGTGATGGTCATGCCCGTCCCAGAGGCTCGGGGCCACTTGTATGCCAGTTTCCAGGCAGTGGTACCTGGGCACTCCATGAGGACAGGCAGGAGGGACAGGAACATGATCCGTCCGCCGTGGGGGCAGGGCCCCAGCACAGCCGGGCGGGGCTCCACGTGCCCCCTGGGTCACCCTGCCCAGAACATCAGGGCTCCATCATCCAGCCATATCAGTTGAGCACCCACTATGTGCAACTCCTCCTGAGAAAGAGGGCATCGCTGATGGTGACAATGGCTCTCATGGGTTTTTCACAAATCCTACCTCACAGAGAGTCAGTGTGGCTGACGGGAAGGTCCAGCCCTGGACATCAGACAGAGCCGGGTTCAAATCTTGGCTCCACCTGAGTTGCTCTGTGTGACTATGGACAAGTCACTGCATCTTTCTGAGCCTCAGTTTTCCCATCTGCACAGTGGGGCTCATGTCCCCTTCCTGACGTGTCGCTGTGGGACTTAAAACTCAGTACATGGAGAGCCCCTGGCACATGGCGGGCATCCCACAGACGGACAGACGGCAGTTGCACCAGTCCTCCCCGAATCCCCGTGCCAGCTCGGTAATCACAATTCCCATTTGTCAAGGAAACTAAGGCTGTGAGAGGTGAAACATTGCCCCTAAGGAGAAGCTGGGTGGGGAACCAGGTCCCTGTGGCTCCTCCGTCCCATCCCGTCTGGCCTCCTCGGGGTCTGGCCTCGCCTCGTGGAGGACGTGGAGCCGACGCCACGGTCTTTACTTTTATCTCACTTTGTGTGTGAAGCTCGTGGTAGCACGCAAGGGATTACGCTCCTTGTTTCAGGACATGGTCCACAGCAGGAGCCTCACGTCTCCGAGAGCTTCACAGAGCTCCCCTCGCCCTCCCGTGGACAACCCCGGGGCGGGGGCACGTCAGCACGGCTGAGTGCAGCCCAGCGGAAGGACCATCTGGCGGGAATGACGGTCACTTCACCCCACAGAGCAAACCGAGGCTCAGCAGACCTGGGTCCTGGGGGGACATGCACAGAGGGGCCTGCCGCTCACGTTTCCGATTCAACGGCTCAGGACACCGAGGCCCCCGCAGGGAGGGGACTCAGTAGGTCAGTGGAGTCCAGTGCCTTAATTAGGTCCTCCCAGCTCCCAGCCCAGGCCAGTGACCCTCTCTGTCCACGTCGCCCAGGGAACAGAAAGGACAAGCCCTCCAAGTCCACTTCCCAAGTCCTGGTGCCATTTCTGAAACCACATGTGTCATTGCAATCAAACCACATGCCCAACTAGCAAAGGACCTATCAGACGCTGCGGGCCAGCAATGCCCTTACTGTCCTGAAGAAATGTCTAGATTTGTGGGGAAACCATTCCAATAATAATAATAAAAAAGGTGTGCCTCATTGTGTTTACATATAATAATGCAAGAGACAGGGAAGGAAGGGAGGGAGGAAGGGAGCGAGGGGGAGGGAGGGAGGGAGGGAGGGAAAGGAAGCGAGGGGGGAGGGAGGGAGGGAGGGAGGGAGAGAGGGAGAGAGGGAGGGAGCGAGGGAGCGAGGGGGGGAGGGAGGGAGCGAGGGAGCGAGGGGGGGAGGGAGGGAGCGAGGGAGCGAGGGGGGAAGGAGGGAGGGAGGGAGCGAGGGAGGGAGCGAGGGGGGAGGGAGGAGGGAGGGAGGGAGTGAGGGAGGGAGGGAGCGAGGGGGGAGGGAGGAGGGAGCGTGGGGGGAGGAGGGGGGAGGGAGGGAGCGAGGGGGGAGGAGGGGGGAGCGAGGGAGGGAGCGAGGGAGCAAGGGGGGGAAGGAAGGAGGGAGCGAGGGAGCGGGGGGAAGGAGGGAGGGAGGGAGCGAGGGAGGGAGTGAGGGGGGAGGGAGGGAGGGAGCGAGGGAGGGAGTGAGGGGGGAGGGAGGAGGGAGGGAGGGAGCGAGGGGGGAGGGAGGGAGGGAGGGAGAGAGGAAGGGAGGGAGGGGGGAGGGAGGGAGGGAGCGAGGGGGGCGGGAGGGGGAGGGAAGGAGGGGGAGCGAGGGGGGAGGGAGGGAGGGAGGAAGGGAGTGAGGGGGAGGGAGGGAGGGAGAGAGGGAGCGAGGGGGGAGGGAGGGGGAGGGAGGGAGGGAGCGAGGGGGGAAGGAGGGGGAGGGAGGGGGAGGGAGGGAGGGAGGGAGCGAGGGGGGGAGGAAGGAAGGGACTAGGACACCCATCAAGGGGACGGTGGCTTGTGAACCGCGGTGTCTGGTGGCTCATCCTCTGGGGTGAGCAGCAGCTTCAGGGCTGGCGAGGACAGGACGGTCCTCCTAGGTCCCACTCTCATGTGAGGAAAGCAGGACCAGACATCCAGACAGAGTCGGATCTCAGACACGCGTAAAATGTACGAGAAGAAAACCCACAAAAACACTAGATTCTAATGGGGTTTGGGGGTGACTCTCATCTCTTTCTGTCTTCTTTCTAGTACTTTTATAGACCAGAGATAGATCATATCTATAATGGGGAAAATACTGAACTTTTTTCTAGAAGAGACATTTTCTATTGATTGCACAAATATATTACCTTCAAAGGAGTCACAGCCAAATTGGCTTCATGCTGCTTTTTCTGAAGTTCGTCAACCTGAAAGAGAAGAATGTTTTCTGATGAGGCCGAGCCATTGGTTGCACAGCCCGGTACTTCCCCGGGAACGCCGGGCTCTCAGGGGTTGGTTCTTGTGCCCTCTTTTCCCATGGGAGTACTCTGAGGGGCACAGGGGCCTTTTCCACCACCTGCTCGGCAGGACTGGGGAGGAAGGACGCTCTGAGCCCTGGAGAATGCACTCTGCTGGGCCAGCTCCACCCCCCTTCCTTCATGAAGAGAGCCTTCCCAAGTCCCCACACAGAGTCTCTGGGTGCCATGTTCAACCTCCGGCTTCCTGAGCCCGAGACCCTGGTTCTTAATCCCGGCCCAGCCATTCCCTAGAACTGTGACCTTGTGCAAGTCACTTTTCTCTGCCTCAGTTCCCTCATCTGGAAATTGAGGGTGATATGAGCGCCCATCCAGGGGTGGTGACCATAGCGAGGACCTCGTGAATGATTCCTGTGAAGTGCTTAGGATGGGGTCCGGTATGCAGTCAACATCCGAAGACTGTAAACCAGTATCACCATCTGGGGCAGAGGAGCCAGTCACGGGGGTGATGCCACCGTGGGCCTTCCAGCCTGGCCCACTGCCCAGCTGAGTGCCTGACCCGCAAGCTCACGGGCTGTGACAAGATGGGTGTCTGTTAGCACTCCCTCCCCTTGTCCCCTCGGCAGGCACAAGAGAGCCACGTGACCGGAAGTCCTTCTCCTCCTAACCTCCTCTGACCTCTAACCCACGCTCCATAGTCAGAATGGACATGTGTGCGTGTGTGTGTGTGTGTTCACACAGGAAACTACACTGTGCAGAAGGTATTACATTGTGTTTTCGTCATGTGATTTAAAATTGTAGTGTTATTTTCATATCCACACAAGTGGATTGCCTGCTTCTAAAATCTTGCATAGTATTTCATCACGCGGCTGTAACATCGTTTACTTAACGATTTTATATTTATGAAAATTTATATTGTTTCCGCTCCTTTGCTTTACAAACAGAGCTTCGGTGACCATGTCTACACGTCTTTCAGCACTCCTTCTGGAAGATACTCAGAGGGCAAGGCAGCTCCTGGCAGACTGTCTCGTGCTGGGGGGGGGCGCTCAGTAGTGTTTGCAGCCTCGGATTAAATCTCCTCTCCGCTTCCTGCCTGACCTGCAGTGGCGCAGCGGGTAAAGCGTCGACCTGGAACGCTGAGGTCACCAGTTTGAAACCCTGGGCTTGCCGGGTCAAGACACATATGAGAAGCAACTACTACGAGTTGATGGCTCCCACTCCTCCCTTTTCTCTCTCTCTCTCTCTCTCTCTCTCTCTGACTCTAAAATCAATAAAAATAAAGTCTTTTAAAAAAAATATCTCTCGGGGCCCTGGCCGGTTGGCTCAGCGGTAGAGCGTCGGCCTAGCGTGCGGAGGACCCGGGTTCGATTCCCAGCCAGGGCACACAGGAGAAGCGCCCATTTGCTTCTCCACCCCTCCGCCGCGCTTTCCTCTCTGTCTCTCTCTTCCCCTCCCGCAGCCAAGGCTCCATTGGAGCAAAGATGGCCCGGGCGCTGGGGATGGCTCTGTGGCCTCTCCCTCAGGCGCTAGAGTGGCTCTGGTCGCAATATGGCGATGCCCAGGATGGGCAGAGCATCGCCCCCTGGTGGGCAGAGCGTCGCCCCTGGTGGGCGTGCCGGGTGAATCCCGGTCGGGTGCATGCGGGAGTCTGTCTGACTGTCTCTCCCCGTTTCCAGCTTCAGAAAAAAAAAAAAAAAAAAAATCTCTCTGCTTCAGTTTAGGAAACAGCATGAATCTGTCACTGTGAATTGTGTACCAGCCCATTTTCAGTTAAAACGTGAATGAGAAGGAAATGAAAAGGCAACGGAAGGACAGAAAGTGTTTGCACATCATCGGACACCTAATAAGGGGCCTGTATCTAGAATATACAACAAACTCGTTCACCTCAACAGCAGCAGCAGGGCAAGGACACAATGTATCAACGGTCTGAATAGACACTTCTCCAGAGAAGCATGACAGGCCGCCAATAAGCACGTTTTAAACATCTGAGATCATTATGAGATTTACAGGCAGTGGTAAAAAAAAAAAAAAAAAAAAAAAAACCATACGGCTAGGTGCCTCATATGTTTCATTGGTTTTCCCTCAATGGAAACATTTTGCAAAATTGTAGTATTTATAACCACCATTTAACACCAATTATACTGAAATGGATACAACCCACCATTTCCTTCAGGTGTCTGGGTTTAACTCACACCCATGTGTGCGCACATGTCTGTGTCTCTGTGTGTGTCTGTGCACCGGGCTCCACTCACACCCATGTGTGCGCACGTGTCTGTGTCTCTGTGTGTGTCTGTTTGTGCACCGGGCTCCGGGCCGTGTTATCACCGTGGAGGCTCGCGCCCCCACCACCCCTGAGCAGGTCCGAGGTTCTCTCTTTGCCTTTCACTATCACACTCACCTCCCTCCTCCAGAGGAGGGACTTCTATTTATGTGACATTTGAAAAACTGTTTGACTTTCTACAAAAACACCCACAGGCATTATTCTTTTCATTTTATATATGTACATTTGAGAGCGAGGAAAGGAAGAAAAGAGAGAGAGAGAAGCATCAACTCATCGGCATTCCCGGGGTCAAGCTGGCGCCCTCAGGATCAAGCCCTGATTGGGGCTTGAACTGATGACTTTGGGGTCGAGCGGGCACCCTCAGGATCAAGCCCTGATTGGGGCTCGAACTGACGACTTTGGAGTCGAGCGGGCACCCTCAGGATCGAGCCACCAACCCCAATGCTCCAGGAAGACTCTATCCATTGGGCAACCGGCTGTAGCTGTGTTATTCTTTTTTAGATTTAACAGCTTAGCTGGATGGATTTGTTCTCCTTTGTCACCGCCCCGTGCTTTAGAAATCTAATAAATACTAACCACTTGCTGGGAATGGCCAGGGAGCTCATACACGACTCCTGTTTCTGTTCTCAAAACTTCCTGGAGATGGCCCTGGCCGGTTGGCTCAGCGGTAGAGCGTCGGCCTGGCGTGCGGGGACCCGGGTTCGATTCCCGGCCAGGGCACATAGGAGAAGCGCCCATTTGCTTCTCCACCCCTCCGCTGCGCTTTCCCTCTCTGTCTCTCTCTTCCCCTCCCGCAGCCAAGGCTCCATTGGAGCAAAGATGGCCCGGGCGCTGGGGATGGCTCTGTGGCCTCTGCCCCAGGCGCTAGAGTGGCTCTGGTCACAACATGGCGACGCCCAGGATGGGCAGAGCATCGCCCCCTGGTGGGCAGAGCGTCGCCCCTGGTGGGCGTGCCGGGTGGATCCCGGTCGGGCGCATGCGGGAGTCTGTCTGACTGTCTCTCCCCGTTTCCAGCTTCAGAAAAATACAAAAAAAAAAAAAAAAAAAAAACTTCCTGGAGAGGGGACCACTGGTTTAGGGTTTATGGCAGGAAGCCCCGCCCGGCCTACCTTGCCCTTGAGCTGGTCCCGGAGGCGGAGGGCCTCGTCCCGCGCGGCCTGCAGCTCCCGGCCCGCGGAGGCCTGGTCCCTGAGCTGGCACTGCAGGGTCAGCACCTGGTGGCGGAGCTGCCGGACGCGCAGCCTCAGGTCCTCCTCCGAAGACTCAGCCTCCGGGTCCCGGAGCTGCGGAGTCACAGACCCGAATGAAATCCTCGGGGTAACCTTGCAAGTAACTCACCTTGGCAAATGCATCTTTCTTTTTCCTGCTTACATTTTCCTCACGGTTAAAAACTCTGAGAAAATGAGGAGAAATCAGTCGAAATCCTACGCGCCGGTGTAATCTTCGTTATTACCTATCCATGTCCTTCCCCTCCTGCCACCATGCGTTTACACGCGTGCTCATACATGTGTGTGGCCAGTGTGGGGTTTCCTGAGGGGGGATGTGGGAGGTGGGTGGTCCAGGGAACCACAGAATAACATCCTAACATGTTATTTTCAAAAAACTTCTTTTCACGTCATTTTCAAAAACAGGTGAAATAGGCACAGTCTGTTTCGAGAGATGCCAGTCACTGTTCTGCTGAAACACCGTCGGAAGAGCGGCATTCAGTGCCGAAACCCAGGTAGGAGATGCTTCGTACAGAGAAGCTTCACGGCGTCGTTCTACAAAACCGGAGAACTGTCGTCTCGCATCGGCGCAACGCAGCCTCTCACACCTGCGGGTCCAGCACGAACGGCTCTAACGGGGGCGTCAGTCAGGATTCGGGGAGGGTGGGGGTAGTGAGACTGAGAGGCCGTGGGAAGTGAGGTTCAGTGACCGGGTTGCTGCTGCTCCCAGGTGCTCTGGAGTCTACTTTTTTTTTTAATTTGTATTTTTTTCTTCTTTTCCAAGTGAGAGGAGTGGAGATAGACAGAATCCCCCATGTGCCCTGACCAGGATCCACATGGCAACCACCCCTGCCTGGGGCTGATGCCCTGTCCATCTGGGACCATGCTCACAACTGAGCTATTTTTAGTGCCTGAGGTGAAGGCTCCACAGAGCCATCCTCAGCTCCTGGGGCCAATGCACTCGAAACAACTGAGCCATGGCTGCAGGAGAGGGAGAGAGAAAGAGAAGGGGAAGGAGTAGAGAAGCAGATGGTCGCTTCCCCTGTGTGCCCTGATCAGGAATCGAACCCGGGACCTCCTCACGCTGGGCCAAGACTCTATACATTGAGCCAACCAGCCAGGGCCAACATATTTATTTTTTACCTAACACACATACAGACACCTAGGCGTGCATATCCATACAGGCACACCCACGTATCTGTGTTTCTATACAGTATAACATCCACACAAAATACATCTCTTTGGTGTCTTGTCTCCCTGGACACCAGCCAGGGGCGTTGTTTCCATGCCACTGGCCAACGCTGACAGAGGGCTGCTGGTGCGCCCGCAGCACCGTGTGCACGGGGATGTTCAGGCCACCCTCACAGTTCGCTGCTCACGCTGGGCCCCGGCACAGGAATGCCCGACGCGCCTCTGACTCTCTCCCTGAGACCCTCCGAGGGGGAGCGGCTGGGCCCGGGAGCACCTCCGAGCCCCCGACTGGAACCGCTGAGACCTGCCTCCTCAAGGAGGAGGGGGCTGCTGACGACAGACGTCCCGCTGCGGGGGCCCAGGGGCTCCGAGAACCTCCACAACGCCCCCCCCTCGTTGCTGCGGTCGACCCCTCCCTGCAAGCAGCCACCCGGGCATGTCAGGCCCATGGTGATGTCTCTTCCACATGCTCCTACCCCAGGTCAGAATGGGCAGCAGGCAGCTCGAGCTACTCTGTCCAGAGAGGAGAGAGCGGCTGAGGAGGGCGGAAGGGCCGCATCCACCGGACTTGGGGGCTCAAGGGTGTCTCCCTCGGGAGCAAGGAACACAGCACAGAACGTGATTTCTCTTAATGAATTAATGGAAATCTACAGATTGGGCCTGAGAGGCACAGGCTGGGCCCTGTTGCGAGCAGATGGGCACCCCGAATGGCTCCATGAAACCCAGCTCTGAGGCCTGCAAAACAACTTGGCATTTCTGGGGATTTAGGTGGCCTCCCTCCCCTCCCCGCAATGGCGTGGACAAGGGCTCTGCCCCAGCGGTCCTAAGAGAGAGCCCACGGCACATGCCGGGGGAGGGAAGGGTGGTATGAGGGCGGGCCCTGCCTGTCACACAGGGACCACGCCACACAGCAGCCCTTGGGAATGATGGCCCCATGACCCACCTGCTCCCTGGCAGACATTATGTGCCCGTGCCCCGGCCACAAGCAGGACGTGCACCCGCAGGGGCTCTGTCTGGGGGGGCTCTGTCCGGCAGGGGGCTCTGTCCAGCGGGGGGCTCTGTCTGGGGGGGCTCTGTCTGGGGGGGGCTCTGTCTGGCAGGGGGATCTGTCTGGGGGGGCTCTGTCCAGCAGGGGGCTCTGTCCGGCAAGGGGCTCTGTCTGGGGGGGGCTCTGTCTGGGGGGGCTCTGTCTGGGGGCTCTGTCCAGCGGTGGGCTCTGTCCGGCAGGAGGTTCTGTCTGGCAGGGGGCTCTGTCTGGTGGGGGGATCTGTCTGGGGGTTTCTGTCCAGCGGGGGGTTCTGTCTGGTGCGGGGGCTCTGTCTGGTGGGGGGCTCTGTCTGGCAGGGGGCTGTGTCTGGGGGGCTGTGTCTGGGGGGCTGTGTCTGAGGGGGCTGTGTCTGGGGGGCTGTGTCTGGGGGGCTGTGTCTGGGGGGGCTGTGTCTGGGGGGCTGTGTCTGGGGGGGCTGTGTCTGGGGGGCTCTGTCCGGCAGGGGGCTGTGTCTGGGGGGCTGTGTCTGGGGGGGCTGTGTCTGGGGGGCTCTGTCTGGGGGGCTGTGTCTGAGGGGGCTGTGTCTGGGGGGGCTGTGTCTAGGGGGCTCTGTCTGGGGGGCTGTGTCTGGGGGGGTTGTGTCTGGGGGGCTCTGTCTGGGGGGCTGTGTCTGGGGGGGCTCTGCTTGGGGGGAGACACTGGTATAGAAGCAGGCCCCTCAGCACAGCGTGATGAGGGGAAGCCAGGAGGCTGCAAGGGCCTAAAGGAAGCACTAAAGCCACAGTGCTATTGATACCCAGGGGTGTGGTGGCAAACGTGTGACCACCATTCTCTGCGTGGAAGGGGGAACACAGGAATTTGTAGCAGTTGGCAATTTCTGAGATATAAATACTCCTACGTGGCTGGCTGCAAGCTTCCAAAATGGCTCCACAACACAGAGCTGGGAGGACAGACACATGAGCCACCCCCGCGTTGAGCCCACCACAAGGGACAGGGAGGAGATGCCTTAAGAGGGGACCTCGAGGAAGAGCTGGGTTGGGGGAGGGGCAGGGCAGGGCAAGGGTGCAGGTGCGTGCAAGGCGGGGGACACATAGGGGGTGCAACATGCGAGAGCTGGTTCCTGGGGGCGGGGCAGAGTCTAACTCCCTGGAGGGAAGTGGAATGTCGTCCCCAGTGCAACGGGAAGACGAAGACGCAGAGAGTTTTAAAGCCAAACAAAGTCATGACCAGGTCTGCGACTGAGGATGAGGCAAAGGGGGCGCTCTCTTCACCTTCTGCCTCTTGTCCATCAACAAATCCAGTTGATTTCAACTCTAGCTTTTGTCTGGAATCCCTTCCTCTCTTAAGGCCCAATTCCTCTGCTCTGCGTCGCCTCCTGGTGGTCAAGTGCCAACCCTCCGCCTGCGCTCCCTGCGCCCACCGGCCTGCCCCTTTTCCTCACAGCGGACGGAGATCTTTTTACAACAGGCACTGATTTGTGCTGTTCTCCAACCGGAAGCCCTCCCAAGGCGTCTCAATGTGCGCAGAAGCGAGCAGAACCAGGCCCACTGGGCTCTGTTGCGGGACAGCTGTCCCGACCTCACCACACACCACGCCTCCCGCCCTTGCCCACCGTGCTCCGGCCATGCCAGCGACCTTCCGGTTTTCAACGATCCAGGCTCGTGCCTGTCTCGGGGCCTGGCCGTCTGCCCCTCCTGTGCCTGGAATGCTCTCCATCTGCTGTGCTTTTCGAACCTGGAAACTCCTCTCAGGCTGCCAGTCGCCTCTCAGAGTTCCGGTCCCCACCCGGTCTGACACGCTGGGGCTGGACCACGAGCACATCCAGGGGAAACACAGAAAAGCAATCCTCTGTGGGCACTGAGTGTCACACCACGCAGGGCTCGGAGGGTTCTCGAGAGAAAGGAGACACAGCAAGGGAGCCTCACAGTCCCCCTGGATTTCTCTCTGGAACACTGTCCAGAGCTGAACATGGCAGTCCTGCTCGGTGGGAGGATCAGACTGGCGTTCAGGGATGCTCTGAGCACTGGGCTCAGTGGGACCAAATGCCAGAGAGAAGAAAGCTGCAGAGAAGAAAGCCAGACACCCTCCTAGACACACCACTTGGGTCCTTGGCGGAGTCACAAGCTGGGCAGCACGGTGCCAGGCTCTGAGGCCTCACACAGAGCAGCAGCAGCTGGGAGGTCGGTTGCTAAAGAGACGTCAGAAGTCACACACTGATGTGAAGATGGTCATGCCAAAGTGGAGAGTCCTTGGAGAATGTTCTGGAAACTTGCCCGATAGCGCTGAAAGGCCAAGCCCTCGGGACGAGGACCACACCACCTCAGGAGCGAAGTCAAGCCCCGGGACTGAGGGCAGAACGGCAGCGCACCTGCCCAGGAACATGGTCTGCTGAGCATCCCGCTCCCTGTCGGGACAAAGCCCGCTCAGTGCTCTGCAGGGGAAGACCGGGAATCTCTACCACATGTCGTACAAAATGTCCAACATGAATTTAAAAAATTACTATACAATGTTAAGAAGCAGGAACATTGGACTTAACCAAGAAATAAAATAGTCAATAGAAACAGACCCAGAGGTGATCCAGATATTAGAGTCAGCAGACAAGACCTTCAAAATAACTCTGACAAGGTATATATATTTTTGGAAACATGGACAAAATGGATGAAAAGCTGAAGTATTTCAACTAAGATTCAGAATTTTTCCTATAAGGGATAAATTGGATGCTCTAGCATTGTAAAATGCAACTAAGAACTCATCGAAAGGACTTATCAGAAGGTAAGACACAGTACCACACAGGATGAGTAAACTAAAAGACCGGTCAATAGAAAAAATTCATATCAACACACAAGAGAGAGGGAGAGAGAGAATAGTTACAAAGATATGGGATGCACTCCAACAGTCTGGATTTTTAGAAGAAGAGTGAAAAATAGAACGAAACAAAATGTTTAAAAAAATAACAGCCAAGAACTTTCCAGATCTGACCAAAGACATGAATCTATCATTTCAAGAAGCTCAGAAAAAAACAAAAACACCACACAAATAAAACCAATCAGGCCTATCACAGAGTCAAAGTGCCTTAACCCAAAGAGAGAAAGGAAATCTTAGACGTAGTCAGAGATGAAACAAGTTGTTTCCTTCAGGAATACAAACAAATAAAATGTAATCATAAATTCAAGCCATTTGCCAGAACACAACGGAATGAGCTCTTTCAAAGGCTGCAAGAGGGGGAAGTACTTGCCTGCCTCAAATGCCAAATTAAAGGGGAAAAAATACTTTAAAAAGTAGAGGGGGAAATTGTTTTCATACGAAGAAATATGAGTGGATGTATCACCAGCAGTCCCCCACTATGAGAATAAGAGAGTTCTCTCAGCAGGGGGAGGAGAGAGAATGAACAGCATGGGAGCATTCAGAGATGCCGATAAATATAAAAGGTAATTGATTGTTCAAAACAATAGCAATGCCTTCTAAGATTTAGTGTCCATAGAAGTAAATTCTAGGACAAAATAATAAAAAGAAGAGAAGAAATGGAGTTAAACTATTAAAAGATGCTTGCAGCCTGACCAGGCGGTGGCGCAGTGGATAGAGCGTCGGACTGGGATGCGGAAGGACCCAGGTTCGAGACCCCGAGGTCGCCAGCTTGAGCGCGGGCTCATCTGGCTTGAGCAAAAAGCTCACCAGCTTGGACCCAAGGTCGCTGACTCGAGCAAGGGGTTACTTGGTCTGCTGAAGGCCCACGGTCAAGGCACATATGAGAAAGCAATCAATGAACAACTAAGGTGTTGCAACGAACAACTGATGATTGATGCTTCTCATCTCTTTCCGTTCCTGTCTGTCTGTCCCTGTCTGTCCCTCTCTCTGACTCTCGCTCTGTCTCTGAAACAAATAAATAAAAATTAAAAGATGCTTGCATTACTCACAATGTGGTCCAAGTAATAATGGAAGATAAAGTTTAATAATTAAGAGATATATTTTGGAATTTGCAGGCTAACCATCTAAACAATAATATCTAGAGCTCTTGGCCAGTTTGCTCAGTGGATAGAGTGTCGGCCTGGTGTATGGACACCCTGGATTCAATCCCAGGTCAGGGCACAGAGAAACAACCATCAGCTTCTCTCCCTCTTCTCCTCCTGTAGCCAGTGGCTCGACTGGTTCAAACATTAGCTCCAGGTGCTGAGAATAGCTCGGTTGGTCTGAACATGTCAGCCTCAGGTGCTAGAAATAGCTCAGCTGATTCAAGCATTGGCCCCAGATGGGGGTCACCGGGGGGATTCTGGTTAGGGCACATGTGAAAGTCTGCCTCTCTATCTCCCCTCTTCTCAGTTTAAAATAAAATAAAATAAAAATAAAGAATGATATCTAACTGTACACTAAAACAAGCTGACAGAATAAAAAGGAACGATAGAAACTATTTTATTAATAACAAAACTAAGTCAGGAAAGGAGCAATAAAAGTGAACAGAAGAGATAAGGCAAGCAGAACCAATGGCCAGGAGGTAGGCATAAGCCCAGTTGCATCTTACATATATGCTGTTGCTAAGAAACACACTTTAAACGTAAAGATACAGATAGGTTGCGGGCAAAGAGATGGATGGTACGAGAACCCTGTGTACCATGGTTTTTCATTGTTTACCACAAAAATACTTAAAAATACATATTATTATACATAGAGTTATAAGGGAAAAAACATGTTATAATGAAAAGAAACTGATGTGGCTACTTTAGTATCAGACAAAATAGACTTTAGGACAAGAAGTGCGAGAGGTAATGAAAGACATTTCATCATGATAAAAGAGTTGATTTGGCAGGAATACATAATAGTCCTAAACTTGTACGTTACCTCATAATTTCAAAAGTCTATTGAAATCTAGAAAAGAAAGGCTCTTCGCATGAGTGATTTCTGGCAGAACTTACTTTCTCTAAAACAAAGAGACTTTTAGCAGAACTTAACTTTTTTCTAAAAAGTCTCCCTTCCGCTGGCCTTGAGGCCGGTTTCCCAGGCTGTGGCCTCGGATAGTTCCGCAAGGTTGCAGATGTCCCTGGGTCGTTTCTCCCTGCACTCATCTTACAGATAAACATCGTGAGGGAGCTTGTTTTGTTATAAGGGACCCAACGTGTAACCCCTTTTGCACTGTAAGCTACCCAGGACTAGCTTAGACATCTACTCTGTAATGAAACAAGGCTCCTTAGCCTCAGCGTTTTACTATTTTTGTGCGTTTTAGGGAAGTTATTATGCAGGCTCAACAGTCTGCAAGAATGCCGACGTTAGGGGGCCTGCAGCGGACTGTTGAGAAATTCGGACCACACAGCCAAGATTGTTCTAAAGATAACCTTAGCTTAACCAGCCTGTTTCGCTTCTGTAATCTGCTTAGCTAGGTGTCTGGATCCTGCTTTTCCCCACTCCCACCCTCTGCCCAAAAGTGTGGTTTTCGCCTTTAAAAGCAAACCCCTGAGCTTGTTCATGGCAGCATGATTTGAGTCTGTGTTAAGATCCATGCTGACGCCGGCTTTTAGTAATAAACTCCTCAAAATTCTTCTTTCACTCTGGTGTCTCTTTGGAACTCGCTGGTCACTTCACAACAGTTTCACTGCTTTGTTTTTCTGCTCTGCTTCCTCTGGTCCCCATTCCTCAGTCAGTATGTAGTTTTGTCTTTAAAAGCTAGCCCCAAACTATGTTCGGGGCCGCAATGATTTGAAATGACTTAGGTCTCCGTGCGGTTGTCTGCTTTAAAATAAAGACTCCTTAATTTGGCTACTTAAATGTGTGGCAAAAAAATCTGTTCCTTGCTGTTCTGATACAACACTATGAATCGAAACTATAATAATATAACTTAAAGAAGAAATACACAGCCTGACCGGCAGTGACACAGTGGATAGAGCGTCGGACTGGGATGCGGAGGACCCAGGTTCGAGGCCCTGAGGTTGCCAGTTTGAGCACGGGCTCATCTGGTTTGAGCAAGGCTCACCAGCTTAAGCCCAAGGATGCTCGCTTGAGCAAGGGGTCACTCTTGACCGTTTGCTGTAGCCCCCTGGTCAAGGCACATGAGAAAGCAATCAATGAACAACTAGAGTGCCATAATGAAGAACTGATGCTTCTCATTTCTCTCCCTTCCTGTCTGTCCATCCCTATCTGTCCCCCTCTGTCTCTGTCACAAACAAAGAAGAAGAAATACACAAATGCACAATCAGAGTTGGAGAGCTCAAAGGGTATCTGAGTAAACGGGAAAACCAACAGGCCACACACCAGTAAAGATATAGAAGATGTGATTAGCACAATCAACCAGCCTGGACTAACACCTACGAAATATTCATCCTCTACAGAGCATGGAGGATAACTTACAAAATAGGTCATCACCTGGTCAGTAAAACAAATCTCAACTGAATGTTAAAAGAATGAGATGATACAGTGTATGTTTTCTGACAACAGTGAAAGGAAACTAGAAATCAGTAACAGAAACATAACTGAAACATTCCGCAGGTGCTTGGAAGTTCAGTATCATGCTTCTAAGTAACCAGTGGGTCAAGGAAGAAACCACAGTACAAGGTTGAAGCTACTTTGAACTGAGCCAACCTAGAAAGTACAACATATGGACGTGCGTGGGGTGCAGCTGGAACATGTTTAGAGGGAAAGGCATAGGTTACATAACAAGAGTTCAAAACTCAGTGATTTACG